>NW_016107883.1:1539387-1570156 GCF_001604975.1 Cebus imitator | reverse complement strand
CGCCCGGCCTAAGTTTTGTATTTTTAATAGAGATGGGGTTTTGTCATGTTGGCCAGGCTGGTCTCAAACTCCTGACCTCAAGTGATCCACCCACCTTGGCCTCCCCCCAAAAAATGTTAAATCTTAACTCATCTAACAAATTCTGCCCCAATATGTCTGCTCTGCCCACTCATTTTGCAGTGTTAAAGACCACTTTACTGGAATCTTACTCTATAGGATTCTCATCCTAAGAAGATAGTTCCAGCTGACTGAAGTCTTATCGGAGTTCTTTGGCTGGGTTTACTAACCTTCTAGGAGGACAAAATGCTGGTTGCACAAGAATGTGAAAGTATTTAATGCCACTGAACAGTACATTCGAAATTGGTTAAAATGGTAAATGTATGTTATACATATGATGTGTATTTTACCATAATAACGAAGAAAAGGACATAAGGCCGAAGATGGTATGTTTTGTGTGTGTCTATGTGTGTTTATGTGATCAGGATTTCTATTCATTGTGATGACCAAGACAATGCAATGCAGATGCTATGCAGACTAGCAAGACTGCTGTGGGTTGGGGGATCTCGCACACCAACAGTGAGGATGATAGCCTGTCCTGGACTCTCTCATGTCCACCTAACCTCCAGTGGCTTAGGCCTGGCCCTTCCTGGAAGCAGGGTACTACTAGCCAAGTTGGTTCTTGTGGAGGCCCTCTCATATGACAAGGGTCTATGTAACTAGTTGTCCTTTCTTCTCTCTTCCAGCCTCATACCTTGTCTAACTTCAGGCCACTCCCTCCCATGATTCAAGCTCCCCATCTTAAGGAAGACCAGAGGCTTCCCCAGTGCTGGCAGGACAGCTACCTTCCAGCATGCTGACATGCATGGCATCATTGGCTTTCTTTGGGACACTGAGCATCACTTCCAGGCCATCCTTGAGCTCCCCTTTCCCTTCTTCGCAGCAAGTTAAAAGTTCCTGGGGAAAAAAAATTCGGGACACAATTAGGGCCACCTCCCCCAGCTTCCTCCCACCACCTAACCCACCAAGGAAATTACAGACCAGCTTCACTCTCTGTAATGGTTCCCTCTGATCTACAAAGAAAGTGAGGTGAGATGGGGTAAGGGGTTATCTCCAAGAATTCAACCACTACTTTTCTCCCACACTGAGCTTTCTCAGCCCAATCCAGCCCAAACTAACTCAATCCAACCCAACTCCCAAATTGATTGACCTATAAGACAGCAACTGAGGTCTTCTCTGTCACTGGACGGCCCTCAGAGAGGGGACTACCCCAGCAAAGCACATGAACAGAGGTACAGTATTTTGCAATCCAATAAAGAGACTAAAGAGAAGAATGAGGAGAATAAAGGGAAGATCAAGAGTGTGCTACACAGCACTCATATATCCCTGCATGCCTACTGTGGACACCACTTTTATTTACAAGCCTCTACAGCCTGAATGCTGGCTTCCATCTTACTGGGAACAATCTGAGGTTGGAGACTTAATAGGCTAATGACATTCCAGAATAATAAACTATTTTTAGATCATATGGATCAGGAATTCCTAATCTGGTCCAATAGATGGGATTCTAGACTATTTCACTGTCAGATGAGGTAAGTGCAATTAAGAGAGATGAAGTGATTTTCCTCAGGTTATATAACTCAGTGGAGGCTACGCTGGGGCCTGAATCCAGGTCTCCTGAATCCAAATCTGGCACTTTATTCACCACATCAATGCTGTGTCTCATATATTCTGTCCCCCACTGAGACCTCCAGGGGCAATACCCTCCTTCTTTTACCTCCTGGGGAGCTGGGGAGCATGTCCTTTCTTTTGTATTTCCTCATTGGAGACTTGGCCATCACCACCCCCAAAAAAGATACATAGTATCTGGTTGGTGGAGAAAAGATCATTTCCAACTATATGGAGAATCATAAGACCATTTGGAATGATTTTTGCTTAAACCAGAATGTTCGCTTTACATTTTTCCTATTAGGTTCACTGGATCTTGCTCACTTTGACACTGGGAGAGGAATGGTTAAGCAACAGATCTGCAAACTATACTCTTTCCTTGAGGGGACAAGGGATGGGTGTTGAGGGGAGGTGCCTTTCCTAGAAAGAAGTTCAACAGATCAAATCTTGTAAACATTTTAACGACAGACCTCCTCACAAATAACCTAATGGTACTTGCTAGCAAGAGGGGACTTAACTAGGAAATATTTTTTAATAGGATAAATCTGGTCTGTCTAGGGCTTCTTAACAGTAAACAGTCCTAGAATCTGTGGCTTTAGAGGCATGGCTCTCTGGAAGGTGTCACATAAGTTATGCAACTATCTAAGTAAAAAGGGAATATCCTTAATGAGCAAATGGCTCTTTTCAGGGCAAGCCATACAATGTGATGCACATAATTTTCAGACCTTGTAGATCAGTCTGGCCACAGCATGTCCTGATGCTGCAAGAAAGGACATGGAGCTGCCCTGGTGGTCCTGGCCCTTTTCCCTGTGTCATCTCTGCCTTAGAATTACTTATATCCTTGAAATTATGAGTAAAGCTTTATACTTGGTAAGAGATCTAATTAGTGAGAGTCTGATACAAAAATCTAATCCTTAGTGTTATCTTGGATATATTTCCGTAAGGATAAGGGAGGTGAGTGTCCAAAGAAGAAGTGTGCTACCTAGATCACATGTTTGGGAGGGAGACGTGATCATTTCTCAGCTATGTCCTTGGCTCCAGTCAGTATAATGTCATACTTGTTCGGAAAGTGGTATTTACTTCTGCCAACCTAAAGTTCTGAGATTTTCCCACCCCTTTCCTTATTTTAACCTTCCCAATCTTATTTTCATACATCATCAAAGAAAATCCTGAGGCAAAACGTAAGAGAAAAAACAAGAAATATGCTTCAGTTTGTGACAGAAAACACAAATCAGTGTAATCCTCCCTGCCCAAAACAATTTAGTAAGTCTACCAATCTACATCAGGGTCAATAAATTTTCCCTGATCCTTGCTATACTTTATGATAAGGAGAAGGCTCCACATTTAATTTAGGATCCTTTCGTAAAGCCACAGCAGATTTACATGAAGGATGTTGAGCACTCTGATATAGTTTCTACTTTCATGCCATACCTAAAGTGATGAACCCCAGAGGATACTGATAATTCAATATACATTTATTTGAAATAAAACTGACTTTATGAAAATAAATTCCCTATTATTTATTTATAGGAAAAGCTCAGCAAATTGTTTTTCTCTTACTCAGCAGGCGCTCTGCCACCAGCACATTTAAAAGGGACCAAAATTATATACTTCTCCTTTTCTTTTCTTTCTTTTTTTTTTTACACAGAGTCTTGCTCTGTCCTGGGCCTGGAGTGCAGTGGCATGATCTCAGCTTACTGCAACCTCTGCCTCCCAGGTTCAAGCAATTCTTCTGTCTCAGCCTCCCAAGTAGCTGGGACTACAGGCACATGCCACCACGCCTGGCTAATTTTTGTATTTTTAGTAGAGACGGGGTTTCACCGTATTGGTCAGGCTGGTCTCAAACTCCTGACCTGAAGTGATCCACCCACCTCAGTCTCCCAAAGTGCTGGGATTACAGGCATGAGCCACTGGGCCCAGCCTATCTTCTTAAAAAAATAATAATAATTTTATGACTTCCTCACAATCAAAATCCTGCCACTTTTTCTACTTCTTAGCTACCTCCATAGGCACCTCTTCCTTAAAACACTCAATTCTAGAACAAAGGTCCAGAGCCCAACCCTTCAACTGCCTTCAGCAAAACACAAGCCTATTCCGTCCTAAACTTCCCTCCCTTGTCTGTGCCACATAACTCATCCTAGGGTGCTTAAGCCTTACAGGATTCAAGGGAGAGGTAAAAAGCCATATATTTTTTTAGAACTGCATCTTAGTTGATATAAGACACTAGCAGTATGGATAGGTGAGTCAGCATCGGTTTGTCTTTTTTTTTTTTTTTTCCCCTTTTTAAATTTACAACCCAACCAATTCTTGAAAAAACTTTGGGATACACACATTTACTTCTGTGGCCTTAGAGGCACGGTTCTCTTTAAAAAATCATAAAAACTTTTATGGTTTTTAAAAGTCTATTAGTACAAGAAAAATAATTTTATTTTTTATTTTATTCATTTATTTTTTGAGATGGAGTCTCACTCTGTTGCCCAAGCTGGAGTACAGTAGCATGATACTGGCTCACTGCTGCCTCCACCTCCAAGGTTCAAGCAATTCTCATGCCTCAGTCTCTGAGTAGCTGTCCAGATTACAGGCACACACCACCATGCGCAGCTAATTTTTCACCATGTTGACCAGGCTGGTCTTGAACTCCTGACCTCAAGCAATCCACATGCATTGGCCTCCCAAAGTGCTGGGATTACAGGCATAAGCCACTGCACCCAGCCAACAAAAATAATTTTAAAAGGCCAAGCATTTAGCGGAACAGGAAAGAAGAAGGCAATTATACACAAAATCTGGGCTAACGAGATTCTTCTGTAACCAACCACAAAATTCAGTACTAACTTTCGAACAGCCACAGGTAAAGAAGGGCCTAAGCATCTGTCATTTAAAGACACAAACGGTACTCATTTTTCAGGAGAGAGGATTCCTTACACCTCTGTCCTGAGATGTCACAAGAATTTCTTGTGAGTCTTTATATAAGACATTTCAAAAAACAAAGAAAGGAAAGCAGATTTGCCTGAATAGCTGAGATGTCTGCACACTCTTTCCTCACACTAGTCCTCATAGAGGCCAAGGGTGTGATATCGAATTGTAACACTTTAAGCTGTTTCTGCAGGGTTGGATGGCTGTAGTTCTGGAAGCAGATGCCCGTAGCCTTTTCTAGGAGATGAGGAAGCAGAAGAATTGGAGAAAAGAGGCTGAAGGGAAATGATGGTGCATGGCTCCACCCTGACTCAAAGGACAGAAAAACCCACCAGGGCACAAGCTCCTGCACCTTCACTTCTCTGCTGCCCTCACGCCTCTCATCATGGAACCCTAAGTGCTAAGCCAGGGAGATTACATGGGCTGGGAATGGTGTACTCACTCCATGACTACAATGGTGGATTTGAAATTAAACTGGTTTTCAGGTTCAGTGAAGCTAGGTTAGTTAAGTTTTTGCAGGCATCTCTAAACATAAGCTGAATTACATCAGTTTTTCTCTGAAATTATACAATGTACTTATAACATATCCCCTACTATCCCTTTATCTTTGCATTAAAGGAGCAACCAGCAGGATATTCCAAATGAGGGAAAACTTTACCCCTAAACCTTAAGAGTATAGATGGGTGTTATTTAACTACCTGTGTCAATTCCCCAGGCTTTCTGTGGAAATGACATTATTTTCAGTGTATCAATGCATTGTTATACAAGAAGGATCAACCCAACTTACTTAGTGTTTTATGTATTTGGTTATTTAACTTTTAAAGAAAATATTTTGAAGGAAAATCCAAATCTCTTGGTTGGCTCCAGAAGAACCCCTAACGTGAGAACCTATAGATATAAGAATACCCTTGTGTTTTAATATGTAACCTTTGACTATTTTCCTTCAAAATCCTCACCATCTTGACATTCACAAACACAGAGATTAAGGCAATGGTAGGTGCCACCCTGGCCTCTACTACCCATGTAAACTAGCACTGCCCTTAGGACTCTGACCTTTTTTTTTTTTTTTTTTTTGACTGAGTCTCACTTTGTTGCCCAGGCTGGAGTGCAGTGGCACGATCTCAGATCACCGCTACCTCTGCCTCCCAGGTTCAAGCGATTCTTCTGCCTCAGGTTCCCAAGTAACTGGGATTACAGGCACACATCACCACACCTGGCTAATCTTTTTGTATTTTTAGTAGAGATGGAATTTTGCCATGTTGGCCAGGCTGGTCTCAAACTCCTGGCCCCAAGTGATCTCCCCACCTCAGCCTCCCAAAGTGCTGGGATGATAGGCATGAACCACTGTGCCCGGCCAGATTCTGATCCTTGATTTCATCAAAAGCAGGGGCTACCAGGAAGAATCTGCTTCTGGAAGGAGGGACAAGAAGGCATCTAGGGGCCAGCCAGTGCCTGAGAAGACAATTGCTAAAAGTTGTGCAGTGGTAGGTAGATGAGAAAATGGTCACAACTTATTCCTGCTCCCATTTCTCCCACTTCTGCCTTAAAAGAGGCATCTGGAATTCCATGGGATAGGACAGCAATGCCAGTGTGGGTTGAAGTGCTGCTCTAGGTAGAAGAAAGGTCTTCAGGCAGAAGCATTCCCATCCTTAGGGGCCAAAGCTGGGACTCCCTTGGCCCAGGCAGTAGCCAATGGAGGGGGAGGGGGAGGAGAGGGGAGGTACCTTCAGGAGCAGTTGATATTTGGTGATCCTTTGGACAGGCTTAATTAGGTAGGAAGAGATGGAGTTGGCTAGACCATGCCGCTGCTGTATCTCCTGTAGGGATGAAAACAAGGTGTAATTAGACACAGAGTGGCATGTGCATGTGTGTGTGTTCTGAAAGGAGAGAGGCAGGAACCAGAAGAGAGGAAGAAAGAGGAAAAGGTAGACAAGTATGAGAAAATGGTCTTTGATAGGGAGAGGGGAGTAAAAAGAGAAACAAAAGATGCATATAGAGAGAAAATAGGAGAGAGTAAAAAGGGAGAAAGCTTAGGGAACGAAGCAGTGTGTGAAACAAATAGAAATTGGGCAAAAATGGAGAAAAAGAACAGTAGAAAAGAGAGCAATAAGGTAAATAACAGAGTGGAAGGTAAGGAGAGATGACGTGGGAGTGAAAGGAAATAAACTTCAAAAAGGAGAGTGAGTACAGGGAAGGCAGAGAATGAGGCTTTAACTTCCATTCTGATGGCTCCTGAGGAGCCTTTCCCTGCCCTCAGTCTCCTTAAAATAGCAGAAAGGTATATCTCTTTTATTAATACCATCCTTCTCTTTAAATTTAACATACCCCAACTCAGGGTCATCACTTTCTTATAAATGTTTCATTGTGATCAATGGCACCTCCTTCATTCTTCAGGTCTCCTAAGCTAGAAACCACAGAGTCAATTTTAGTAATTTCTCCACTGTTATTTCTGGTGACAAATCTCCTTTCCATTTCCAGGGACATCACCCTCATCACTCATTTCCAGGCTAAGGCCATGGCCTCCAACTGCTGTTTGTGCTTCTAGTCTCTCCTTTTAATCTACTCTCTAACCTACCTCCAAAATAATCTTCCACTCCCCAAAATCTAGGGGTTATAAGGGTCAGAGAAAGGTATATTTTTGTCCCTGCCCTCAAAAAGCTTATAGTCTAGCTGAGAATACTCAACGCACATGAACTAGAGATCAACAAAGGACAATAGGGGAAATTGTACAGTCAATAAAAACAGAGAGAGGCTATTGGGGTTGGGAGTAGCCGGGTGGTTAGTAGAGATAAGCCTCAACTTCACCTGGAGCTTAGAGGTGAGGTGGGCAGAGGGGGTGGGTTAAGTAAAAGATTAGAAGAATGACATTCACTCACATCAAACACAAAATGTACTAGCTGAAATAATCATTGTATGGTTAGGTGATGATGAGGATCACAACTGAATGGTACATAGGATGAACACCCACCTTCTATAAGAAGTGAAAAATATAGTTAGATATGCAAAGTTGGGTCATTGATGGGTTTGAGTTAGGAAAGAGTTAGGATATGATGGTAATTTTTTCAATAAAGTATCACAGATCTTAAAGAGAAAAAACGGCTGAGGCATGGTGTCTCATGCCTGTAATTCCAGCACTTTGGGAGGCCGAGGTGGGAGTATCACTTGTGTCCAGGAGTTCAAGACCAGTCTGGGCAACATAGCCAGATCCCATCTCTACAAAAAATACAAAAATTAGCTGGATATGGTGGCACATGCCTGTAGTCCCAGCTACTTGGGAGGCTGAGGTGGGAGGATTACTTGAGCCCAGGAGGTCAAGGCTATAGTGAGCTATGATCATGCCACTGCACTCAGCCTGGGTGACAGAGAGAGACCCTGTCTCAAAACAAACAAACAAAAAAACCACAACAAAAAGAAAAAAAAAACACATGAGAGACAGAGAGACAAGTTATGAGGCTATTGGAAAGGCCCAGATGTGTAGACATAACGTTACCACATGATCCAGCAATTCAAGTTCTAGGTACATACCCAAGAGAAATAAAATATATCCATGCATGAACAACCCAAATATACATAAACTGATAAATGGAAAAATAACATGTAGTATATTCATACAATGGAATAATACTTAGACATAAAAGGAAATGAAGTCCTGATGCATGAAACAAAATAGTTGAACCCTGAACACATTATGCTAAGTGAAAGAAGCCAGTCACAAAAGAACATGTACTGACTCAATTTTTATGAAATGTCCAGGCAAGGTAGATCTATCTGTAGAGACACAAAGTATATATCATTGGTTGTTTGGAAGTGGAAGTTTGTGGTGGAGAGCTGGGGGGTGATAGCTAAAGGATACAGGATTGCTTTGTGAGGTGATAAAAATGCCCTAAAATTGACTGTAGGGATGGTTGCATATATCTGTCAGCACACACAAAAAACCATTGAATTCATACTTTAAATGGTTGAAATGTATGATATCTGAAATCATCTCTCAATAAAGCTGTCATTTAAAAATAGGTCCAGGTATGCAATGTAGGGGTATGTTCTAAGCTAGAATTAGTGAGAATAAATCATTGGGAAGAATAAAAGAGACATTTTCTTTTCTTTTCTTTTCTTTTAAAGATGGGGTTTCACCACATTGGTCAGGCTGGTCCTGAACTCCCAACCTCAGGTGATCCGCCCGCCTTGGCCTCCAAACTGCTTGGATTATAGGCGTGAGCCACCATGCCTCGCCCAAAAAGGGATATTTTAAAGATGGACTAGATAGGACTTGTTACGGGGCTATGAAGAGCAGTAAAGGAAAGAGAATAATAATTTAAAAAATTATTCCATTTCCTATCAGAAATTATTTCTATCCCAGAAAGCAGTAATTTTGTCACCATTTGCCTCTTCCCCAGAGACGTGTGGTTACAAGACTTGTTTGAGGATGATGGGCAAAACAGCTGCAGCTTGACTCTCTTCAGGCAACTGAACCTGTTAGTTTATCTGGAGGTTCTGGCAAGACAGCACAAGCAACAATGCACCTTTGACACTCTTCCGTCTCTGATGAGAAGCCCAGCTTCAGGAAGGCTGCATGTGGAGCAGCGAGGAAGGGGCCTACGTCAGTCAAACCAAACTGAGACATCACACCCACGCTGTTCTCACATTTAGGGTCAAACGTTCTGGATCATGTGAATGTGTAACCCTTTCTAGGACTTTAATTCTCTGTGCTCTCTTAACAGTAATGGATATTAGGGGACTCTCTATATTAAGGGTTTATCTCATTTATAGAATGAGGGCCTAAAGCAGATGGTTCCTAAATGTAGAAGTTAGGGAAACTCTTCTGACAGAATGAAAATAAGCTGCAAAGATTACACCTTTTAGAAAGTTTTGAAAGCAATCGGAGAGTTTACTCTCCTCCTTCCCCACTTCCAGGGCAGATTTGAAGAACTCCTACTGGACTGTTTTTCTGGCTTCCATCAGCTTTTCCAACTAAGGTAGAGACTCACTAGGCACTACATTGGAAATGGGCGACAGGGTGGGAAATTTGGGGATATACCTGACTTATCAAAGCCTAGATATTGGCTAGAAATGGAGATGTGAGGTACGTAGGACTAAAGGAAAACACAGTCTAGTGCCAGGCACTGAGATGTTTACAAATATGAACCAGGCAAAAAGTCTCAAGGAGCTCATAGGTGGAGGGAGATGCGAGTAATAGAAAGGTACACTGCTAACCTGCTCAAAGGAAAATCATTACAAATGCTATAACAAAGATACAAAGTACAAAAGAAAGGATTCCTGCAGGAAGCAGCATGTGACCTTTAAAGGATAGGAAGAATTTTGGAGAGAGAGAGAAAGAAGGGTGTGTGTGTGTGTGTGTGTGTGTGTGTGTGTGTGTGTGTGTGTGTGTGTGTGTGTGTGTGTTATGGAGGGGACACAATCTATCCTAGGCAGAGACAGCAGCGTGAGCAAAGATATGAAGCAGAAGAGTTTGAGGCATGCTCAGAGCACAGGACATGTATGTCAGAAAGGTGCTAAGTGGAAGACAGGACATGATACATTTAAAACTTCAGAAAGAACCTTCTGGATACTGTTCATGAATAATCAATAGAAGCATCCTAAGGGAAAAAGATCCTCAATCAGAGGTAATAGTGGTATAGAGCATCCAGTATGATACTCAATAATATCAGGTCAAAGAAGTACTTTTCTTGGGTTCTTCTTTGGTACCAAATCTGACCCCAGATACTCCAGTGTGGGACACATTGAGCCATTTCCATATTAATGCTCCATTAATAAAATATGTGTGTGTTTCTTCATCTGGCTTTCTCTCATTAGAGTGTCATTTCTTTACTGAACATAAGACATTTATAGAATCACTTCTGTTGAGGCAGTGCCAGGCTAGAAAGACGCTCAGGGAAGGTTTCTTTTGCACACCTGAGTACAAGAACCCTGTTTTAATGTCTTTTATTCTCCACGGGGCCTAGCCCACTACCTTGCATACAGTGGACATCCAAACATTTGTGAAAAAAAAACAAAACAGGTAGGCAGAAAGATAGATAACCTTTAAAAAGTTCTAAGTTGCTAGTTTGTCACTTCTGATATGACTACCAAAATGGCCATCACTGCTATAGTCTGCCTCTCACTAAACTTTCTTTTTTCCCCAATTTCACTTTTCCCTCTTATTCATCCTTTGAATCCTGCAGGGATCCCTTTGATTTTGCTTACTGTAAAGCCAATACATCACTCTCTTTGGGAATCAGCACTAAATAGATAGATCTCACCATTCACCAACAAGATTGTGTCATCATTCCAAACCAAAGGATCTGACAAGGCACACCAGCTTCACTCTTTTCTTGGCTTCTATCACAGCAGAAGTGTTCAGGCCTGGCTGCACATCACTCTCACCAGAAACTAAAATATCCCAAAGCTCAGGTCATAGTCAGGCCAATCATAGCAGAACTCAGGCATGAGATTCAGGATCAGTTTTTTCCAAAGCTTGCCAGGTGATTCCAATGTGTAGCCAAAGTCAAAACAACTGCATTAGAGAAGTGATTCTCAAACTTGAGTGGACTTCAGTCACCCAGAGGCCTCTTTAAAACTCAAGTTGTTGGGCTCCCCCCGAGAGATTCTGATTTAATAGATGTAGACTGAGGTCCAAGGATCACATTTTTGGAAACACTACGTTTGTGAGAGCTGTATATGAAGCAGAAGTGAAATACATTAATCAACGGCTGCATCACAATGGGCCTGCTCTAAACATGTGCTTTATGGCTACCTAGGTTTGGTGTGGAGGAATGGAAACAAATTTGCCTCATCAAAAATCACATTGGTTGACACAGGATAGGGTAAAACAAAATATAGGTATATACATTTTTGGTTTTTTTCCATGCTTAAGGTTTGGAGCGGCCAGTAAAGAAAAATTAGGAACAAAGGATAGCTAAACATCCATTATGCTAAAGCAGAGAAGTATTTCCACCTGCTCATCAGCTGCTCAAAAATGGAAAACCACAACTTACATCAAAGAAGGTGCCTGCATGCTCCAGGATAAGCTGGTTGGAATCAGGCTTGTTTTTACAGTAGGTGACATACATCTGAAATTTGTCTGCCTAAAAAGAACAAAGATAATAACAGATAAGCATACATTAGTTGCTCCCTTCTGTCCACAATGCTAAACGGCCCAGCAAGGGCCGTACAGTTAAAACCCTCAGATGCCAAGGGCTAGATTTTCTATGGCAAATGTTCTGTGCTCATCCAGCCCCCATGGTCCCCTAACAGACATGGAGATGTCTTTCTCCTGTCAGCATGTAGAAAAAGCTTCTGAAACTGAGCTCATTTTAATACTAGTTTGTGCTAGGAAGAATCAGGAAAAGCAACTCATACATCCTGATCTATTCTGAAATTGGACAGAACTTAGTTACTGATTTTACCCATTTTTGGATTATCTACAATTGTGCTCCCCATCTTGAAAAAAGACAGTATTTGCTCTGAATACAAAAACAAATAATGAAGATAAAGTACGTCCACAGAGGTAGATCTGCTTGTACTCTAAATGTCTCCATTGGAGAGAGGTAGAGGGGCATGTCAAGCAATTATACTATCCCCAACTTCCCAGAGCAATGACGGGGGTGGGCGAGGGGAGAGAAAGCAGACTGACCACCTGGGGCAGAGGCTAAACAATGGTTCCTAACCAGATTTTGTTACTTCAAGCCAGGAACCTTATGGCTGGGTGAAAATTCATTTCTTATTTTCACCCAGCCATAAGGTTACTGGGAAAGGTATGTATATTTTTGCCACCAAATGCTTTTCTTATTTGGTGAAATGCTTTCCATCTCAGAGCCTTTGGAACTTTGTGTTTGCATCCTCTTCTGAGACAGCAGCCCAAACATGTTTTTATTACAGCAGACTTCATTTATGCTAGCATTGTTCTAAGAGCTTTACATGTATTCACTCATCTCGTCCTCATGAGACCTCTACACAGTGAGTTCTATTATTATCCCCAGTTTGCCCATGAGAAAACTGTGGCACAGGCTGGTTAAGTGACTTTGAATTCCCACAGTTAGCAGGTAGCAGAGCCTTACCAGCTAACTGTGGGAATTCAAAGTCACTTAACTAAGCAGGGTATCTGACTTTAGGCTTCTTGGTCTTAACCACTTTCTTTCAATACATTATAAACAATTTCTTCTACCCTTCATTTCTGCATTACATTCATATATTAAGATTATGAGACTTAAGAAAGTCACCTTGGGATAATTCCTGGCAAAAGATGAATATTTTATCCAATCACAAAAATTTTCTGAAACCAATTTTCAGGGCTATATACTACCTAGGAGGTTATTCGTCAACCCGAGGAGATGATGACAAATCATTCTTATGAATTATGATTGTAAAGGAAAGCCACAAATTTCAGGAAACAAGATGCAAAACATATCCCTTTACTTAATGGTCAATCTTGCCATTCTCTCTGTTGGCTGTGCAAGGAATCATAAATTATTTATCAGCATTAATACGAGCTTTGCATTGGCTCATCATTTAGAGGTAGAAAATGTATTAGAACAAAATAAGATGGCAGCTGAGCTTTCTGAAGAAACAAGAGTGCTTGAAAGCAAGCATTAAGAGTTCATAAAAAAAGCTTGTCTGGGAGTGAGGTCTTGAGTTGTGGGACTGGCTGTGATATTTATTACATGTCAGTGAACTAGTTAACTTCCTATCTCATCTGAGATTTTCCCATCTTTAAAATCTAAAACATAAACCATAGTCCTGCCAACCACATAGGGCTGTTGAGAACATAAAGTCTCTGAATCATGAAGACACTTTGAAAGGTAATTAGCCCATTATAAGTGGAAATTATTATCAGGTAATTATTCAGTAGTAGAACGCCTGACCTTAGGGATTTCCATGTTTGCACTCAGTGTCCTAAGTGGACTTCCCAGGAGATGTTTGCATTCATATATTGTACATGAGCCTGAGTTCAGAGTGGAGAGCCAATGAAGACTAATGTTTCAGTTTGTATAATTAGAACCTGGGACATTCAGCCCCTTTCCTTGGCCCATGACAATAGTATGAAGGAGGCTGACCACTCATCTTGTGGGTCAGAATTGGGATGGATGCCCCAAAAATCTGTTTTTCCCTATGAAAGAAGCAAATGTAACCAATGGTTAGGTGGAACTCAAAGGATAAACGCTTGAGGAGATGGACACCCCACGCATTCTCCATGATGTGCTTATTTCACATTGTATGCCTGTATCAACATATTTAGTCTGCCCTATAAGCATATACACCTACCATGTATACACAAAATTAAAGATAAAAAAATTTTTTTAAATGAGTAGGTGGCTTCCTAAAGGTTTAATTCCCTAATCCGTATCCTGTAACAATAGCTAATGGACTGAGCTGTAGTTCCTCTGCCAGGAGTGGTAGTCTTGTTCCACTCTTCTTCTTCTTTCTTCTTTTTTTAAAGAAAGAGTTTTGCTCTTGTTGCCCAGGCTGGAGTGCAATGGCGTGATCTCAGCTCACCGCAACCTCCGCCTCCCGAGTTCAAGTGATTCTCCTGTCTCAGCCTCCTGAGTAGATGGGATTACAGGCATGTGCCACCATGCCCAGCTAATTTTGTATTTTTAGTAGAGTTGGGGTTTCTCCACGTTGCTCAGGCTGGTTTCGAACTCCCAACCTCAGGTAATCTGCCCGCCTCGGCCTCCCAAAGTGCTGGGATCACAGGCGTGAGCCATCGCACCTGGCCTTGTGCCACTCTTCTGATCTCACAATTTTAGAAAGTTCTTAGACAGTTTAAGAGGGAGGTTAATCTTGATGTCTAAGAACTTTTCCCAAGGCTTCTCTCAGACCTACTCATGATCCGTCCTAGGAGCCCCTGGTCCTGTGTGAGACTGGCAGTGACACCAGTCCTCAGGCCAGGCACTGAAGAGTGGTGCCACATGTATGGGCAGTGGGAGGAGGATTTCAGGTTGGTTACCCAGGTAACAAAGCAGTGTCCCACGTCTTCAGGCAGCTGCTCGTACTTCTCCAGCTCTTTGAGGAAGATGCTGCAAGAGGAGAAAAAGGCTGAATCAGACACCTCTGTGCAGCCGACCCCCCACGGTATTGCACCAAGGCCAGCACAACCATAACTTCTCAATTATTTACACACGGCTTCTCTGCTGTCTAAGTGATAGATGGTGAGGTACAGTTTTTAATGTTGGAACTAATTTCATTAAAATGTAGGTTAATTGATTAATTAGCGCTACTTAATATTCTTTCTCTCAGGGTAAAAACGTCTAGGGGTGAAAATAATAATGAAATATTGTATTTGTGTTGGACTTTTTATCAGCAAGTATGAATCTACTTTTTTACACAAGTAATCTGAGCACATCATAAATATTTTAAATAATACAGATATTTCAAAGAAACAAAATAAAATATCACATTATCCCACAGATAAAGTAGAAAAAATTCATCCTGCACTGGCCTCTTTCTGTTGGCCTCCATCTTCCACCAGGAGCCAATTTGTACTAAAAACTATGTGTTAAACAATGTTTTATAATACAAACACCATTAGGAAAGAAAATTTAATGGGTGAAAAGTCACAACATATTCCAAAGCTGAATTGAATTACAATTGAATTATCTGCCAATGTGGTTATCCATGCCATGGCTCCTTTCCATGTTAATAAATAATAAATAATTACACTGACTTCAAAATAATATATTAAAGCATTGGTTTGGTTTCAGAGGATATAAATTCTAATAAGCCAGCACTATTATTAGAATGGTATTTGCTTTTAAAAACACAGTATTTTTCAAATAAAAAATAATGATGAAGCTTTGGGCATATATACTGACAGAAGTGGAAATGCTACGATCTTTACAAGGAAAAATTTGACAGGATCGATTAAATAACGAATGTGTTTATTTTTTGACTCTGCAATTTTAATTCTGGAAATTTTCCTGTATATATATATAAGATGATGTATAGACATGAATATTAGTGATGACACTGTTTATACAAGCAAAAGATGGTCTGTAAAGAACAAGGCATTTAAACTATGGCACACCCACAGAACTAAGTACTATGTAGCTATGAAAAAAATACACAGCTCTCTATGTTTTCATATGGAAGAACTCTGGGAAAAGCTAAGTGGGAAAAGTTACAGAAGAATGTATAGAATATGCAACTTTTTATCTACATAGGGATGGCATATTCTTATTTCCAACCCAATAAATGAATAAAAGACATTACCACAGGGAAGCAGGTGAAGGAACAGAATAGAAGACAGTGGTAGGTGATACTTCTCAATGTTTACTTTTCTGTCTAATTTTGATTTTAAAATTGTGAGATCGCATTATCTTCCAAAATTGAATTATAAGATACAAAGTGGTTCTGCTTAACTCTACTACTTACCTGTAACATAGAGGGGAAAAAGGTTTTTGACTAACTCTTCCTAGCTTCTATTGTTCACATATTTTGGCAGTATGTTATAATTAATTACAAGTGGTTATAGATTTCACATAAGTGTTGCATGTGTTCCTCCTTCAGTGACATAGAATGACGTTTTGGAGCTTAAAAAATATATATGTGCAATTAAAAATGTTTGGCAGATCCTATTTGGAAAGCCAAAATGCTAATAATAGTTGATGTGGTAATAGATGACTTATTTGTCCATCTGTAACTTTTCTACAATAAATGAGCACTGCTTTAATAATAAGAAAAATAACCATTTAAAAAATGTGGGGGACTCCAGGCAGTACCCAGTTGGTGATCATCATCTTTGTCCTTATATAAGTGATTTTAGAGTATTCTGACCTGAATCATAGAGTAATTATAATGCAGTTTGGGCTTCAGCAATGCAAATATGTAGTGCTCAAGGTCAATAAAGTGTCATATTTGTTGCTACTTTTTAAAGAACTACAAGTGGCTGGGTGCAGTGGCTCATGCCTGTAATCCCAGCACTTTGGGAGGCCAAAGTGGGCGGATCATGAGGTCAGGAAATCGAGACCATCCTGGCCAACACGGTGAAACCCGTCTCTACTAAAAATACAAAAATTAGCTGGGCGTGGTGCCACGTGCCTGTGATCCCAACTACTTGGGAGGCTGAGGCAGGAGAATCACTTGAACCAGGGAGTCGGAAGTTGCAGTGAGCCAAGAATGTGCCACATTACTACAGCCTGAATGACAGAGTGAGACTCTGTCTCAAAAAAAAAAAAAAAAAAAAAAAAAAAAAACTACAAAAAAAAAAAAAAAAAAAAAAAAAAAAAAACCTACAAGTGACACATTTAAACTAGTATATACTTAATATGACCATTAAAATGCAAATTTTAAAAAGTGCTATGTAATGTTATAATTGAGGATCACACTTAAGACCCAAAGGGAAAAATATACTCTTTTTTTGTTGAGAAAAGAATCAATCTGGGTCATTATCATATATATACACACACAGGTACACATAAATTCATATATATACTTACATGTATTTAATTTAAAATTTAAAAAATTTAAATAATAGAGATGAGGTCTTGCCATGTTGCCCAGGCTGGTCTCAAACTCCTCAGCTCAAGCAATCCTCTTGCCTTGACCTCCCAAAGAGCTGAGATTACAGGCATGAACTGCCATCCCAAGCCTGGGCTCTTCTCCTTGAAGAGTAGTAAAATAAATGGTAAAACAGCCCAGATTAGGACATTCCACACAGGACATAAAATTGTTTTATTGTTTCAGAAGTTGCAAGGATACCCATGATGACTCATGGAGAGTCATTATTTATGACCCAAGAACAGTTGGCCTGGTCACTTTAATTTGAAGTAAACAATGATAATTATGTCTAAAGAATTGATCAGTGATAGAAAGACCATGCTAGCAATTTTATTTAAAATCTTACTAATTTAAATAGAGCAATACCCTGACTTTTGTGATAGCAGCTACCAAAAACCTATGGAAGATGCACAATTTGAAAATCCTCAGGAAACAAAAACACTATAACCAGAATTAAATGCACAGCTTATAATTTTCATGATGAATGTCTTTCTGTAAAATGAAGGTTTTAACAGCAGTTATCACTAGGTCACCTGTCTACCTACCCCCAGGTCTCACTATCTTCTCATCCCACAACTGAGCACAAGTTAAAGAACCAGAGTTCACACTTGGTCACAGTTGCGAAGGGGTCTTTCCTTCCAAAGCCTCATTCCCCTCATCTTTAAATAACAACTTTGCCGAGGCAGGTAGATCACCTGAGGTCAAGAGTTCGAGACCAGCCTGGCTAACATGATAAAACCCAGTCTCTACTAAAAATACAAAAAATCAGCTGGGCATGGTGGAGGTTGCCCATAATCCCAGCTACTCAGGAGGAGGCGGCGGTTGCAGTGAGCGGAGATCGTGCCACTGCGCTCCAGCCTGGGCATTAAGAGCTAAACTCCATCTCAAAAAAGATAAAAATGAAAATAAATAACAACTTTGTGGGAGTGCTTTTAAGGATTTAATAAATCCACAGGTAAAAATAACCCAACCCAATGCCTGGAAACACAGTAGACATCAAGTAAATAGTAGTTATTCACGATCAGTGTTTCTCAATCTTAATAAACTCACATTCTCTTTGATAAACACATATATCTGACACTCTTCCCCACTCCTGGAGACATATCTAGGGGGATCTCCCTACCAAGCCCTTGCTGAAAAATCTGCAGCAGGTTACTTTCTCCTAAACCATATCCTGGGAAAATCTTGATTGGTTATTATGCAAAAATTGGATTCCAAGGTCACCTATCACTTGTTTGGGAGATGTTGGGCTAAGCTGGTTTCTTTGCTGAAGAACTTCAAAAATTCTATAACATGATGAGTTACACTATAAACCACTGAAGTAAATCCAATATGCAGTTCTTCCCAAACTTCTCTGCGAGTACAACACTTTTGGGGCAAGTATCAGACTTTGTCTCAAGAAACACTCTTGGAAAACTCTAGTTAGTGGTCCCCACACCTGGTTGTATATTGCCCTCTGGGGTTACTATCTGAGTAAATGCATTGTTTAGAAAAACTTCCTGGGTAATTCCCACACATCCAGTCCATAGATCAGCTTTTAAAGGCAACTGTCCTGGATTCCAGCATGCTTCCAGATGGCAAATCCTACATCGGCTCTAAAGGATTTAATTTAGGAGGAGAAAGCTAAGAATTTAAAAAATAAAACCTATTCAGCTTGTATCAGGCATATCAATTGATAAGTCTGAATAAGATAATTATCACCATCTCAATGTAATTGTTGAAAGTAAGTGGCAATATTAAACTCTGTTTTGCTTCTTAATTTGAAACTTATGAAGATGACAGATTACATAAGTCTGATCAATATCATTCCACTTATCTCAAATAGACATGATGAATTTAAATTAAAGTGTAACAGCTCACAACTCTCTTCACAAATGATGGAACATTTCACCTTAGCTGTTCTTTAGCAACAATTTGGCTTTTACCACTCCAATAATTACATGTAATAAACTGTGAAAGAATGAGCAAAACAAGTCATTTGTTTGTGTGAATGTCTAGGGTTCTTTCAAAAAGGAACAAAACTTTTAAAGAAATGTCAAGATCGAAGCAATGTCATTACTCTATTAAATTATTACAATATAATATATCATGCAGTTACTTTATGAGGAAAATTCTTTCCTTTGGCTTTGTACAGAATCCCCGGAAATGAAACTGCTGGCATTCATTAACAGAAAGCTTACTGAGTTTTGTCATTAAGTATTATAGAAGCAGCACTATTCCAAAGGTACCACAGTGGTTTTGTTACTCTCTCTGAAGGTGAATTTGGTCTAGAGTCTCACTGCTTCTGGGGAAGTGTACCCTTCATTGAGGGGCTCACAATCTTGTCAGCAAACAGACTTTACATCAAGGGTGCCGTCTGCATCTAAATGGAAATATGTGTTTGATGACCTTGTGTGTCAGTGTGCACTTGCTTGCTGGAATGCCAGAGGTATAAGGGGAAGGGGCCTGTTGCGGCGATGGGAAAGAGAGGAACAATGTGGAGCATACATTTAAAAATTAAGTTGGAAATGAGGCGGGGAGAAAGGTGTGAGGTTCAGGTATTTGTAGGAAGCCCAGGACATTGCCTTCTTTTCAAAGCAAGGCTGGGTTACTGCTTTCATGCAAGTAGAGCTGGAGATTATATCTAAAGAATCCAATAATGACCAGGCAGATTCAGGGCCTAGAATATAAGAGGCTCTAGACTGTAGGGGCTAAGATAGCTGGTTAGCATATTGGAGCAGATATCAAACTAATGGGGAGTCATGTACACCCAGGGAAAGGTACTGGATTTTTCATGTAACAGTTCCAGCACAGTTTGATCACCCAGGCTGTCATGAGAAGCATCTGGCTCTGTCTCTTCATTTCACACTTGACACTTTAGCCCAGGTTAGGGATAAAGAGGAACGGTCTGCAGGGCTGGACTCCCATTCGGCACATCACACTCTCAGCCTCCAACCACAAGCAGCAAAATTTACCTTGCTGCATGGCTACCTGTTGAATATGTCTTTGCCAATATTTTCTCACTTTGTCTAATTTGTGTAACCAGATGAATAAAGTTATTTGCACAGAAATATACCAAGTTTAATGTTAAAATAAAATACAAAAGTTTTATCTTATACTTAATGTTACTCATCTCCATTAAGGTGCTGTTTAGCAAGCAGGCATGAATGCTAAGAAATTAGTGTGTAAAACTAAAATTAACATGACTTTGATACATCCAAACAAAATGTTTAGACTTTGTCTTGCTTTGGGTATTCTCCAATGTCTATAATCAGCCCCAATGTTGACAGCTTACTGAAAACACAAACAAAAACACAGTAACAAGACCACAGCTACATTTGCATAGGGCTCCTCTGATGAGTTCTGCAAGTTACCTCTTCAAATGTGGGTTTGGGGAACCAAAGAAAAATCACAACAGGTCTTCCCATTCCTCTTTCCTTAAGATTTGACTATTAAGAAAATGACAGCTGGATTCTTCAGCTGTGTCACTAATTGGTTTGGACAGATGACAAACCTTTTTAAGTTTCAGTTTCTATAGGGCAAGGGAGAACTATATTATCTTTAAAGATTTCTTTCAGGGTTTTATATATGATAATTCTATGATTTTCTATAAGTGAGAAACCACTAATATCAAAGGCATTTGGAGTGGGGGAAGAAGCTTAGAAAGCATAGAACATGCACATTTTAAGCAAGGGTGTGTGTGTTGGGAAGGGGTAGGAGGGGCAAAGAGGGAGGAAAAAGCAGTAGTCTGGCAGGGTGGCCTTTCCCCCAGGGCCTGAGCTGCACATCCCTTCTCTCACCAACTGGTGGTGCCAGCGCCTCACCATGTGGCCATGGATCAAATGGGTGGCAACCAGAATTTTAAAAAAGAGGAGGAGGAAGAAACAGAACCTAATACAGAATATCACAGTGCATCACACAAAATGCAGGTGTTGTTTTTCAAAATTTAACTTCCCTGTTATATATAGTATATATGCATGTATATAACAGGGCATAATGTACAGTCTTCTTTGATTCATGATAAAAATGGTTTGAAAAACACCACCTTGCTCTTTCTCCTGCAACAAGATGGTAACTCTGGGAAGGTCTAGGTCTTTAACCATCTCTTTCCCTCCCCTTCTCCTAGTGCCTCTTTTCCCAGATGGATCTACCTACCTCCCTACCTCCCTGCCTACCTATCCTACCTACCTATCTGCCTTCTCCCCACTACTGCCTCCCTCTTGCTCTCCTACTTTCCTCCTCCTTTATCTCTTCCTTTCTCCTTATGATCTGCCTACTTCACTGTTTTCTCA
The DNA here is from genome assembly GCF_001604975.1 of Cebus imitator. Lineage (NCBI taxonomy): Eukaryota > Metazoa > Chordata > Mammalia > Primates > Cebidae > Cebus > Cebus imitator. The sequence continues at coordinate 1,548,815 of NW_016107883.1, read as the reverse complement.
CTTATCCCCTATCCACATAGCTCTCTCTCCTCCTTTTGTCTCTCCCCACATTTCCAACTTGCACTATCTCTGCCCATCACCTCTCCTTTCTCCTCCCTCAATCTTACAGACATGGTTTGATAAGACACAACCTACCTGGGAGTGTGACAGTGGGACCTCTCTCTGCTTCCCATGACCCAGGATGGAGCCCCACTCCCAAACTTCCTATTGCCTCTCTCCAGCTCCCTGCTAGACTTCACCACTTTTCTCCCTTTCAGGGCCTTTGTTCAAACTTTATTCCATCATCAAGGAAGCCGTCTTTGCCTGTAAAAATCCCCCCTCTTATTTAAATTCTATCTCAAAAGCCCCCTTCTCCAGGAAGCCTTTCCTACTCTCCAACTGAGGCTATTTTCTTTGAGCTCCATTTGTACCCACCTCTACTCTTATCACAGACAGGTATGTCCTTCTCAGAACCCAGAGGGCAGAGGCTGGGTTTGATCACAGGGTACCAGCTTCATCTCCAACCTAGTACATCTTTGGCCCAAAGGAGGAACTCTGGGAAGATGACCCAAATGTGGCTGTGGTTCAGTCTCTCACTGGAGTGTCCCTCCCTAAATTTCCCAGCCTTGATTTTACCCCTGCTGCTCACCCCTCACAGCTCCTGGCTAGCCTTGGCCTGGCCAGTGCTCCCAGCTCAGCCTCACGCAGCTCTGGTCCTGTTCCTTTAGCCTTAGGCAGAGAACACCTGGCTGGGAGGGCAGTGGCTAGTAGCCAAGGCCAAATCTAATAGCTTCTAGCCAAGCCTGGAGGGAGGGAGTATGCAGGAGGGGCTTCCAACCTTGGTGGTTGGTCCCCAACTTGAATTGCTAGACCTTGCTGAACACTGATTCATTCCAGGTAATTGTTGTAGGGTTGTGGCACAAAAATGACATAGCTCTGGGAGAAATGGGTAGAAATATTCATCAAATTTTGAGATCCACAAAGAAGCTAGTTAACTATGAATTAAACCAGCCAGATGTGGCAGCCACCATTGGTGGTCTAGGGAGTGAGAGAAGGGGAGAGAATATTGAAGTGGGAGACCAAGTCCTGGAATCCAACACCTGACCTTTAAGGAAAGGGGAGAAGCACACACTGGGCAAGTCATAGGTTCCTCTGGGTTTGTCTCTTTATCTGTAACCAATACTGTCTGGGGATCTACTTATGGAATATATTCTCTCATCTGAGTAAGTCTAAGTCTTGTGTAGATAAGTAAATTTCATGATCTATATAGTTACTTCTGTAGGAAAGAGATGTAGTACCAAATGGGGAGAGTAAAGGGCAAACAAAGTATCATTCCACTTCGATTTGTGTTAAAGCCAATGTTTGCAGGTATTAAATTATACACACTAAACTGTTTTTTAAAGAAGCTTTGGTGCTTGGGAATCTCCCCATTCAATACCTATAAAGACAAAGGTCCTTAAGACAGACAGATCAGCATGCATGCGCACACACACATAAACACACACACAGAGCAAGACAAAGAACTAATTCTGGTTGCAATTTTTCAAAGTGACACCATTTAGACAGATCAATACTACCTAGCTAAGACACGTATTCACCACATAACCCTTGGTCTAGGTGCTAATTTTCTAGGGACTTAGCTAATTAAGTTAGCAAGGTAGTGTCATTCTCAATCCCTTCTCTCTCAATCTCTCAATCACTCAATACTCCTCCCTCCTGCTCTCCCTCCCATAGGCTGTCTCTGGATTACAGGCACATAACCTGAGCTATTCACTAGAAATGAGAGGAGCATGTTTCTGCTAGACAGTGCTTAATTGCAACTTTGGAATCATACAAGCAATTGGGGTTAAAAAATACCCTTTGATTTTTTTCTTTCATGTTGAGAAGTGACCATTTCTGAGAAGTATTTCTGAAGAATAAATAAGTATTAGGACAACTGTATGGTCCACCAGTAAGAAGCTTCCAAGAAACTGCATCATGTAGAAATTAAATGATTTTGCTCTTCCAGACGGTTCTTACAGTGATGGGGGGAAAAATCATACCTAATGGTCTTCTCTGTTTTAGGGCTTTTACAAACAGAAGACTAAATTATGACTTGAATGGTGTTAGCTGTAAGTCTTCAAATTGTAATTTTAATTTTAGTTTATTCATCCATGCATTCACCTATCAAACAAACATTTACTCAATGTTTACTTTTGTGCCAGGCACCTGATTATGCAGTGAAAGATGTTCTCCCCTCTAAACTGTCCCTTAGAGTTTACAATTCCTGCATTTTCTAAGATGGCTAACTGCCATTTTATCTCTTATTTATTAGAGATTTTAGAGGTGTTATATTTTCTTCATTAATCAAAATTTGCATGACACAAGCAGAAAGCATACATTACGAGTGTAGTAAAGCCTCAGTCCACAGATCCTGTAGGAAATTAATATGAAGCTTGATTTTCTTAGATGTTCCCTTAAATTGTGGATAATTTAAACCATTAATTTATTTTTGGTCAATAGCTTTCTAAATGCACTAGAGTTCTTTTCCTTTAGTGCAGAACATATTAATGACTCAAGGCTACCATTAATATTAAATATTTTGCTATGCTGTAACACAGTGGCTGTATTAGGCCCTATCATGGAATATAGAATGATTTGTATCAATAATGAGTAGCCCTTGACCACTGTGATGTTTTTTGGTTCTACTGCCTATTGTTTTTGCAGTTTATCTGTCTTCTTTCCTGTCAGGTCTTTCTTTATGTTGCTGGTATCCCACTACTCGCTCAAGTTCTTGAATCTTATTTGCTGTTTCTAAATTGCTGTGGGCCTCCAAACTATATAATCAAGAGGTAAAGTAGTTGTTAGGGAGGATAGAAAGATGCTTCTATGAAAACGTAAGAACTTAATTTTTGTGATATCTCTTCTGGTTGTTGAGAGGCTACTTGTTATTTTCTTCCTGTTTCTTCATAATGTTCTAAATGTGCTGGGTAGCAGTGTTCTTGATAGTCTGGATTTATTCCATAGAGCATTCTCTATGGTTTAATTTGATTTTTTAAAAGGATTTCTTAGAACTATATGTTGTAACTGGTAGGCAGATTTTAAGCTATTAAAAAAACTACAAAACTATTTACCATGGCTTACCAGTGATATCATGACAACAAAATAAGGCATGATTATGTTAGCTATTTTGTTACAAGAGGTCAATTTTGAAACATATATTCATTCCCCTTATAGAATGATTGGCGAGTATATAGCTCCCAGGAAGTGTATGCTGTGATCTCTAGGCTTCCATATTTAGTCAGTTTGCTAAGAATATGGGGAAAGTGAGACTTGTTGACTAAATCCAAGAGACCAGAAGGCAGAAAAGTAAAGTAACATGACTTACCATTTGCCAGTCCTATGTCTTCTCAGATATCCTGAGGGAGATGGGATGATACTGAGCTGGGCTCAGGTGACGGAATTTGGGATCAATGGTCAAATAGTTTTATTGGGATCTTATCAATGATAAGCATGAGGACATGATATTTCTATGTCAGGAAATTTCCAGATAAACCAAATGAACGGTATTAAAATTTATGATTAAAAAACAAAAGACTGGGAACTTTTATCACATAGTCCAGAAAATCAAAAGGTTATTTTTACCCCTCAAGTTTATTGCTTTAATAATCTGACAAAGTTTGCATGTCATGGGAGCTACATATATTATGTTCTCTTTAAACTGATGCCATCTGTTGACATACCAGGAATTAATAACCAGGAGTTGATAAGAGGGGAATGACTCTCCACCCTTTATCTGGACCTATTACAGCCCAGGATCCCTTTACACCCAATTTTTGCTTGCCTCTTGGTCATTCTTAGCACAGGGCTATTCTACAGCTGAGATACCAAATATGGCAGCCACTTGTTACTTGTAGTCTATTTACATCTAAATCTATTAAAATTAAATAAAATGGAAAATTCCATTCCTTAGTAGCACTAGCCACATTTCAAGTGTTCATTAGCCACACATATCTAGTGCTGCTATACTGGACGCTGCAGATGTAGAACATGTCCATCATTGCAGAAGACCCCATGGGACGGTGCTGTTCTGGAGTCTTGCCTCTGGGTGGCTGCTACACCTGTACACATGGTCCTTCTATCTCCAACAAGCCTGCGCAACTCAGTAAATGCCTCAGCTAGCTTGACTTAGCACTCCTCTGCAGCAGTGTCCTAAGACAGCGCTAAGAGTTCATGCCAATGTTCTTCTTTGTGTCTTGAGATTCTTTCTATTCGTATTATGTATTTTCATTGGTTAGTTATGTAACTAATCATGCCAATTTTTTGCTGATCCTCTGTTAACCACGGAACATATTGTTTTGCATGGTGTGGGAAAGACTCTTAAATCAAGCTAGAAACAATGACTTGTGAAGTTTTAGGGCTCTATGATTCTACTTATTCCAACAAAACAGAGTGTCGGTTGATGTTCTTCCCTCTAAGCTGTCAAGAAATTTGAAATGAGTATGGAGGAAATATTTAGGTTGAAAGAAAACTTCGATGGAATTCAAAATCCCAAGACCACAAAGTGGAATTGATTAGCCTCAGATGAATTCTAATGTCAGGATTTCCCACAAGATTTAATGCGGAGAAGCTACTTTTATTTCTTCAAAGCCAGGTATTCATTCTCAATGAGTACATGAGGATGCTGAGGAGAGATGGGGAGGATCACTGCTGAATACGTGACTTCACTCTCCATTAGGACTTTTGGACAATTACAGAGAAAGGGGAGTGAGTAGGAAAGAGGTCTGACAGCAATTGCCTTAGAACACTCACCAGATAAGATTCACCTATCACCTTTGATCCACTTGTTGGGAACCCCATTGTCTGGTATTTACGGCCCTAAGTGTGCACCTCTGAGACCCTCCACAAACCTACTTGTTATGGAAATCGTAGATCTCTTGGATGTTGCCAAAGATGATATGCTCTTTATTGAGGATCCCAGGGGGGATCTCCTCCACACCACTGGTCATTTCCCACAGGTAGGTCTGTAAGACAGTAACAGTTTCATCACTGGCAAGTCTGGCATGCCATATAAAATACAAACAAAATAAACAGGTGTTCAAACTTGTGGGGCAAGACTCAAACTGTAAATGCATGTAGAGTTGAAAAAGTGACATGTTAAGTAAACATAAGAGAAAGAAAAAATCTGAATATTTCATTATCCTGAACTTTAGCAAGAACACAAACTCCACAGTCTCTTGTTATTTATTAAATGTGTGTAGATTCCAGTATGTGTGTATGGTGGGGGAGACAGGATGCACATTTTCCTGCACAATTTAAATTCATTGACTGTGTCATGGTTTCATTTTGAGTTAAGTGCCTTATATACTTCTTTTTCCTGGGTCTAGCTCCAGTCTGATAAAAGTTTAAACTTTCTTTTCAAAAGTACTTTAAACTCCCATGCAATTATTATTGACTTCAGGAGAAAGATTTCCTCTGGCTGGCTTTTTAATTCATTACTCTCTGGGAGAAGACCAAGAGCACCAAGTTCCAGTTGAGGACTTGATGCTGGCAAGGATGTCATTTTTCCAGTACAGCTGTGAATGGATTACTGGAAGACTCACCTCTAAGCACTCATGTAAATCCCTTACATAAGCCTTCTCTGTCTGGAGTAGTTCAGCCATAATAAATCTAGAAGGAAACAAATGGGTTTTTAGTTGGTTATAGATATAATGTCTCTCTTCCTTAAAACTTCACTTCCCCACCCCAGCATGTATGACATTCTAAAACATCCTATTTTTCTACTTCATCAACACGTCTTTTCCTTTCTTCAAAATTCCTTCCTTCTCCTACAAGTATCTTCCTATGAGTCACTCTTACCATGACCATTGGCTCTGCATCCCTTTAGCAGGTTTGTGCTCAGCTATGTCCATATTTTCTCTCCCTTTTCCACCCCAGTCCTGCTATTAATACTTGTGATTCTATGGTGATATTCATGTGAGTACAGGCATGCAGGACTGTTCATATTCTGTCTCACCAACTAGATAGCTTGAATCTCAGCTTTCCACATTTTTATTACAGCTCCCAGAATGATGATTTCTGTTCAGTAGAGTTTGTAGATGTATATCAAAACAGTTCTTAGTACCATAATAAACCAGGTTTCAAAGCCAAGAAAAGATGTCCAACACACCGAGATCAGGGGTTAGCAATTTTTCTATAAAGAGCCAGATATCTCTGTGGGCAATTCAGTCTCTGTCACAACCACTCAACTTTGCTGTTGTCATGTGAAAGGAGCCATAGATAATGTGTTAAAAAAAAAAAAAGTGTGGCTGTGTTCCAATAAAACCATATATGGACACTAAAATTTGAATTTTATCTAATTTTCACACGTTATAGAATATTCTTCTTTTGATAATTTTCCCAATTACTTAAAAATATAAAAGAGAATTTTTAGTTTATAGGCTATATAAAATAGCTGGTGTGTCAAATTTGGTCTATATTTGCTAACCTCTGACCTAAATTATCCTTTTAGCTATTTCAATACTATTTTCAATGGGACTAGTTTACAGCATAAACGGATGTGTAGAAAGCAAAACATGCAACCATAAGCACAGTATAAATTAATAATAAGTGACTGCTTTTCACTCCCTGATAAAGAGAAGTGTGTGCTATGCAGCTTTAAAGAGAGGGTTCTTCCTCCTTGGGCCTCTAAAGAACACAATGTGCTTAGACAATTGTTAAACTTATGGTGCATGGCCTCACTGTGGTGTATTCTACTTCATTTTCACAAATCTTTATTAGAAATGGTGCTTGTCAGCTGGCATATGATATGTAATTTAGCACAAACTATTTATTTATACATATGTCTTACATTTTCTATATCAGTTTTTCATGCAGTTCATAATGAGCATCCCTATTTCCAGGTGTTCTACCACATGAACATTTTGAGAAATACTGTCCCCAAAGTGTCCCCTGTTAGAAATTTCATAAGAAATATTAAATGAGCAGCATCTTTTCCTGGACTTTTATCTTGGTGGGATTTTTTCCTTAAAGCAAATATACATTTTTCTATCAGTTGCCTTTCTATTAAAATTGAAGCACTGATTCATCATTCTAAGTGAAGTAACTCAGGAACGGAAAACCAAACAGTGTATGTCCTCACTCATAAGTGGGAGTTAAGCTACGAGGACACAAAGGCATAAGAATGATACAATGGTCTTTGGGGACTCAGGGGAAGGGCAGAAGAGGTGTGAGGGATAAAAGACTACACTCTGGGTGCCGTGTACACTGCTCAGGTGATGGGTGCACCAAAATTTCAGAAATCAGCACTGAAGAACTTATTCATGTAACCAAACACCACCTGTTCCCAAAAACCTATTGAAATTGTAAAAAATAAAGTGCTAACTCAAAAATTCCTTTTTATAGAAGTTAATTAGCCACTATTTTTTCTATTCTTTGAACTGAACTCTATTGGTAGAATAAAAAGTGTATAAGCTTTGGAGTCACACAGATAGGAACTGAATCACAATCAGAAGTAGGACTTGCCTCTCTGGTTCTCAGACTCCTTACTTATAAAATAGCTGATCACACAGAACTTCTACAAGTATGAAACAAGATCACATAAGCAACATGCCTAGTGCATGGTAGGTGCTCAGGAAACATTTCATGATTAAATGAGCTGTAGATTGCAATGAAACTAGGACAGAAGGGAGATCAGAAGGAACATAAACTGATAGGCTTGCCTTTGATTGTACTGCCTTAGGTTTTCTGGAATTGTTCTTTTGCTTCCATCTGCTTCCTGCAGTTTTACCTGTCTTTCTGAACAATTTAGCGCTGCTATTCCACCCCATTTTGTTTTATTTTCCATCCATCCTTTAATTTCTTCTGGCTATTAGGTGTCAAGAAGGAACCAAGGAGGGAGATCTGGTCAGGTGTAGTCCCCTCATTCCCCTCCCAGGTATGTACTGAATTATGACCCCCCTGAAATTCATATGCTGAAGCACTAACCTCTAATACTTCAGATTTTAGTTTTATTTGGAAACAGTATCACTGTAGTACCAGAGTAGAGTTGCCCCTGAATCTAAAGATTGATGTTATTATAAAAGGGGGAATTTTTGATATAGGCATATATTCTGGGATTATGCCACATGAGCATGGAAACAGCCATCTACAAGCTAAGGAGAGAGGCCTAAAACAGATTGTCCCTTGTCCCCTCACTGCCCTCAGAAGGAATCAACACTGCTGACACCTTGATTTAGGCTTCTAGCCCCCAGAACTGTAAGACAACACATTTCTGCTCTTTCAACAACCCAATTTGAGGTACTTGGTTACAGCAGCCCTGACAAATGAATACACTCCCCATATGAACAAGCTCTGACTTCACAGAGCAGCTTTAGTTCCTTCAGCTCCAAGGAACCTGTGGTCCTACTTCATCCTGATCAAAGAAACTACACAGAGGTTTTTAATCTTACAACATACTATTTTTTTTTTCTAGTAGTTCCCAAACAGAGTTTCAAAACATTCTTCAGAAAACTCTGGGTACGTGTGACTCTGTAACGGCAACATAAAGGAAGCAGAGTGTCAAGAAATGGTTTATAAGATTGGCACGGTTCATTGTTTCCTCTTTCCAATGCCCTATAACTTTTGATTAGAGTGAAATATTGGTAGACAATTCCCTACCAAACAACCAAAGAAGAAAAATGTGTTTTGCCTACCTGGAGTCAGGACTTTTCTGAGAGTGGAGCTGAGATACTTAGAGAGCAGAGCAGGAATCTAATGATAAGTTGGTTCCAGCTCGCTAAATGAATTCTGGCCCCTATTCATTCTTATTCTGAGAAAACAGAGTTCAATTTATGAAAACCTCAGGCAACTTCAGATTCTTCCAAAATGTTTGAATCACAGCATCCTCTACTCTCTTCTTGCCCATTTCCTCTGCCTCATCTCCTCATGTGCTAGAGCTGCTGACCTAGGAGTAAACTTAGGTGGCAGCTTTACATTCTAACATCTACAATTCACTCAATGGACCAATTCCCAAGTATCTATTTCTTCCTTTTGAAATCTGAATACCTAGTCCAAGTGAGGGGAGGGCCCATCTGGCATTGGAATGCCTCCTAAAGCATGCCTTATTTTCTTCTGGCCCAATGGTATATACCCTCAACTTCAAGTAAAGAAATTGATGTTACAGTCCTTATTTATTGTGTGATTTTAGATAATGTCTTGCCCTTTCCTCAAGGTTTCAATTTCTATATCCAATTATATTCTGTAAGATTTTCTTTTTTTTTTTTTCTATTTTGAGATGGAGTCTTGCTCTGTCGCCTAGGCTGGAGTGCAGTGGCGTAATTTTGGCTCACTGCAACCTCACCTCCTGGGTTCAAGGGATTCTCATGCCTCAGCCTCCCAAGTAGCTGGAATTACAGATGTACACCACCACACCCAGCTAAGTTTCACATTTTTTTAGTACAGACAGGTTTTTTTTTGTTTGTTTTTTTTTT
>NW_016107883.1:1537676-1539182 GCF_001604975.1 Cebus imitator | reverse complement strand
TTTTAGTAGAGACGGGGTTTCACCATGTTGACCAGGATGGTCTTGATCTCTTGACCTCGTGATCCACCCGCCTCGGCCTCCCAAAGTGCTGGGATTACAGGCTTGAGCCACCGCGCCTGGCCCAGACAGGTTTTTGCCATGTTGGCCAGGCTGATCTCGAACTCCTGGCTTCAGGTGATCTGCCCACCTCAGCCTCCCAGTTACAAGCATGAGCCACCATGTCCCGCCTGACTATGAGCTTTTCTTGATCAATAATCATGTTATCCTTATTATTCTCCTAGTCCTTTGATTCATACAAGAGAGTATAAAATACCTCGTTTTCAAGGAGTCTACCATCTAGTTAAAGAGGTATGCTTATGAACTGGTTGAATAAGAAAATGGGAGTTGGTACAGAAAAGAAGTAAAGGAGTTTATAAAGCAGATGGTCCAATGACAGTAGGAGTTGTAGAAAAAAGATTTATAGAGGCATATGATATGAACTGGATTTTAAAGAATAGGACTTACAGAGAGCAAAATAAAACCAAACAGAAAAAAAGGGAGGGAAACGAAAGGGAAAAAAACAAGCAGAAAGGAGAGCATTCTCAATTATATACAACTTATTCTTAGGCCCGAGAGAAATCAGTAAAAATGATCTGACTGAAAGGTGTAATCTCAACCAGAAAGTACTTTGAAGTAAGATTGACTTAGGTGAGGCCAAAAGATAGCACCTTGAGGAGTTTTATCATTATTCTGGGGGTAGCAGCAAACCATTTAAAATTTGAAACTGGTGAGAGACATAATGGAAAGAAATCAAAGAAGATTGAAGAGTCAAAGCTAGATTAAATTCTGGCTTCAATACTCACCATCTGTGTGGTTTGGGGAAAGTTACTTGGCTTTTCTAAGTCTTACTACATATAAAATGGGAATAATCATATATACTCGAGAGAAGTGATAGGAAGATAAAAAGAGAAAATGTATGTGAAGGCACTTTATGTAATGTTTAGGACATAACAAATGTAGGTGCTCGTTGTAGGAAGAGTATTGGTATTAGTAGTAATAAAATGTTACTCCAGAAAGGTAAACTTGGCATCGCTGTGCAGGTGAACTGGGCAGGGACTAGCACCAGGAAAGCTATGGGAAGTTTTTGCAAATAATTCAGATTTCTGATAAAAAACTAGAAGGTCAGTGACACTATCAATGGGAATTAGAAAATCAGAAGGGAGAGGCTGGATGCAGTGGCTTATGCCTATAATCCCAGCACTTTGAGAGGCTGAGGCGGGCAGATCACTTGAGGTCAGGAGTCAGAGATCAGCCTGGCCAACATGGTGAAACCCCATCTCTACTAAAAATACAAAAATGAGCTAGGCATGGCGGTGCACGCCTGTAATTCCAGCTACTTTGGAGGCTGAGGCAGGAGAATCACTTGAACCTGGAAGGTGGAGGTTGCAGTGAGCTGAGATCATGCCACTGCACTCCAGCCTGGGTGACATAGTAAGACTCTGTCTCAAAAAAATAAAAAATTTAAAA
>NW_016107883.1:1523255-1536721 GCF_001604975.1 Cebus imitator | reverse complement strand
AATTGCCTGAACCCAGGAGGCGGAGGTTGCTGTGAGCCGAGATCGCGCCATTGCACTCCAGCCTGGGTAACAAGAGCGAAACTCCGTCTCAAAAATAATAATAATAATAATAATATCCACAGTAAGAAAAAACAATAAATACATTTGATAATTAGGTATCTATTTCCCCAAGGCCTTTGGTCCTAATTAAATCTACACACATCAATAAATTAGTCTAAGGCTGATTCTTAACCATTTAAAATATATGTGAAACAAAAACTCATAAAGATATAAAAATGCCATTCATTTGTCAAAAGAAAATAATCAAACCAAATATATTTATTTAAACAAGTGATTTCCCTTGGAAACAGAAAGCTAAGTAACAGAAAAATGGCTGACCTTTCTCATCGCTCATCCCTGCTAATTTTAACCACTATTTGGTATTTATATATGATGGAACTTCCTAGATAAAAACTCACAGATTAAAGCCTGGGGGAGACATTAACTCTCTTAACTTTAGGTGGTTTGGCCACTTCACTCTCCATGCTGCTCTGCTTCAGATCATGAGCCTATTTGAAGATTTAAGAACTAGACATCCTAGGATTAAACTGCCAGGCTGTATTTAGCTCTTAATTCACAGGTTACTAATCCCTATTATAAAGAAGAGATTAAAAGTCTATCTGCCCTGGTTCATGGCAAATTGTACCTCTGTTCAGTTGAAACGTCAAATAACCCTTGTACAAATGGTACCCCTTATTCTTGAAAAAGTACTATTATATATACTGGGGACTCTAACCATTTGCTGATTAACATAATTGGGTGGAAGATGGCTTTTATGAAGCCAAGATAAAGCTTTTAGTTCTCAAAGTCGACAGTTAACACTATACAGAGAAAAACTCTGTTCTGTAGCCATAGGCCCCAACACTGGCCAGTCGATTTTGTAATGTATAGAGTACTAGTCACAGGAGGCTGGAGGTTAATGGATCAGCAAGATCCACCTGGCACTCCCCACTAGAAAAGCCACACAAAGCAAGTCTTCTAGGGGTCAACAGCTCAGAAGTACTGCTCTGGAAACATGCTTTTCTTCCATGATGACAAGGGCAATGTTGCTCAGGGAGGTGAGAAGGGAGGATGTCCCGAGGCCAATGCCCCTGCCTACCTCTGTGTTGACTCCTAGGGCTTTCTCCAGGGAGTACCGGTACTTCCCCATCCTCAGGGAGAAATCTCTGTAGTGCTTGTCCACCGTGGTCACCCATTTCCTTATCTCCGTGGCATGAATGTGGCCTTTTTCCACAAAGCTATCGGCCAGCTGAATCAGAAGCTTCACCTTCTCCTTTGTTTGCTGCCCCAAAAGATGGCCTTAAGTTATTGGATTACATTTATTCTCCTGCCCCTTCACCCCAAATCCTCTTTTCCTGTTCAGAGCATCCATAGATACCTCATAGCTGGCTACCTGGGTTTGTATCCCAGCTTTGTCACTACTAACTGGGAGATTTTGAGCAAGTTATTTAAACCTTCTGTGCCTCCATTTCTTCATCTGCAAAAAGGAAATCATAATAGTACAGTCGTCCCCCAGTGTTGTTGGTGGGGGGGGGGACTGGTTCCAGGACCCCCCATGGATACCAAAATCCAGATACTCAAGTTCCTTATAGAACAAGTGTTTGCTTATAACTTACCCACATCCTCAGGAACACTTCAAATCATCTCTAGATTACTTACAATACCTCATGCAATGTAAATGCCAAGTAAATAGTTGTTATTCTGTATGGTTTAGGAAATGACAACAATAAAGTCTGTATATGTAGTACAGACACAACTATCCATTTGAAGAAAACATTTTCAGCTCATGGTTGGTTGAATCCTGTAGATACAGAGGGCTGATCCTACTTCAAAGAGTTGGTGTATTAAATGAGTTGATAAACATAGAATTCTTAGTATAGTGGAACACAGTAAGAACTCAGTAAGCCATAAACATTAGCCATTATTATTGATGTAAGAATCTCTTACATTAGTACGCTTTACTAATATGCATAGTGTGTTACTGTTTCTGAAAGCCATTTGAGATTTGATGCATCCTTAGGAAGCTGGTGGAGGGAAGTGATGCAGGTCTCTTTGAACCACAGATGAAAAAAATCTGAGGCTTAGAGAGGCTTAGGGTTGGTCCAACTTCATACTACCAGTAAGCAACAGAGCCTATTTATCTCTGCCCTTTAGTTCCTAGTTCCCTCCCGCCACTGTACCAGTTCTAAACATCATGTAAGTTGGCACATGCCAGGATCTAAATAAATACAATGAGCAGATTTAAGAGTTAACTCTGTCCCTGTCACCACCAGAATCTTGTCTTTAGTTTCCATTAGAGAGCAGGAGAAAGAAGTTAATGAAGCCACCATCTATCACAGGACTAGGTAAAGTAGAACTCTGATGTTTACTGGGTTAATTTCATTTTTAGCAAGAGTTTGTTCAATACCTAGTTGGTCAATAGTACTGGGTAGAGAGCTATAGGGCTAGGCTTGGGGGTTAAACAAAAGGAAAAAAATGTTCATTTCATACAGAGTAGTTAAATAACTCAGGGCATTATATAATTGAATGTCAAAATGGGAGAATGTAGAGTTAACACTATAGGAATTTTAAAAGGAGAAAATGAAGGTGGACAGGCCTGGGTGGGGAAGGTCTCATGGAGAGGCAGTACTTAAGCTGGGTAAGACACGGGAATGAGAGAGACATCCAATAAGCAGACTGCTGCTCATTTTTTTTTAAATCTCAAGTTTGGATTTTCAAACTCTAAAACTGCTCAGGGAAAGGAAAGAATATTTAAATACTACTCTAAGAAGAAAAATTGTCTTTTGGACTGGAGGTAAGTAGGTCCAAGGTTTAAACCATGCTACAATCTAACTAACAGGGAAACTGAGGCAGGACATCACTGGAGATATAGGGGAAAAAACAAAAGAGCCCTTCTTTCTTTATTCTATTATCCTCATCCCACCTGCTCCTTCCAGGCTCATCTATAGTTCCTCCCATGAGAGACCAACCCTCCCAAGAAATGCCAGAAAAAGAGGGCTTCAGAGAGGCGAATGGAGAGTGCTCTGCCTGCTGCACGCATGGCCAGGGACCAGGGATCCAGCTCTCCAGGAGCTCACTCAGTATATAGGAGCTTCTTCTATCTCGGGACAGTAGGCTGGTGCCTGACATTAGGAGATAAAGGCCAGGAGAGCTGTGGTGTGAGGGAAAGGAGGTGGGTGTGAAGACAGCAGAAACATCTCCTCAGCCATGAAAAGGCAGAGTAATAACAGGGAATTGGTTGAGAATTAGCAGATTATATTCAAAATAGAATCTACTTAATTCTATCTAAACTATAATTACTCAACTCCTCTTTTTAATCATCTTATTCATGTGTGTATCTCCAGTGTCTAGGCATCCTGAGAACTTTCATCTTACTGCATGTAGGGTGTTTTCTATTTTCATTTTTCCTGAAAACAGTTTTCTTTGGCTTTATATTTACTTAAACACTAAGTTTTATGAAAAGTCTTGGAAATACATATTCTCTGCTCTTGGTAAAGTGACTCCACCTATGAGAAAGGGTTTTACAGCCAGTTGGTGGCAGCAGCCATATTAGGGCAGTTCTATCAGAGAAAATTATATCCTAAAGCATCAAAATTGTGATTCAGAGTCAACAAAGCAAATGGTTTGTGACCAGGAGTATTCTAGGTATGTGTGGGGCCTAGAGGGGCAAAGAGACAGTAAAACGAGCAGTGTAGACAGGACTTTCCCCATGTGGCCCCACTTACCTTTGCAGCAGCCCTGTCTCCACTGTTCTCCATTCCCTACACTGCAGCCATGTTGAATGTCACATGCCCTTCCTGCTGTGATGAGTGGTTCCTACTCATCCCCACTCTTGATGCAATACCCTTTTTCCCCTCCTCTCCTCCCCACAAGACAAGTGGGAGAGGCCCTTCCCAGTGCTCCCACAGTATCACATACATGCTTCAATTTTAGCATATATCATATTATTTATATGTCTTCTTTATTAGACCATGAACCCTTAAGTATTACATCTTATTCTTTTGTGTATCTCCAGTGTCTAGAAAATAGTAAGCATACCATCAATGTTGTCTGAATAAATGAATGAGCAAATCTTGTGTTTGGAGGTGAGTAAAGCTAGATCAGCAAGAGTTAAAGGTTCTTTTTTGGAAGAAGTAGATGATAAATTTGTCCTATGAATTGGATAAGCCCACTGAGACACCAACCATGGCCATGGTCCCCACTGGGGGTATTCTAAAATGTTTTCTTATACATAGATGATTGTGGTAGCAGCACATGACCTGCTAAATGCCTGGTTACAGCTTTTGAGATAAGAGGTAAAAACTTGTCTTATGAGGGCAGCCCATCAAGGTGCAGCCAGTAACTTCTACCTAAGGTGTGCTGGCCTAAAAGCTATGTCTAAATAGGGGGTAAGAAATACTGTGGGTTAACTGAGGTTGTTTCCCTGAGGATTTAAACTGCACAGATAGGGATCTAGTGATTGGCTGCGAGTAGAAGTGAAATCACAGAAAGCAGAGGGGAAGAAGAAAAAGGAAGCTGAGGCATAGAAATGGTAAACTTTACACAGATTCTGGTGCTCTGCTCTCAGACGGTGACCAGATGATGTGACTGCTTGAGCTGCCCTTGGTCTCAGGTGACATTCCAGTTTTCATGTCCAGAGGTGACACTATGCCACATTTCTCGTTCTTCGCATGGGGCTGAGTCACTGAGCTTTTTCTGGGTTTTGGGGAGGTTCAGCCACGTCGCTTCTCTCTTCTTTATTTCTATACATGGTCATACAATATCTTTTCCCTTTCAACCTAAGCCCATCTGAAACTCAAATCTTTCCTCCGAAGACAGTAGCTTATATAAACTAGTATAATGGGGATCAGATTGCAGCAGTTCTTGAATGATACATTCAGAAGTATGGACATGATCTTGTGGCCAGAAGGGAAACTTTGGGTACCATAATTCATCTGGGCCAGGAAATCTAGACCTGAGTCCCTTAATATATGTTTTGCCTTTCCATTTTGAATTCTAGTTATCTGCTGGAAAAGACAGAGGTTCAAAAGAGGGATTCAGTAATTCTATTTTTTCTATTTATCCTTCTCTCTTTCCCTCCCACCCCTCTCTTTTCCTCCTTTCCTTTCTTTTTTCCTTTGGTTATAATCTTCCTCTAATCAGTGAGCCTCACTCTGAATAAACTTTTTAAAAGCCCTTTTGACTTTAGCACATTTTACAAGTCTTTTAGATTTTGTCTTCTTGATAGTAATCTTATAATCTCATTATAATCTTCCATATTTGCCTTTCATTATTGATACTCCTTATAATGAGATAATCATAAGGAATATTGATATTCCTTATCAATGTATTTTTTGTGACATGAATTTACTGAGCTCCTCGTGCAAGTGAACAGGTTTCTTGAAACACATCTTCTGATTCATTTGGCAGGGGACTGTTTGTTATTATACATAAAAGAACCAAAAATTTCCATCACATACAAGCTACATTCCTCTTAAGAGTCTCAGAAAGGCCAGGCGTGGTGGCTCACGCCTGTAATCCCAGTACTTTGGGAAGCCAAGACAGGTGAATCGCCTGAGGTCAGGAGTTCAAGACCAGCCTGGCCAACATAGTGAAACCCCGTCTCTACTAAAAATACAAAAATTAGCCAGGTGTGGTGGTTAGCACCTGTAATCCCAGCTACTTGGGATGCTGAGGCAGGAGAATCACTTAAACCTGGGAGGCGGAGGTTGCAGTGAGCTGAGATCACACCACTGCATTCCAGCCTGGATGGTGAACCTCCGTCTCAAAAAAAAANAAAAAAAAAAAAAAAAAAAAAAAAAAAAAAGTCTCAGGAACAGAATCATGCCTATCTTTTACCTGAACTGTTTAGATTCTACCTCTCTCAGTCTAAAGTATTGTCTGACATCCCCAGTGTCGGACACATAGACCAAAATGCACATAGACAAAAAGTATATGATGTATCTTCCCTTTCCTTGCTATCTGAATCCCAAGAAAACATAATTTAGTTCAGCTAAGGCTCCAGTCGTTTTCATTACTGCTTAATTTTCTTTTGTCAAGATGAATTAAGTCCAGTTTATCTCATGGCTTCTTTCATTTTCAGAGATGAAGTCACCAGCTTTAAAAAGTATTTTCTTAACATTATTAGTTATTGGCAAATGCAAATCCAAACCACAATGAATACCATTCCATACCCTCTAGGATGGCTACATAAAAAGACACAATAACAAGTGTTGGTGAGGATGTGGAGAAATTGGAACCCTTACAAATTGCTGGTGAGAGTATAAAGTGGTATAGCTACTTTGGAAAACAGTTTAGCAGTTCCTCAACAAGTTAAACATAGTAGAACACCATATAACCCAGCTATTCCACTCCCAGGTATGCATATAAGGGAAGTAAAACATATGTTCATGCCAAAATTTGAATATAAAGGTTTACAGCAGCATTATTCATAATAGCCAAAAGCTGGAAACAACCCAAATGCCTGTCAACTGATGACTGGTAAACAAAAAGAAGTATATCAATGAAATGACATGCTATTCAGCAATGAATAGGAAAAAAGGATTGATACATGCTATAAGCAGGGATGAATCCTGAAAGCATTAGGCTAGGGGAAGTAAGCCAGTCACAAAAGACCTCATATTGTATGATTCCATTTCTATGAAATGCCCAAACAGGCAAGCCCATAGAGACTGAAAGCAGGTGAGTGGTTGCCAGGGATTGAGGGGAGTAGAGAAAGGAGAATGACTGCTAATGGGCGAGGGGTTTCTTTCTAGGGTAGTGAAAATGTTCTGGAACTAAACAGTGGCAATGTTTGCACAACCTTGTGAATATAGTAAAAACTATGGAATTGGAAAAAACAAAAAACAAAATAATCTAAACAAGTTTTAATTTTAGAAGAAATGGAATTCTTCCAAGTGTCATGATGACTAAGCTTTTCCATCCCCATGTGCCTTGACCCCGACACATTTTTAAACCCATAATAGGAAAATACCATTTCTATTTTTTTAATGGACTGTCTATAGGCATATCACAATATGAATATTATGTTTTCCTTTTTTCCTCATCCAAACTTTTTTAATCTCATTTTTATTCTTATATTTGTGAACTTTTATATAGAAAGTATCTTTTTATATGCAATGTTTCTTCTACTTGATATGTTCCTTTGGAGCAGAATATCAAATTTAATGAACTCCATTACCCTATTCAACCATAAGGGCCACCATATGTATTCTCTTGTGGTTAAAGGTCAATTTGGTTTCCATTTCAAATTCATTTTATTGGTTATGAAGATTATAATCAAAGACAGCTGATTAGAAGAAGTTTACCTCTGGAAAGTGGGACTAGGGTGGGGCAGGAGGCTGCTGCCTCTAATCAGAAGCTCCTCGGCTGGGATTGTTAACTTGTAGATAGTCTGATATGAACAACCCTGAGATTTGGAACATAATAGCTATGTCGGGAGGGACAGAGAACATACAAAGCCAAAGTAGAAGACTGACATTAAATATAAGTGAGGGGGAGTGATCTACTCAAACTTCCTTTTTTCCTTATATTCCTGAATGGTTATAGCCTCCCTTGAATGTGTAAGATGCAGTCAGGTAACCTAAGGAACTCAAGATGAATAGTGTGGTTCTTGTCTTTCAGTATCCTGTTGGCTTACACAGGAGATAACATTGCATATATTACTGGAGGAGAGATGGTCTGTGCCAGGTGAAGGGTTATACGGACAAGGGCTGTAGTGCAAGGATGAGCTGGATCATATCCTGGTATGTGGGCAGGATCACAGAGGAGGAGGCTCTAGAGTGGAAACAGGGGTTCCTCTTAAAAAGCACAAACTAGAGGGAAGGAAAGGGTATTCCAGGCAGAGAAATGTACGAAAAAGGCACATAGACCAAAAAGTATATGATGTATCCCTCAGAGGGCAAGAGAATACATCCATTCAGCTGGAGCATAAATTCCGAATAAAATAATAATTGAAGATAAAGCTAGGGAGGTAGGGTGGTACAGCTGTAGAGTTGTGCAGCATTATCCTAAAGGAATTGGAAAATCATTAAAGTTCTTGATCTGGATGGTTATATAACCAACGTAGCATTTTAAAGATGAAGAGCAATGAAGGGCAGGATGGATAGGAAGGAAGGAAAGGCCAAAGGCATGCAATCCAATTAGGAAACTACTACAGCTTAGGGTAGTAGCTACATGAATGTGAAAGAGGAGAAACATATGAAGAAGGTTACAAAGGAAGGATGAATAAGATTGACTGAATAATTCTCCACATTACCATGTTGATTACAAAAAGATTTTGACCCTATAAAATTCTGGGTATCTGCTGTGATCCATCCTATGCAGACAGAAACACCAATGGATCTGATACTATTCAGCCTGTTAATGGCTCATTATCGACCCTATTTAGAGAGGGGCGGATAGAGCCAAACTTGTTCATTCACAAGCCATTTTAATTTGGATTTGAATAGGGTTCTGTGCATCTGCCACTTTCTTTGTGCTGTTTGCTTTTTGCTGGTATTGAAATGAGTCTCTTATCTGTGCTAATAGCTTTTCACATTAGGGAAAAATGCCCAAAGCTCACAAGGATGCAAGGAAAGGCTCCCCAGTATTGAGAGTCCATAGGATAGGATTCATAGAGTAGATAATTACTTCTGAAATGTCAGTTCAGGAATGAGGCTAAGGGCCTAATTTTGTCACACCAGACTAGAGGAACATTCCTTATACTGTCTGAGGGATCTCTTGGTAGGATATGTTTCCCACTTTGACCCCAATAAGAACATCTCTCAGCCTGGGAAGAGTGTCTGCTATGTGTAGAAGTGATGCCAAAAAAGGCTCCTATGTGGCAAGAAGCCCTGTGTGAGAGATGAGGATACTGCAAAGAGGAACTTGAGATAGATCAGATTTTCATTCAAATCCAAGTATCCTCATATCAAATCCTGGCTGTGAAAACATGAAAATCAGGTATCCTTCTATTATAGCCTTCCCCACAATCTTGGTATGAATTGGTATGTACATCCTTGCATGTTTTGCTCCCCAGAGACCCAGCTTGTGAGCAGGTCTCTGGAGAGCAAAACATGCAAGGATGTACATACTAGCTCATGAGCAGTTGTGAGGCCAGATGGAAATAGCTCAGAAAATAAGAAATTCACCTGTTTTGTGTATCCATAGTCACTGGTCCTTCCAATAAGGTGGACTTCCCAAGCCACTCAAATTGCAAGAATACGTGGATATGTGTAGTGTTCACATGCACATGCAACATTTTTATGTGAACACATCCTTTTACCTGATTTGGTCTGAAAGAATATGGCAAATTCCAGAACCTGGAGCATGAAGATGAGTATTTGGAGGCACAGTGTACAGCAGTTGACTTTCTGCATACAGCTGCTCTACCCAGCAGTGGCAATTCTTTGGGTATTCGGGTTTCTAAGCAGACAATCCCTTAGGACATTTACATGTTTCCCCAACCCCACTGTGGCTGAGCATTTTTGCTTATAGAAGCTGTCTTTACTTCTAAAATGTGAAATTGGCCAGAATGAAGAGTTCTGGGTAGATTTGGGAAAAGGTTTGGGATGTTTCCTACCTTGGCAGGTACCCTGAATTCCCCATACTCTTTCAGCAGTTCCTGAGTCTCCTCTGTGGTCTCTCCAGTGGAGGTATGTGTTGAGAGGTAAAATTCACCTGTTTCTTGGATCCAGTCCAGCGCCTATGGGAGGAAACAACCCATCCAGTTCCCCAAAAGGCAGCTGTCAGTAGGAAAACATGCCATACTATAATGAAGGTTATTGTTGGGACAACTTAATGGACTGACACAGGAAACACTGACACAATTTGATTGGTATGTAATTTGGGAGGTTTTTTTTTTTTTTTATGATTGAACCTTCCCCTAATTTGGAACATCCCACAAAGAGAGGGTCTCCTCCAGTAGACTGGGACTCTTCTAGGCCAGGCCCAACATCATCCATGAATTAGGAGCATAGTGGGTGATCTAGCATTTCTTCACATCTCCTGGTACCAAACTCAAAACAGAGAGCTTGGTAAATGCTGAATTGCTGACAAGTGACAACCTACTTTCTTTTCCTCTTTACTTTCTCCCTCCTATCCCCAATTTGCCTGCTGCTGTGGCCCTTTTCTGGACTAAGCCTTGGTGATGGGCCACTGCATGCTCTAAAGAACTGAGACAGAGCCAGGGAAAGCTTTGGACAACCTGCTTAGCGCTGCGCTCGAACACCACATATTGCTGGCACTGGTCTAACCGACGCTTCTTCAAAGTCCAGAAATGCAGCACGCGATTCTCCCTTTGCAGGAGCTCACTCAGGATGGCTGTGGGCAGAGGAGATGCATCATGGTCACAAGAAGCACTGAGCAAATCCAAACAACCCCTTCAGCCCCATGGCCCAGGTGACCATGACTGTACTTCAAGCCTCCTCCCCATGAGACTAATCCAGCATCAGAAGAAAGGAAGCAAAAGCTGGATATAGAAAGGATTTCTTAGAAAGGAGCAAGGTTGAACAGACTAGGGGGAGAGCCAAGTGATGAGAGTTCCTTCAACTAAGGTGGGAAGAATATGACAGTAGTGACTTACAAATAACCCCGATTCTCTTGATAGCAAAATCAGTCCTTAGTTCTAAGAAATCTTAGGAAGGGTCAGTTCCTAAAATAGCAATTTATTAAACTGGCCCCCAGAGTCTAATGAGCATGGGTGAACCTTGACGGGAATCTTAGTCATTCTTAAGGACTCACTGGAAGAGAGGCAGGAGACTTACAGTGGAATGAGGGCTGGTGTCATTGGCTTGGCAACCCACATCATGAACCATGTTCTCAGACCTGCCCAAGAGGTTGTGCACACAGCACTTTTAACAGCACAGCCTCAATTTAAACACTTCTAAATAGTGGGCATAGGGAAGCTGTGTTGGAATTATATTTTCATGTTGTCTCTGGGCCCGTGTTGTTTTGGATCTGATCATTAGAAAAGCTAAAAGTGATGTTAAATGAGAGAGTATACACAAGGCATGCAGCACTGCAAGTAGGCCAGGGTTAGGTATTCAGCCCATGCTATTTCCCTCTCTACATTTTCTGTTGTTTCAAGAGTAGCTGGGTACATGGGTAGATGTCTTAAGTGTTTTAAATACTATGTTCTATGCTGGAAGCAATCAAATGTATTTTATTATCTTTCTCCTGCTTCCTGCTAGCCATATTAGATGGTAACAAAATAAATAATAAGCATATGAATAATATTTATCACATACTCAGTATGTGGAAGACACTCATTTTTATAATACTCCACAGCACATGCACCATTATTATCCCTATTATACAGATGAGAAAACTGAGATTTAGAGAAAGCTTTTGAGAAAGCTCAGGGAAGGTAACTAGCTCAGGGTCATTCAGGTAGGAAAGGGCAGAGTTCAGATTCAGGTCAGATCTGACTTCAGAGCCTGAGTTATTAGTCACCTCGGTCTCCCACATTACTGGGGCTATAAAGTTTCTGTGCTTTATGAAGATGGAGCTTTTGTTGATTTTATGTACTTTTCATACCCCTTCATCCTCACCTCCCCAGCCAAGTTTGCCTTTCTGAGGATAGAATCTGTTTTTCATCTTTTAGGCTGAATGCTTTTTTTTTGGGACAGGGTCTGGCTCTGGCACCCAAGATGGAGTGCAGTGGTGCAGTCATAGCTCACTGCAGCCTCAACCTCCCAGGCTCAAGTAATCCTCCCACCTCAGCCAGGACCTAACTAGCTGAGACTATTGGCACATGCCACCACACCCAGCCAATTTGTATATATTTTTCTGTAGAGATGGGGGTTGCACTATGTTACCCAGGCTGGTCTCAAACTCCTGAGATCAAGTGATCCTCCTGCCTCGGTCTCTCAAAGTGCTAGGACTACAGGTGTGAGCCACTGTGCCCAGTCTTTTATGGGTCCAGTTATTCACCTTTCTCTGTATCTATGCCTTTATCATATCATTTTTTCATTCCTTCCCAAAGAGGCAAGTACAGTTTCTCACTCCCCAATTGATCTCTGGCTTGGCCACATAACTTGCTTTGGCAAATGAGCTGTTAACAGATAAAACATAAGCAGGGCCTTGCAACATACTTGTAGACTTGACTTTGTATCTTGTATCACCACTATAGGAACTCCTCCTGGGTAACTGCTGCCCCTTCCACCCAGGTCCCAAAATAAATACACATGGAGCAAACAGGACCTTACCTGGAGTGAAGGAGCCAAGCTAGCTAGACTTACAGCCTGAAGCAACTGCACTGCTGAGCCCAGCTAAGATGCTGCTCCCCAGCCAATGCACAGCCACTTGAAGAATATATGCTTACAGCTGGATATCATTGAATTTCGGGGTTGTTATGTAGCCATATAACAACCAGCAGTATAAAGAAACCAAAAATATGTGGCACTGGCTTTGAGTCTAGGTAGTAAGTGAAAAGGGAACTGATATATAAGGGATTATAGGTCCCTGCTCAGCTTCAACTGGTCAAGGAAGGAGTGGAAACTCATTTCCTCTAGTCTTTGTATTCCCTCGCCAGAGTTTTGCTCATTGAAGCTCCCTCTATGGTGTGGCTAAGAGAATCAACCTAGATCAGGCAGAAATCCTCGAGTTTCAAGATTCTTTTTCCTCTCTTCTTGAAAGCTTTCACATAGGCAACAACCTGATCTTGCCTCCAAGAGGTAGGCATTTCCCACTGTCTCTGGGTGCCTGTTATTCTTCAGCACTCAGAAGTGTAGGTGGGATATGTGGTCTCTCAGTAGGCAGCTGGCCTCACCCAAGCTCCTGTCTGGATTTGGAAGCCAGAACATATGCTTTCAAATGTGCTGGAAGGAGAAGTGACATAATACCAGCTCCCCACAGGTCCCCTGACCACAAATAGAATATCACATTTGGAAGAGGAACTCTGCTCCTTCCTCTCTGTAGGGAAATTTGATTCCTAGATTTAATTCTTTCCAATGGCCTCTGTTCTCTCCAACTCTTGAGCTACCTGAGCAAAGAGGGAAGCCCTTCTTAAGCAGACCACGTACCCTACCCTGTCCATGGTGTCTCCAAGCCCATACCACTCCTCACTCCAAGTTGGCTTGGGCTCCCTCTCTAGCCTCGTGCTCCAGAGTTATATTTCTCTGCCTTGGCAAGATGACATTTGTTAAACTCTTCACCCACTCAAGGGCTAATTTCTGCATGGTCAGAATAATTTCACAGATCATGATTTAAGTTTCACATGGTCAGATAATAAGCAATTGTTTAAAGTTATGTATTTATTATCAGAGACTTTCTAGAATTCAGAGAGATTATTAAAGATTATGTAGAACAGTACTTATCTAAATTTTATGAACACATAAATCACCTGGTTGGTAAAATTGGGCAGTTCTTACCAAAATGCAGCTTCTTTGTTCTTTTTTGTTGTTCTTTCTTTTTTTTTTTTTTTTTTTTTTTTTTTTTTTTTTTTT
>NW_016107883.1:1518904-1523218 GCF_001604975.1 Cebus imitator | reverse complement strand
TGGTGTGGGGTTTACTCTTTTTTGTTGAGACAGGGTCTCATATTGCCCAGGCTGGAGTACACTGGTGCAAATACAGCTCACTGCAGCCTCCAGCTCCCGGGCTCAAATGATCCTTCCATCTCAGCCTCCTGAGTAACTACGACTACAGGCATGCCACCATACTAGACTATTTTTTTAAATTTTTTGTAGAGACAGGGTCTCACTATGATACCCAGGCTGGTCTTGAACTCCTGACCTCAAGCAATCCTCCCATCTCAACCTCCCAAAGTGCCAAATTCAGTTCTGACTTAGTAGGTTTGGGTGTGGCCTGAGATTCTATGTTTCTTACACTCTCCCAGGGATGTCAATGGGGCTGGTCTGGGAACTACAATTGGAGTAGCAAGAGTTTAGATGCTCCCCTCATTTTAAATAAGAAACTAAAGTTTTAAAAGGCTTAATCAATCTGTGATAAATCCAGGGTTAGCATTTGGTTTTAGGATCCTCAGTCTACATTCTGTTCCTAGGCTATAAGTACCCTAGTCTTATGCTGTTCAATTTATTAACCATGAGCTACATTCAGTAATTTACATTTAAATTAGTTAATATTAAACGAAAGTTAAAATTTGTTTCCTCAGTTGCACTAGCCACATTTCAAGTGCTCAATAGGTGCTGTATTGTATAGCGTAGATACAGGCAATTTCCATTATTTCAGAAACTTCCACTAGGCAGTGCTGCCCGGACTCTAAGACAAAGGAAAATGCTTGGGGAAATTTCATCCTTGTTTTTGCATTCCAGATCTTAATGCATGTTTAAAAATTAACCATGAATCACTACTGCCCACACCATCCCACATTACACACTTTCTTCTCTAAGGAGAAGCATCAGGAAGTTTGAGATTGTGTGAAAACTGGGTACATGGAAGATTTCAGGGAAGGGCTGTTGCTGCAGTGACTGGTGGCTGGGCAGGTCTCTCACTGACCTTTCACTTGTTGCTCGGGTCCCCGAGTGTGGCTGGCGACACTGGGCATGCTGACGTTGTTCCTGTGGATGTACTTGAGAAACACCTCAGCGTTCCGCCGAGCCAGGGTACAGGCCTGAGAAAGACAAAGCTGTGAGGCCCCTGTCCCAGCAGGTGGCAGATGTATAGAATCCAAGACACTAGAGAAGGCATACCCTCCTTTGACATTTTCTTTTCCTTTTTTTGTTTTTTGTTTTTTTGAGACAAGAGTCTCACTCTTTTGCGCAGGCTGCAGTGCAGTGGCATGATCATAGCTCACTGCAGCCTCGACCTCCCAGGGTTAAGTAGTCCTCCTATCTCAGCCTACTGAGTAACTGGGACTACAGTCACCCACCATCGCACCTGACTAACTTTGTGCATTTTTTCGTAAAGTCGGGGTCTCACTATGTTGCCCAGGCTGGTCTTGAACTACTGGGCTCAACCAATCTGCCCACCTTGGCCTCCCAAAGTGCTAGGATTATGGGTGTGAATCATAGCACCTAGCCCCTCCTTGTACTTTTTGGGAGGCTCAAGAACTCTGAAGGAATCTGGAAAGAGCAGAGCTCTGAATGTCATCACTGCTTCACAGAGACTACAATTCCAATTTATGGAGCTAACCTTTCTAAGCTTTCCTTTTGTCAAGTGAAGAATTACTCCTTGTGTCTCTGCCTGTTCCATCTCAGATAAAAATCGGAAATCAGCCATCCCTTGTCTCTATGTTGACCAAGCATTACTAACATTTACTCTTACCCTACTTTTCCTCAGACACCAGAATACCTCTTACACGGCCACTGGTGTAAGTCAGGAAACATAAACCTACTTTAAAATCAGTGTGAATTAGACTTGAGCAAGTAAATTTGGTAAACATATCTATTAACCCTACATTCCAAAACTAAATGGAAAGTACCAACATTTTTCAAACTTATTTGCCCATCAAGTCCCCCCTCATCTAAATATCACTAATAAGCATCCTATTGTTGAGAAATGCCAGTCTGCATAAAGAACTAACAGCTGTTATATCAGCTACTCCATTTATGATTCATATTAGCTGTGGTGGACAGAGAGAGGGCTGGTCACATTCTCCTTGTTGTACTGATGGACAAGACTGAAGCCCAGAAAGGGCAGAAGTCAGAAAGCAACTCATATGTAGGATCTAGGATGACTGACAGCATTTCTTGTTCGCCTAGTATTTTCTGAATTTCTCTACAAAGTAGCTTTTTGTTTTCTGTTTGTAAAGTAATAAATACTAGCATACTAATTTTTAATCTATAGTTTTCAGAACTAAATTATCTCTAGATAAAACTGTGAAATTTTATTCATTTTTTTGAAATTTTATTTTATATTTTTCTTCTACATACCCTGAAGTGTTAAATTTTAGAATCTCATATTTTCCCTCTGATCCTACAAATTATATAATTAAAAATTATTATATAATTAACAGAAACATAATTATAAAATTTTACAATTTTCTGGTTATATTAAAAAACCAGCAACAAGGGCATCTGGGGATATCTGGTACACAAACGCCTGCTAGTGAGTCCATGAACACAGAGGCTCCTGAATACAACAGCTTAATGGTGGTCTTAGCCTAAGGAGTTTCAAACAGATCAACTAATGAATACAAACAGCTCATATTCTATCTGTTGGTTGGGCATATAATTCCCACAGTGATAGGGAGCTTCTCACTATGGTTTTAGGGACATATGGAAAACATCAGACCAGAGGATTTTCTTATTCTTTCTTCAAAAGAAACATTTTCTTTTAGTTTTATGAAGAAATATTTTTTACTTCTATTTGAGATTTTTATATGCTCTACTTAAATTGTTTCATTTTAAAATTTGCTTTTTAATAGAAAAAACTTTAAAAAATCATCATAAGCCCTGCACAGAAGAATTTCTATTTAGTCTTATTAATAAGAGCTGATTACTAAAGGTTCCGACCAGTACAGGTGCAGATATCAGATAGTTGGTAGGAGGGCAGGGAGAGGCCAGCTTAAAAAAATTATAAAAATTAAGCTCAAAGTGGTGGTCAAGTAGAGAAAATCCCTAATAAAAGAAAGGCAGTTAATTACAGAATGGAATAAAATCAATGGCAACATGTCAGGGTATAAAAATGATCTCTTCTATTCCCAGAAACCTGAAAGGAAGCAGAACATGAAAGCAAGAAATCTGAGAGCAAATGGAGCCTTCAGATGAGCTTGAACACAGAAGAGAGCAGGCGATCAGAGGAGAAGATCAAAGGCTGGGGAAAGAGGCTCACAAGGACTTCCCATACCAGCTGACAATCTGTGCAGAGCAGGCCTGTGCTTCCTCCCTCAGAAGGCAGGGCTCTAGGAGAATACCCGGAATAAGGCATTTTTCTCTTAATACAGAAGAATGAATAGTGTTATGTGTATTGGTAATTGCTAGATTACCAATAATAATAGTGTTACGTGTATTGGTAATTGCTAGATTACCAATAATAATAAATAAATAAATAGGGCATCCAAATTCATTTCTTTAATTCTTACCCTAAAATTTTGTATCTTCCATTTATAAAATATTTTAATCGTGTTTTATATTTAAGCTTATATCTTTTCAATATTACTATAAAAATAATTTAATTAGCAAAACACAACTGAATGAAGCATGCCTTTTTCTCAGTTAACACTACCCATGGGATATTGGGATATCTAG
Organism: Cebus imitator; assembly: GCF_001604975.1. Classification (NCBI taxonomy): domain Eukaryota; kingdom Metazoa; phylum Chordata; class Mammalia; order Primates; family Cebidae; genus Cebus; species Cebus imitator. The sequence continues at coordinate 1,519,567 of NW_016107883.1, read as the reverse complement.
ATTGCAGCAGATATCCCAATTATTGCCTAACTATACAAAAAGTGATTGCCTAACTATACAAAAAGTGCTAAGAGAGAAATAAATGTTGGAAGAATAACCTTTCACCCTTTCACATTAACCAATCAACATCTTCACTATACTCCCTTCCCCCTTTAGGGAAGAGGTCAGAAAAAAAGGGGGATAGGAAGCATGTTTGAAGCTCTGTGTGTTTGTGTGTGTGTATGTTTGAGTGTGTGAGTGAGAGAGGGAGAAAGGATGAAAGAAGGCCAAGGCCAGGAGTCTGAGCTCTTGCATGGCAATGTGCTCTGACCTTAAGAAAAGCCTCCTTTTGTTCCAAATGTTTGCTGATGAGTGGAATGACATGGTCGATCTCTGCCGCTGGCCCCAGCTTATCTCGTCCACCACACCAGTCCTCATCTCTCCGGTATTCTTGCTCTAAGCTCTCCAGGACACTACAGACCTAGTGAATCATGGAAGAAAAGACTCAGTAAATTAATTAGGAAGCATTCTCTGAGAACCTTCATCCTATAGAACCCTACACAGGTGACATTTTTCATTTGAAGTTTAGTGCCTCTCAGATATCTAAGAGAAGCCCAGGAGGCAATGACAGTCCTGTGTCTGAAACCTGGGAGACATAATTACTGGAGATATGGATTTCAGAAC
>NW_016107883.1:1495682-1518835 GCF_001604975.1 Cebus imitator | reverse complement strand
GGCACAATCTCAGCTCACTGCAACCTCCGCCTCCCGGGTTTAAGCAATTCTCCTGTCTCAGCCTCCTGAATAGCTGAGACTACAGGTGCGCACCACCATACCCAGCTAATTTTTGCATTATTAGTAGACATGGGGTTTCACCATGTTGGCCAGATGGTCTCAATCTCTTGACCTTGTGATCCGCCCACCTCGGCCTCCCAAAGTGCTGGGATTACAGGCGTGAGCCACTGCGCCCGGCCCAGAATCATCTTTTTATTAAGGTTGCTGACATTAACTAGGAATAGTAGGTAGAGTAAGAAAGTAAGACAGTCTAGTATCTTTGGAGTTTCAGTATTTTTATGTATTATATTGTTATAAATTCACAATAACTATAAATTAGGTAGAACAAGAAATGAGGTTTGGAAAAGATACTTGACTTGTCCAACCATCTGTACTTGTCCCATAGTAAGTAGCCTCAAGCAGAGACAAAAGAGGAAGTTGCCTATCTTGTATGGTTTATGGGTCATAAATGAATGTCATCTCTTTCCTTCCCTGGGGAAAAATGTCTCAAAAAATCCAACTATAAGACATAACATCTCCAGGACCTCTATTACAAAATACACATTTCCTGCAGCGGGTGCAGAGCCAGGATCGCACCATTGCATTCCAGCCTGGGCAACAGAGTGAGACTCTGTCTCAAAAAAAAAAAAAATAAATAAAACCAATAATACAAATAAAAACAATACAGTATAACAACCATTTATATAGCACTACTTATAATACTTAAGCATTATAAGTATAATTAATATAAGTATCTTATAATACTTAAGTATTATAGGTAATCTACAGATGATTTAAAGTACATGGGAGCATATATATAGGTTATACGTAAGCATTATGCCATTTTATATCAGGAACTTGAACATCTGAAGAGTCTGGTATCTGTGAGGGATCCTGGAACCAATACCCCATTGACATGGATATTGGATTTCCTTCAATAGACCTTGATTACTTGTTTGGATATGGCAGCAGGGAAGAACAGCTATGACTATCCTTGGCCTTCTCTGAGAAATTCTTTTGATGAAAGATGTCTTTGATATCTTGTTTTTTCTTTTTTTGAGATGGAGTCTAGCTTTGTCGCCCAGGCTAGATAGAGTACAGTGGCATGATCTCAGCTCAAGGAAACCTCTGCCTCCCAGGTTCAAGTGATTCTCCTGCCTCAGCCTACTGAGTAGCTGGGATTACAGGCACCCAATACCACATCCAGCTAATTTTTGTATTCTCAGTATAGATGGGGTTTCACTATGTTGGTCAAGTTGGTCTCGAACTTCTGACCTCAAGTGATCCACCCACCTTGGCCTCTCAAAGTACTGGGATTATCGATAGGAGTGAGCCACCATGCCTGGCCAGATGAAAGATGCCTTGGGATGGGCATTCACTGAGTTATGAACTGAGCTAAAAGATGTGCTGACAGCTGTCCCAGGAAGAACACCCTCATAGCCAGACATGCTTCTCATGCCATGAGAAGATCTGTCACTGAACTTGAGGTGACTTCTCTAGTCCCATCTCCAGCATCACACCTTTCTTTCTGCAAGGCCTGAAATGTGCAGGCAGGCTCATGTTTTGTGATAAAACAGCTTATATACATGCAAAATTTTAATAAAAAGAGTACCTGAGATCTCTCTCATGATAGGATTGAACTTAGGACCAAACAATTTGGGAGTCAGAAGAAATGAAAAGATTATTAGGTATAAATACTTTAATTTAACGCGTGAGGAAAAATAAATCCAGAGGGGTAAAGTAACCATCAGCAGGGTCACTTCAGGGTAAAATTTCCTAACTCACTCCAGTGCCCTTTACCATCTTGATCCATCTCAAATTAAAATGTGTGTATAATAATAGACAGAAATTAAGCCTCATTTGTTTCCATATGGATATTCAGTTGCCCAGCATCCTTTGTTGAAAATATTTTCCTTCATTGTTTTGTCAAAAATCAACTGACTGTATATATGTGGATCTATTTCTATAACCACTATTCTGTCTCATTGTGTTTATTCTTACACCAAATACCATTGTCTTGATCCCCGATGCTTTAGAATAAGTCCTTAAATCAGTCAGTGTGACTTGTCCAACTTTGTTCTTCCTTTTCAAATTTGTTTTGGCTGTTCTAATTTCCTTGCATTTGTATTATTTGCATTTGCATTTTATTTCCATATAAATCTTGGAATCAATGTATCAATTTCTACAAAAAAAAAAAAAACTTGCTGGGATTTGATTGAGACTAGGTTCAATCTATAGATCAACTCGGGAAGCTCTTTATCATCTTAGTCTGCAGTTCCCCTCTTCTGTGGCCATCAAAGGAGTCATCCCTCTGAAACAACAGAAAGGACTGGGAGAAGAGATGGAAACTCTAACGCTGGCTACAGGGACCTCTGAGACACATGTCATATTTACTCCAAGGCAGACTTTCCAATGGTCCCTGTAAGTCACCCAAGGAGAATGATTCTGATTTATTCAGAGAATTCAGAGGAGGAAACTACTGTACACTGAATAAAATTACTCCTGTTTAAAACCTCTGTTTCATAAAAAGAATTCCCTAACAGCATCCAAGTCATTTAAAAAATCCTCGTAGCCCTGTGCATATTGCTGTACAGACCAAAGGAAATTATTTATTAATTCCTGCCTTTTCTCCCACAGCAGCACCATCTTACCAGGTATGTTCCTAGTTCCCCAATGAAAGAGAGCTGTGTTTCCTTCAATAGACTGGGGGCCTCAGGAATGAAAGAACCATGTGTTTTTCAAGCAGCGCATAATGTCTAACTGTGATAGATTTAATCATTGTTCAGCAACTATTCATTCTCCTCTCCTAACCTTCATAGGAGGTATTGCTGCCTCACTGATGTTGGCTTGGCCATGTGACTTGTTTTGGCCAATGAGAGGATAAAGAATATGACAAAAGCAAAGACTTGAAATGCACTTGTATGGTAGATTTTGGATTCTTTCATTCCTGCCTTTAACTATAAATGTGCCTGAGATGGCTTCAGGTCAAGAAGGATAAGAGACATGGTAACAGATCTAGACCCAATCTGTAGCTCAAAGCCTAGTTCTACCAAGCTCAGCCAAGATCAACTGAACCCTAGATACTTAAGCAAAAAAAAATAAATGCTTACTGTTTTATATCACTGAGTTCTGGGTGTTTTGTTACACAGCACTAGGGTGGTAACAGCTGACTAATATACTGTCAAAATCGAGAATTCAGTATATACCCAATTTCTATTTCAACATCTCCCTATAGATCTGATGAGTTTGAGAAATTTATGAAAAATAAATCACAAGGTCCAGTGCTCAAATGGAAAGGATGATAAAGAAGCCAACTGTGGTGTTTCCAGAAACCATTCTTCATATGTTAGTACTGAGAGGGCTGGCTTCTTGCTGACCTAAGGACTGCACATTTACACTGCAAGGCAGAAAACAGCCCTCTGTCAACCTCAGCCCCACAAGCCCCACAGCCCTTTCCCTCACCTGTTCAGAAGTTTTGTAAAAGGCCACAGAGGCATTGACCAGTTTTAGCCGGTCTTCCATCTTCAGCATGAGCTGCTGCCAGTGGAGGGCCACCTTCTCAGCACATTCCCGGATGGCATCGGCATCGTAGTGGCCAGCCTGGAGCAGCACCTCGGCTTTCTGCTGTACCTGCAGGGCGCTCTGGTGCGTCTTCTGCAAGGAAGTGGCATGAAAGAGGGACTGGGCACAAGGGGAGGAGAGAAAGGTCCGTGGGAACAACCCAGGCGTGGTATGGGAGGGGGTGGAGTGAGGCGTGAGTGGAAAGATGCAGAGAAGTTAAAGAGCTTTAAATGATTGATCCATGTTGTCATGACCATTAATACATTATTTTTAAACATATTAAAAAATCATACATTTTTATTAGCTAATTTCTCACGACCCTAACTCCTGTCCCCATTTCTTTTTCCTTGCAGCACTCTAGATTTTAAGGACATTTCAGTTTCTATAGTAGAGAAACAGAAGTTATGTATCAATCTGCTCCCTAATTGGTTCATAAATTAAATTTCCTTTACAAATACAATAAAATTGTACATTGAGTTTTCACAGGAGGTTACTACCACAGTCCCATTTTATAGATTAAGTATAGGCAGCACATGAAAAGAAACCACGTAACACAAATCTCAGCTGACAATGCAATCATTTAAAACATTAATAATCAGTTGAAAAGGATTCCAGCTGAAGGAATAAATTTGGCAGGTTAATAAAACTAGAGAGTAACCTCCTTACATTATCCCTTAATTATTTACCAGGAGGGCACAAAAGTGCAGGAGAAAATTCACCTCAGTGTTATTTACATAACCCTTAAGGAGTTATATATATATAATTCCATATATATATATATGTAGAAGGTCTATTTTTTTTTCTTATCTTTTGTTTTTTTTTTTTTGAGACAGGGTCTTGATCTGTCACCCAGGCTGGAGTGCAGTGAAATGGTGCAATCGTGGCTAGATGCAGCCTTGAACTGGGCTCAAGAGATCCTCTTGCCTCAGCCTCCAAATAGCTGGGTAGCCGGGACTACAGGTGTGTGTCTCTACACCTGACTAATTTGTTACTTTTTGTAGAAATGGGGTCCTGCTGTGTTGCCCAGGTAGGTCTCGAACTCCTGGCCTCAAATGATCCTCTGGCCTCAGCCTCCCAAAGTGCTTGGATTACAGGCAAAAGCCACAACAGCTTGCCAGAAGTTCTTTTTAATGCTTTCTGATTTAGGCTAAATATGCTATGTGTTCTCTGAGTTTATATTAACTGTAGGAGGTGGGGAGAACTAGGGTGTCAGGGAGAGAACCAAATGGAATTAAGATTTACTAAGACAAAATACTGACGTGGATGATTCTATGAGAATGTTAAAGTTCTAATGACTTGAAAGAACTACTATCATTCCAACCTCAACTGTTGGGACTGTTCCAGACTAATGGTATAGTACTAATTTGGCCTTTGCACTTTGAGAAAATGATAGTTCAGCTGACAGTGAAAAAGAACAGCTAGAACTCAGTAACTTACTCCAGAATTATTTTCTACCCTTCTTCTTGGGCAGCAATTCTGGACAGTTCCCAAGAGCTAATCCACTCTGCACTCCCTGTGTCCAAGCACAGCCTCACTCATTTTCACCTATGCCTCTCCCTGATTCCCACCATGATGGCCCCTCACCCTCATTCCAGATTGCAGTCTACACATTCTCATTTATCTTCTCCAGTCTATCCCCCACCTCTGGCTTCTCTTCACTCTCTCCTGAATCTGTATTCAGAGTTAGCAATGTTAGCATGACCTCCTCTTACGACCTAGACTCCTTCCTTGCCTGCCTTTCCACTAAGTCAGCCCTCAATCCTGATGACCACATCAGCATTTGGGTTCCTAATTGCTGAATGCAGCTAGAGACAGTAAGCTAGTGGGTAGAAATGATCCACTACAATCCCTGGTTTTCTTTCTTTGTCTTACTTATTGGCATGATTTTCTTTTCCTGTCTCCTAAATGTAGAGGTATCAAGGTCAGCTCTCCCACCCCTCCCACCCACTGCTGCAGAGCTTTCATCTACTCCCTTGGTTTCTATTATCTTCTCTTTGCAGATGATTCCCCAGTCTATGTCTCTTGTCTGACATCTGACTCTCTTCTTTAGTTGCTCTCAGATGGAAGAGTGAGTTGCCTGCACAGATCTCGCCCTAGTGAGCAGCACTGATTCAGTTGATTTAGCTGTCTGTCCCATGTCAGACTGGCAGAAAGATGCATTCTGTAAAAGTGACCTTCCTGGAGAGAGGAGGGGCCTTTGCCAGTGAATGGGAAGGGCTTCACTGCTCTATTAGAGCCTCTACCTCCCCCAGACAGCTTCTCAAGTTCCACAGCTGAAACTAAACTCCTCCTCTCTTTAAAACAGTTTTCCCATGGTAATCTGCCACTTCTGTTGGCACTCTCCTCTCTCCTCCTAGGATTACAATCTTGACATCATTCTTGCTTGCCATTCCCCTCTCCCCAATCCCAGCCCAGCCCTCACCACTTTATACACAGACTGTTGTGGTGATGACCTAATGAGTCTTCTTGCCTTCCATTTCTAATCCAAAAATTCATTCTTGACATTTTTAACAGATCCCTTTAATTCTCTGTAATGGAAAGTGCTAGCATTATGTAACTTCTAACATCTTTTCCAGTTCTAAAACTCTCATTTTATGCCATAAATGTCACTAACTTCTCTCAATTCAAGTCTTCAGTGGTCTTCCCATTGCTAGTCCAAACTTTGGAGGCTGTCATTAAAAGGCCCTCATTACAACACGGTCCCACACTACGTCTATAACATGACCACCAATTAGTTCCTTACAAAAACCCTTTGAAAACACACCATGTACTTCCTTGCTTTTGCTACCTTCATTCTTCCTGCCTTTAATAAATGTCCCAAGTCTCTCCCCATATATGTTCCAGCTTTCCTTTGAGGCTCAGCTCAAGTCTACCCTCCTTGGATGAGGTCTTTCCAGACAGCCTGAGACTCACAGTAAACCACCCTCTTCTGAACTTCTATGTCACTCATCTAACACTTGGCTGATTCTCCTTACTTAGACTGTGACACTCAAGGCAAGGATGGTTTGAAAAATCATAAGCACTGTGCCTCTATGCAGATATTTTCTAGTTCTCTCAACATGACTACAAGGTGGATATTATCATTCCCATTTCACAGACTAAGAAACTGAGGATCAGCTGGCTAAGTGACTTGCTCAAACACGTACAACCCAAAGAAGTAATGAAACCAGAAATAAGACTCATATTTGACCCATCTCCAAACCTGTGCTCTTTCCATTATATCACATCATTTTATCTCTAGCAATTAGAACAGTACCTATAGTATCTCATTTAAAGGAAGGGTTCACCAAATGAACATTAACAATTATAATTATCTGGCCTCTTCTCAATATCTAAAATGAGCATATAATTGTTACCATAAAACAGTTATGTATTTTTCTCTGACAAAGGAGAAATAAACCTTAATTTTCCTACAATATATGGAAATATATATATAAGATATATATAAATGTTCTTTCTTACTTTGAAACTCATTATCATGTAACAGTCCTGGGACCATCTTCCCCCTTTAATTTCCTAAATGATAAACTCTTATCCATACAACATAATCTTTGCTTTGCTAAGCTTAACTCATTATTTTGCACTTATTTCTACTCCCCATTATCTAATCCTATTGAGTGCTACATTCTTAAGACATGGATTATCATGGACATTAATATTTAGTAGGAGTACTCAGAAGAAAATGGAACTGAATCAACTGAATTTATTATCCAGTTTTAACTACTTCTGCTGACATAATGCTTATTCTTAAAATGCATAAGAGGATTTCAAAGAACAATAGATTTTGAAGTTCACAGTTCATGAAGATTCATCAGCTACATCTTGGATACTAACAAATAGTATTTCTGGGTTTGTCTGACAAAGCTAAGTTTCTTTCAAATGCTCTGTACTGCTTTCCATTCTGAATGGCTCTGGGGAAGACTTCTTGAAACCAAGGCTACTTCAGGTAAAAATCCTGAGCTTCCTTAGAAAGGCCAAAACCTTCAACCTGATGAGCTCACTCAAGATATTACAAGGTTCATCACAGTTCTAGTATATGCCTATTTTTCTGGCTTAGTTGTTAATAATTCTCTCCTTCACTTTTAAAGAATCTCATTTAAAGAATAAATTATATGATCATCCCTTTTATAACTTTTTAATTTTCCCTGTGGAATCCAGGGTTCTTTCTGAGGGTTCAAGAAGTCAAATTATGCTCCCACCAAGAATCACTGTAAAGGCCTCCAGTAACACTGTCAAAATAAGTTAAACCAAACCCAACTGCTATCACTCCCTTCGAAATAGCTTATATCTTCTCTGGCATATTTTCCTTCTGATGGAGAACCTTGTCTGAACTGACACACTTAAGGAGAAGTGCAGGCCACCTGGAGAACAAGCATATGTTGCAATTCTAGTTCTGTTCTCTTCATTGTTCTAGCCAACACAGACTCTGCCTACCTTTCATTCCCAATATCTTCCGGAAATCCTAACTGCTCTGCCATGCCCTCTCCAGACCAAGTGGCCTATATCTCAACATCAATTCCAAGAATATTTGATCAAGTGGTATCCATATAGAAACCAAGAACTGATTAAGAGGTGTTTATGCTTAGTGAGCCTCTATTCTGTAAAGGTGCAACAGCATCTAACAAATGAATACATATTGCATATGCAGTCATGTGGGATGTAGTCATTTCAAGCACTGTGAATACATTTACCCATGCTTCCTCACAAGCTCATTGAGATGCTCAAGTGTGTTATGACACTTGGTCTTACTTGTCCACCATTGGATTAAGACAAACCTTTTCATTCAAGATAAATAAAGAGGAGGTATGGCTAAGAGCTGTCTTCATTCTACCCAGCATGCCTCATAACTGTGCTACACCTTTAGTCTGATTGCTCGGCCTTCATTTCCTTCGTTGCTGCTTATGACTATGGGAACTTGACTACTGTGTGCCAGATTCTTTTTCTGTTTCTGAGACAGGGTCTCACTCTGTCACGGGCTGGAGTGCAGTGGACTGCAACCACTCAGCTCACTGCAACCCCCACCTACTGGGTTCAAGCAATTCTCCTGCCTCAGCTTTCCGAGTAGCTGGGATTACAAGCACCCACCACCACATCTGGCTAATGTTTTTGTATTTTTAGTAGAGACAGGGTTTCACCATGTTGGCCAGGCTGGTCTTGAACTCCTGACTTCAAGTGATCTGCCAATCTTGGCCTCCCAAAGTGCTGGGATTACACACATGAACCACCATGCCTGGCCCCAATTCTTGATTATAACCCCAATCTTATTTTTTTCTTTATAGTGAATACATCCTAACACTGTGATATTTGGGTGTGTCAGTTAGCTACAATAGAGACAGCTGATGATAATAAAACTTATTTCCTCTGGTTAATTCCTCCTTAGAAAATGATTTGCTGATACTGTGTGCACAATATAAAGTTGGTTTTTGAATCTCAAATCCCAGACAGTTCTTCTAGTACTAGTAATGGCTCCTAAGAAAAAATCATGCATCTTAACACTATGTTTATATATCCAAGATAGTTTCTAGGAAATTAAATGGCTGCAATCAATCAATACTAGTTTTAAAATGGTTAGCAATCAGTTGGATTACTGCATAAAAAGACACAGGCAATTAAACTTTTATTGTTTTGCCATCATTATTGTAGAAATGACTCATTAACAATCTTTTTTTTTTTTTTTTTTTAGTAAAAGACCTTTGCATTTCTTACACACTCAAAAGTGGGTTAAATTCTATACTGAACCATTAGTATTGAATGTCTTGGAAGTTCTCATTCTGTCTCTTTTCCCACTGGCAATGAACTCATTTTATTTTTAATATAGTTCCCATGGTTCATTTCCTACTCTTTTTCCTACACCACTATAAAGCAATCAGTTCAAGTCTCTCTGGAAAGGACAATGTCCCAGTAAAAAAGGATAGTTAAGGGTACTTAAAACAAAATTTATATTAGATTATCATAAATGAAGTTTTATTTTTTTTTTTTTATTNATTATCATAAATGAAGTTTTATTTTTTTTTTTTTATTTTTTTTTTTGAGACGGAGTTTCTCTCTTTTTACCCAGGCTGGAGTGCAATGGCGCGATCTCGGCTTACCGCAACCTCCGCCTCCTGGGTTCAGGCAATTCTTCTGCCTCAGCCTCCCGAGTAGCTGGGATTACAGGCATGCGCCACCATGCCCAGCTAATTTTCTGTATTTTTAGTAGAGACGGGGTTTCACCATGTTGACCAGGATGGTCTCGATCTCTTGACCTTGTGATCCACCCATCTCGGCCTCCCAAAGCGCTGGGATTACAGGCGTGAGCCACCGCGCCCGGCCTATGAAGTTTTATTTTTAATAGCCTTCCAAAAAGTCCCCGTTGATAAACTTCTTCTGGTTGCAGTTTATTTTTAAATATTGTTCTACCAGCATTATTGAACAACTACTTTGAGCAGGGTATACTATATCTGGTGCAATCTGCTCCAACAGTCATTATCCTTGTTAAAAGGCAGACTTTGACAATAGTATCTAAGGGTTACATGTAAATCTAAGGTTTAAAAATAGGACCCTAATTTATAATAACCTTTGTACTTGTTTATCCTCAATCCTGAGTGATCTTGACTGGAAATGACTTCTAACCTTTTAGTTTTACATTTCCTCATATGGTACAAATCTAGAATGTATGGAAAAACAAAAAAACAAACAAACAAAAAAAACCCAACGTACCAGTGGCCTTAAAGGTTGAAGGTACAGATATGTACCAAAGATTCTCATATGAAGTGTGAATACTTGTATTCTAATACCAGGCCTCCCTGGGGGATGAACCCCTGCATTTGCTTCCCTATCAATTCCTGGGTAAGATGAGGCTCCCTGGACCATCCCACTAGAAGGGGTACAGCCTTTGCTGCCTGAAGGGACACCCATACCTGAGACTCACCCTGCCTGAGGTACAGAGCAGAAAGGGGAAGGGAGGACAGTGCAGCCAGATTTGGGTGTTACCTCGATGGCCAGTTGGAACTGCTCATGCTCCCGCTGTAGCTGCTCTGCTTCCGACAAAGAGCTGGCATTGACCAGGCTGGCGTTGAGCATTGACTCACCATTGCGGATCCATCCCAGGACCTAGGGAGTTGGGACAAGCACACAGGTGAATGGCCTTCCACAGCTTCCCCAGAGCTGTTGCCTCCTTTCAAGGGGACTTCAGTCAGAGACAGCATACTATCTTTTATCTTCTGTTGGAGAGAGACAGGGAGGGTCTCCACAATTAAAATGGTAATCTCCCCAATCTTACTGAGCACCTGTGCCATAAAGTACTTATTTTTTGTGCCAGCTTCATTCCCAGCTCCACATCACCCCTCTGTCCCAATTTCCTTACCCACTTAGTTTAAACATTACTTAACCTGGTTGTACTGTATGCATGTCTAAACTTCTTTCTGGAACACAGAAGGGTATAAATAAATAAATTCCATCTGTTGGTATCCTTTTCTTTTTTATGAGGTCCAGTTCAAGTAACAACAACTCATTTGTTGTTACAAATCTTTACAATCTCTTCTTGGTCTAGTGCAAGCATATCATTTTGTATGTACCATCTTTATGGTATTCACCACAGACTTCCTGGTTCTGTTATTTCAACCTATGTTTCATCTCCCCTGAGAACACAAATTTCCTGAAATCTGGGGCAATATATTAGTCATATTTTAGTCTCACAGTACCTGGCACATACTTTGCATATGATGGGTGTTGTATAGTAATGTTTTTGAAGTAATGGCGAATACTCAGGTCACACCTGAGCAGTGAGTCTGATTTCCTCTACCTTGCAAAATAACCAAGAGTAGGCAGGTTTGAATTTCAGTAGGTAAATAACCCCCCAAAAAAAGAAAAGACAAAGAAAAGCAAAATAACAGGAATAACCCATATTCTGGATCAGAAAAAGGGGAGTAAGCTGACTTAAATTATTTAGAGGCCATGGGTAGGCTGAATACAACTTCTATATGATGTTAACATGCACTGGGAGAAAGAAAACTCAACAAGGGATTATTAGGATAGAAGAAGAAACAGCTGACACTGTCTAGACAGTTCTAGGTGAAATGGGGATGTGGCAATTATCCAGCTAATTAAGTCAGAGCAAATAATGCAACTGGAAGAGTTAGGCTCTGAAAACCTACCTGGTGTCTGGTCACCAGAACATTGTCAAATACTTTATTTATTAGGGAGTCTGAGAGTTTGCCTAAAGAAGAAATAAAAGCTATTCTGAAATTTCAAGATCAGTAAATACCACCCATATGTCACCTCATGCCAAAGGGGAAGACATCATGATGTGTTTCAGATTTGCTTTCAGATTTTCCTCTCCTCTGCTTCTTCACATTAAACAATTAGAAAATACCAAGCCCACTCTCGTGCTCCATAACTCATAGGCACCTCTCAAATTTCAGCTCTGGGCAAAAAATGACTCATGTCTTATTGTACATAGATAACATCAGGGCATAAATCCCACTAAAGCTGGGCTACTTGGATTGAGACATCAATTCATGGCCAGACTGGCAGATTGTAGATGAAATGCCAATCCGTAAAGCAATTAGTTACAAGAAATAACTGCTCTGAGTGTTCACATGAAATCCCTGTTGACACTGGTGGACTGTGGATGGCTGGCTAGAGGTGCTAATGTCTTTGAAAAGTTGCCTGTAACTTTGGGCACACGCATTCATAGACTGCATGCCCAAATGCCTCATTTCTTTGGGAAATGGAGCTCACAAGGTCCCTCTGCCATGATTCATTGCATTTTGTTTGGTCTGAAGATGCATTTGAGGGTGTCAGAGAAACCATTTTTTCAAGTGCATCACATATCAATACCTATGGGACAATATGACTCCCTTTGGGCCTCTTCAGTTTTGTTAGAATATTTTTCTCTCCAGTTTCAGCCAACAGGAAACATGAGTTATAGCTCTGGTGGTGGGATCCCTATTTACCAGCTTTCCATTTAGAAATATCATGGGTTTCAGTACCTACTTTTTAAAGTACATTGCATCATTTCCTTGTTCATTTTTATTTACTAAATGCTGTTTAAAAAGGCATCCCAGGACTTTAAAGTGGGAGATTTGACTTTGGGAAGCTAAAAATGCATGGTAGTTTATATCCATGGCTTAGTTCCAGGGTGGGACTGATCCGTATGAATGAGTCAGTCCTGGAAGTAGAACTGGCATAGTAGAGAAATAACATAAAATTTGGAGTCAGATTATCTGGCTTTTTTTTACTTACCTGGCAAAATCACTTAACCCCTCTGAACCTCAGTTCTCTCATCTGTAAAATAAGGATGATTGTACCTTCCCTTTATGCATTGTAGGGTTGATGCAACAATGTGTAAAATGTAAAGTCTGATGATTATGATGGTACTGGTGGTGATTTTTAGTTTAGAGCAAAGCTGCATAATAATGTGATTATTTATACCTCTCTCAATGAGAAGAGAGATTTATTCCATGATCTGTATGAGCTTATTGGCATATTCTGATGTGATGTAGCTTCCTTAGCTGTTTTGTCATCATTATTCTTTTACTCTGATCACTGATAACCCTTGTTGGTATAATTTTCCATTACTGCTGTTTTTCACCTTCCAGGTTCATAAAACTGGCTATTCTGTGTGCATACAAATGTGTGCAAGTTAATAAATATCATAATTAAAATGAGAAAATGTTGTTTCTACTAATCTTGAGCTGTGTGACCTTGCAAACATCATTTAAGCTCCCTAAGGCTCAGTTTTCTCATCTGTAAAATGTGAACACTTTCCTTGCATAAGGCACCCTTGCATAAGGGTAAAGAGAAAAGAAAATAATTAATGTAAAGTTATTTTTCAAACCATAAAATGAATATTGACATTGAGCAATCATTTTAGGCAACAGTTTACCCAACGGGCTAGATGATCTTTAATTTCCAGCTCTAACTTCTTTCAAAATTCAAAGAGTGCCCCTACATCTATAGGGTATCCAAGAAAATCAGTTATGTAGAAATGAAGGACTGAAAGAATATCACTGCTTAGAGACTTAAGAGCTAGGCCCAAAAGAGTTCAGCTCAGTCTGAGCTTGAGGGGGGAACTGTATATGCAGATCTATTGCTTCTTCGGGCCAGGGAAGTTCAGCTAAGTCCAAGTCAGGAGACTGGATTTGAGTAAGTGGATGTGGATGTCCACAAATGGTGATGCCATTTAAGCTAAGCAGACTGAGCCTTGTAACTACGTAGGCTGGGAAGCCGCCTAGATGGCTGTGTTCTCAAGGTCATACCTACAGCAAAGCTATGAGGCTGTACTTAAGGCAACTGACTCTAAGGACCGCTATTGTAGATGATTTATCACAAGGCATAGTTGTTTCTGAAACTCTAGCCACGGGAAAAATAATCAGCTCTTCAGATGGTAGCAGGGAGCCCATCATATGTCCAGTGTTGCTTAGTTCTAAAAATCTGTGGTCCGTGAGACTGCACATGTTCATCCTTCATGGTTTTATAGAATGTGGCCATATGTCCTCTTAATTATCTCCATTTTGAAACAAAAGGATGGTACTTGTCCTGTTGGCTGCCACTCTTTTGGATCTACTACAATTTCTCTCTTTAATATTCAGTCAACAGAACTGAACATACTATTCTCCACAGGAGAATGAGAACAGGCTGATATTTTCTCCTTTGTCTTAAATGTCCATCATGATTATATGCAAATTTTGGCCAGCATTTGGTGCAAAGAAGCAAATTAAGCCAATGTCTTTAGTAATCAAATAAATATAAATTATTTCCTCATAGCTTAGAGACACAACATTTTATAAATCCATTTTAGCTTATTTTCTGCTAAATGCACTGCTTTGCAGGAATACATATGGAAGTTCATTTAGTTTTATCCTCATTAGATAGGTCTTTCAAATCTTTCTGAATTATCTAATAGATGTGAGGTCATCTTCACCAGAGTAGTTATTTTCCCGGTAGCTATCAGAGGATTCTGTGGGGTTTGGCGAGTAATCTGGCATTGTGTGGTCTAGGGATCTGCACCACGATCTATAATTATGGAGTGGTTTTCCTTCAAGGTCCACCATTTCTCTAGGGGTGTTTGACCTACCTATCTTAGATATAAAGTCCTACATAAACCCTCAGAAAGAAAATCAGTTGCTTCAATCAGTTTCATTTGTTCTGAGTCCATGAACATAATTTTTAGTTTAATATCTATGCTTTCCTGGCTTTTCAGTGCTTCAGTTTAACATAATTTTGGTAAAACTACACTTAAGGTTATGATGAGCCATGATCAAATCTAAACCTTTAATCTATGACCTCTAATGACATAGTTGTATCATAATCCATTATTGTCCTCTTCCTTTCTGCCCCCATTAATGGTATTTCAATTAAGGTGTCCTTTTTCTTTCTTTCTTTTTTGAGACTACATTCAAAAGAGACTCTCAAGCTACTAGCTAAATTTAGCCTCACTGATCAATACTGACATCTAAATTAACTCCCTTTTTCCAAGAGTCAACAGCTTCCAAATCAATATTTCCTGCTCCACCAATTTCCATCAAACACAAATGTCTTCTCTGAAACTGGATCAGAGGACTCCCTAAGGAAAGGGTCTACACTGACAAGGAAAACAAGCCTGTCTAATGAGGCATGGTGGCTTAACCAAGCAGCAGTCCCTTGGCACCTCGAGAGCCACTGCCTTTGCAAAGGGTTTGGTAGGTTTCCTGAGAATCTGATTTGAGCAATTTTGTAGTTTTGAACTACAATCCCACGGTGTGTCATTTTTGTCATGGCAGGGATAAGGAATTTTCCCGCCCCCACAGAAGAATTCCTTTTTTGTCTTCCCACTCATGAAATCATAAATGGAAAAGTATACAGATATTAGTCCACCCCAGATTATTTATATAGAGACAGTCTACTTCCCCATTTGAAAAAATACTTATCATCAGCCCAGTCTCCTCCTATACAGAATGTGTAGTTGGAGAATGAATATATTTCTATTTTAATACAAGCCAAGGAAAAGTGAATTAGGGAGTTGACTCTACCACTGACGCTGGAAAAAAATAAAAACCAAGAACAAAAGCAAATTAATATATTTCATTTCAAAGTCAAATAGGAATGATTTTTCTGTTATCTGTTTTGTTCAGATGGTCATTCCTACCACCTTCCACTGATGGAAACAACCAAGTAGGAGCAACAGAGGACTCCGATGACCTGCAGGAGCCCTGCTGACCTCAGACAGGTGCCACCTTCTCCATTAAGCTTAGGCCATGCCTGCTCCTGTCTTCTCAGAAATGGTACTGCTGAGGTCAGGAAAACCTCAGACCATTCAGTTAGAGGGATTTTTTTCTTTATTTTTAAATTTTGAATTGATAAACATAATTGTACATATTTATGAGAAACGTGATATTTTGCTACAGATATACAATGTGCAGTGCCCATTGTAACTGGGATAACTATCACCTCATTTATTTGTGTTGGAAACATTCAAATTCCTTTTTTTAGCTATTTTGAAATAAATAATAAATTGTTGTTAACTATAGTCACCCCACTGTACTATACCACACTAGAACATATTCCTCCTAACTGTAATTTTGTGTTCATTAACCAACCTCTCTTTATCCTCCCCTCCTTTCTACCCTTCTGTACATCTGATAGCCATACTCCACTATCTACTTCTAAGAGATCAACTTTTTTGGCCCCCACATGCATGTGATATTTGTCTTTCTGTGCCTGGCTCATTTCACTTCACATAATGTTGGAGGGCCTTTATTTCTCCTGGGACCACATGGTAAGAGTTGGGGCCAAAAGAGGCAAACTTTAGTACCTTGGATTTAGGAGGCCTGGGCTAAAGTTTCAGCTAACTAGTCAAGAATCCTTGGGGAGCACTGATCCTATAGTACGTTAGTTTCCTCATTTGAAAAGTAAGCATAACACCACTTCTCCCCGTGGGCATGTTCTCTTAAAATGAGATCATAAATGAGAAAGTACTTCTCACATGAACAGAAAGTCCAATCTTAACTACTAAGTTGCAGAATTTGCATACTCATTACTGTTCTGGGCCTGCTAGGATTTCCACCAAGTCCTTATGAATAACAGTTCTCTCTGGAGACTCAGATGTGATCCCAGTGTCATTAAGCAGAAACAACCTGGAGGGCAGCACCATAACCCCACCTTGCTTAAGTCTCATGAATTTAATCTGTGCTGAATACAGATCTTTAGCATGGCGAGGGTGGGCTGTGACTCAGCACTGATTGGAAGAGATGGGGAGTGGAGAAAATAGTTTTTTTTCATTATAATAAACAACAATATGATAACTAAGACATAGGAATTAAATCAAGGAATATTCTTACTATAAGGAATCAAGCAACAATTAAACAAAATAAAATGTTTTTGGCCCTCATGCTAAATCAATAGGCTTAACTCTAAAAGTTCCAGCATGGAGAGGTATGGTTTTCTAAAGAAAAAAGGTAAAAGCTCTAGCAGCTGGTATAGACAAGAAAAAAAAAATATTTAAAGGAAAGATGTTTCTCTGCTTAGGATGGTAGGGTGCGGCAGAAAGGGGCAACCACAGGAGTGATGTGGTGCCTGCCCTGCTGGGAAGCCCTCCGGGACCCATGGAGAGTAGTGGTGTGCCCTCTCCTCAGGGTGACCATGGTCTGCTGACCTCCTAAGCTTCAGTGGCCTAATCTATAAAATGGGAATAAGGTCTACTTCAGAGGACAGTTGTGAAGACTAATGAAGATGTGTATAACAGGCCCACAGCACTCAACAAAATGGAACTATTATTATAATTTTACTTCTTTAATGCACCCTCCCACATTGTCCAAATAGTAATTAAAACAATTACCACTTAGTCTGTTCTTAATATGTGTACTTTTTGTGTTTTTTTGAAACAGGATCTTTCACTGTCATCTAGGCTGGAGTGCAGTGACATGATCATAGCCCACTGCATCTTCAAACTACTGGACTCAAGAGTTCCTTCTACCTTAGTCTCCCAATTAGCTGGGACCAGGAGCATGCACCACCACATTCAGCTAATACTGAAAATTTTTTGTGGGGTCTTATCATGTTGTCTAGGTTGGTCTCAAATTCCTGGCCTCAAGTGATTCTCTTGCTTTGGCCTCCCAAAGTGTAGGGATTACAGGCATGAGCCATCACGCCTGGCCTGCTTGGTCATTGTGTGTATGTTCCCACAGGTTCCTAGAGATCTAGGTATGTCTTTGGATAAAATGCCTAGCATAATGCTTTATGCAGATAAGTTATTTTTTCTTTTTGAAATCAACTTTAATATGGTGAGAAAACTTTCCTACAATATTCATAAACACTTTGGAAACAGTGATGATAATTGCTACTAGTTATTGAATATTAACTATGTGTCAGGCACACAGGTGCCCCAAATTAATTAGCCTGACTCTATATCCTAAATATGTTTATTGATAAATGATTTGTATATTTCCCATGGACTGCTTGACAGGATTGAGGACAGAAAGAAAGAATAGATTCGGTGACTGAGGATGACTCTGGAATGGATTGTTATATAACAGATAAATCATGCATTTGTTCTTTGGGCCATTGCATCATTGGGTCTATTTGTTACTGCAGCCAAGCTTTCGGAAACTAATACAAGCAGTCCTTAATTTACCTATTTTTGAAGTGTTGTTTACTTAAAGGGGGACCAGTCGCTCTATATGCCTTACCTCATACCAGGAGTAGGTCCAAGGTCAGGCTCAGCTGGCTGAGAAACCCATGCTGAAGGAAGAAGGCCTGGGCTTACCTGTTTGACTTCAGCCTGGAGGTGCCGTAATTGGAGGCACTGCTCTAGCCGCTTATGAGTTTGCTCCGCATTGAGCTCCAATTCATGCTGCTTCTCATGGAGAAATTCCAGTAACTCTTGTACCTGGGCTGCCAGATCAATGTCTTTCTCACAGATCAACTCAATTCCTGATTTAAAAAATGTAAACAATTAAAAACCAGCTAGTACCATGAAGGCTACATTTCCTTCGATATGCATAAGAAAACTGGAATTTGGAAACAGCCTTTATTCATACCCTCCCAAACTCTAAACATTCCTCTGTGAAACTGGGTACCACAATAGGCCCTTGTTTGGGATGCTAAGATTATGACATCTCTTTTGTATTAACTAATCCTTTGCTTGAGAATTCCTTTTCAACAGATGATCAGTTTCTTATTATCAACAGAAATTAGAGTTATCTAGAGGTTCATCCCTAGACATGACAGCACCCAGCAATTCCTACTGGGGGATTTGCCAACACCCAGAATATTCACAAACAAGCCTCTAAATCATATCGGAAAACAGAAAACCAAACCAAAAGACTGTCTCAGTACTTCTGCCAACAACACACTTTTTTTAGCTGGTCAAATATAATTTATCATTAGATGGTAAGTTCATTCCAATGAGAGTAGATGCACAATAGTGATTTTTTAAAAATTCCTTTTAAATTCCCTGCAAGTGTTGTACAGGTACAGTGGTGATTTTATTAGCCAACTACTTAGGTCCTCTAAAAAAGGAATTGTTAGAAATATATGCTAGCTCTCATATATTATTTATAAAGCTCAGACAAACACACCTAATAAATACAACCCAGCAATGCCACAGGGATAATGAGAGCTTATTCATTAAAAAAAAAGCTTCATGTTAAAGTTGTGCCCACACAAGGAGAGTTTGCTCATTGTTTTTCTACTGATTTATAATTAGTAAGCTCAGTCAGTCACTGACAGGTGTTCCTAATGTTTATGTATAAACACCCAACATTAATAAACTGTCAACCAACTAACCTACAATGGGAGCCTTGAGTCAATGCATGCCAGCCAGAAGCTGTGGCCCCGCTCCTTGTTTACCTCCTTGTCTTACTTTTCCTATATACTTTTCCCAATTCATGAGCACAGGTGCACACACACACTTCCTCTCTTCACCATGCCAGTTCTCCTATTTATACATTATCACCAGCAGGCCTAAGGTAGGCTTCATCAAATGAATTTCTGCCTCAGAAATAAACAAACTCTGAGTGAGAGCAAAGGACTACTTTAGTAGTCAAAGTCATTCTCTTCACTAGTAACTTGAATTTGATTTCTTACTTGGCTCTCAAAAACTACATGAAAAGTATACTAGCTTTGATTCCTTACTTGGCTCTCAAAGACTACATGAAAGTGTACTAGCTTTGGAACAGTCCTGAGTTGGAATCCTGACCTTGGGCAAGCTACCTAGACTCTCAGAAGCCTCATTTTTCTCATATGTAAAATATGAATTTACATACCTACCTACCTCATAAGCTACCTACCCCCTAAACTTGTGGGATTAAATGAGATGATTCATGTAAAGTATCTCACATACACACATGCTACTGTGTATACGTGGCACACAATAAATATAGATCATTGTTCCTCAGACCTGTGGCTTTCCTGACTCCTGACTCTCACCTTAAACTTTCAACTTTCTGCCTTCTTACATTCATACCCTCTCTGTTTCTAACTCTCTCCAACTTGTTGCAAGTTGTGACCCATGTTGTTTCTTGATTTGGATTGTCTACATATTTCTTATGCAGCCTTGCTTAGAACCTTAGCTCTGGGAAAGTTCTAACTCTGGACTGCTTGCTTATTCTGATCCCTGAGTCCACCTGTCTCTGCAACTTCTTAGTTCTGTCCAAGTCCTTTCCCTGGCTCCTCATCCAACAATCTAGACCCAATGCAGCTTTGGTCCTGATGCTGACACTTTGTCTGAGATGCTGAAGAACAAGATCCCAACCAATGATGGGGTTCAGACTCAAAAGTCCAGCAGATAAGTCACCAAAAAGGTAATGTACTTCCATGCGGAGCCTGCCAATCTCAATATATGGCTACCTAAAAAATAAATCCCCTTTAGGAGATTTCTTCATCACTCTCACATCATCAGAAATCCATCACTGCCACCACCAACACACCTGCAGCATATAGTCGGGGGAGTATAAGGAAAGTCTGCACATGCTAAGGGAAATTCATCTCTGGAGGCAAAAATAGTGTTTTATATAAGGACAATATGGGAGAGTGGGAACACTTTTTTTTTTTCTGGTGTTACATGGTAATAATTTCAGTATCTTTTCATGTTTATTTTTTGTGTCTGTTTCATAATTCCAAGTCCCAGCTCCTGAAATATCTGTGGGAGACAGAAAAGAACGGCTTGTTCTTTTGGCAGCCAACTCCTTCCAGTTACTATTTTCAATTACCAAGGGGATGAGGTACAGCATCGCCTTGACTGAAATAGAAAGTAGGAATGCAAAAATTTCTACCTCTGCAGTGCTTGGCATAGTAGGATGACCCCTGGCCCTTATCTTTGCTTTCTGGAAATGCAATTTAAGATCCATCTACAGAAGCAGACGCTCTTCCTCACTTCCAGTCTCAGTGTGGATTTGTTGTAGCTCATATTCATTCTGCATGTGTCTCTGGTGTTCAGGATGCTGGGCTTGAGCAAAATGTCTTTCTAAGTGAGCCTCATGGCTCACCTCTGCCACACTATGTTACTTATCAAAGAGGATAGCCACCTACTCAGGACGTCATCCAGGGCAGGCTCCCAGCATGTCCTGAGAATCAGTCCCTGCATTTTCATCCATCTCATTTGGTGTTGTTTTATGTGAGATGAACATAGGAAATAAAATGGATGAAGACAATGCTTATTGCATCTCTGCACTCCTTAGGAACACATCATGTTGTGGACCGAGTAAATGCAAGGAATGTGAAGATTTATTCCAGCCACACCTAGAAGAATAGAAATTATCCCCTCTCCCACTGCCCCAAACACACTGACACGAGTCCCAATTAAAGCCCATCAAATGGTAAGTATCTGTCAATCAGCAGCAGGCAGAGTTTCCTTGTGTTGACATTACCACTCTCAATCTAATGATATATCTATTTCTTTTTCTTAGAGGCTCTCAGGCATGCGAAAAGACATGTTTCCTCTTTCCATCAAGTAGTGGACATATTTGTGATGAAATCGCTTGTCAGGCTCTTCTTAAAAAGTTCTATTCAGACTTCTTTCTGTTGTGCCCCCACAATTTCCTGTGCCCATACCACAATCAGAACACTTCCATTGAGGTTAGTTCCTTATTAACTTGTCCATGTTGTCCCAGGAATGCTGGACTTCTGATGCCAGGGCCATGTCAGTCTTATCCATCTCTGCCTCTTTAAGCCTTAGCACAATGCTTCACTCATATCACCCAATAAAAACCTAGTCAATGAACAAATGAGCCTCTTCAGAGAACTAAGGTCATATGCTGTGGTGGAAAGTACCTAAGAGATTGGGGGAAGAACAGGCTTAGGTTTGCTCTGCACGCTGTGAATGGTGAGACTCTGGGCTCCTTCCCCTCTCTGAGCCTGAGTTTCCTTGTCTGTAAAATGGAAATCACAATGAGGACTTTTCAGGATGTTGTGAGAACTATGTGAGATTTAATGTATACAGTGCCTAACATCCAGCAGGCTCAAATATTCATTTTCTCACTTTTTCCTCTCCCTCAGAGAAATTATAATGAATACACTTTGATTGCTGATGGAACTACTGAATGGCTTGTACAAAATGTAAATATAAAATCTTACTGACAGGTGTTTATGTACTCGCCTAATGTATATCATTGGAAACGATATGCTGTTAGACTAATTCTCTCAACTCTGGCTCACATTAGATTCAGCTGGATAATTTTTTTTTTCTTTGAGACTGAGTTTCGCTGTGTCACCCAGGCTGGAGTGCAGTGGTGCGATCTCGGCTCACTGCAACCTCTGCCTCCCAGGTTCAAGCGACTCTCCTGCCTTAGCCTCCCAAGTATCAGCTGGAGAATTTTTTAAAAATCGCCATGTCCTGACCACACCCCAGACCAATAACATCAGAATCTCCGTGGCTGGGACCCAGCCATTAGTAAGTCTTAAAGCTCCAGGGGTGATTCCAACATGGAACCAAGATTATGAATCACTGGATAAGATGGTACGATGGCCAGAAACATGGGAAAACAAATATACCTTCTGCTACACTCAGCAGAATGCTCTGCATTGCTGTTTGTTTAGGACTAAAAGTCACAGCTAACAATAAGCATTAGTTTGCTTTCCTTTGTTGCCAGATGGGGGTACCATTTTAATTTCCTCAAGGAGAGAGGTGACTGTGGTCTAGAGTAAGATTTAGATATTTCTGGCTATGCCGCCCATACTTGTAACATGTTTCCAAAAACTGTGTTCTTTAACTATCGGTATCTGCCTTGGATACAGAACATCTTCTTTTCTCTTTTCTCCTCCTCTCTGCATTCCTCTTTCTGTGTCACTACCTCTACCTAACAGTTCAGAAATCACAAAGTCCTTTAATGAGGTTTTTAGATCAGTGTTCTCAACTCTGGTTGTACCTTAAAATCACTTGGAAAGTTTAAAAAAATCTGGGCCCACTCCAGACCAATTAACTAAGACTCTCTAAGGGATGGGGCCCAGGCACTGGTATTTTTAAGAATCCCCAGGTGATTCTCAATCTACAGCCAGGTTAAGGATCATTGTTTTACATCAAGGCTGCTTCTTCCCCTCCTCTTAGCCCTCTAAGATCCACATTCCTATTAACCCCAGAGTAGCTTCCATTTGGG
>NW_016107883.1:1487137-1495672 GCF_001604975.1 Cebus imitator | reverse complement strand
AAAAAACACATACATATGCCACACACACACACACACACACACACACACACACACACACACACACACATAGATCTTTTTTCTTTCTTTTTTGACACTAGTAAAATTATTTGTGTTCCATTATTTTTACCTACATCTGTTTCACCCACACTGATGTTCATTCTTGATCAATTCAGCAAACATTACTATTGAGAATTTGTTAGGCACAAGACACTGGCTCTGCTAGATGCTGGGAATGTAAAGAAGGAAGAAAGAATTCTACCCTCATGCTACTGGAAAAACTAATAACTTCAAACCCAAATAACTTCAACAGAATGCAGCATGTGCTAGAATATGAGTACAAAATATACTAGTTGTCAAGCTTCACTGAACCCTTTCCATCTCCCATGTTATCCCAATTCATCCTCACATGACCCTATGTGGTAAGGATTCTGATGATCACTACTTTTCAGAGAGAGACTGGCAAACATGTACAAGAACATGTACAGGTCCTAAGAGGTGTGGCTGGGATTTCAACCCAGGATTTCCTCCTGATTTTGTGTTCTAGCCTCTAGGCTCAAGGAGAAGAGTGATCCTCACAAAACTTAGTTTAAGAATTTATTTATTTTTAAATGTAGGGGTTGGGTTCTTCTAAGGCAAAGTAAATTTTAAGCATCATGGCCACAGACTCCAGAGATTTTTCACTTGCAAACCTTGTATAAAGAGAGAATTTGATGCTTTGAGTAAATTACAAAAATGACATATCCATAGGGTACGTTGCTCTTGTTTTATTCCTAAAGTCAAGTGCAACAGTCACATGGTCAGCTCTCATGGGAGAGAAGAAGTATGTCCTGGCCAATGAGGGCAGTTAGGCTGAATTGTGGAAAGTAAGAACTGGAGGGAACGTTAGGAATTAAGGCCTGCCACATTAGACAGAAGAAGAAACTAAAGTCTAGAGAGAAAGAAAAGGGACTTCTAAAATCAGACTGCTAGTTGCTGGTGGAACTGGACCTTGAATTCAGCCAGCGCATTGCCCCCAACTTCTTTCAGCAAAATCTACCACCTCACAACTTGAGGCTCAAAGAGATGACTCTATAGTAAGGAAAGAACAATGAGCAAATTAAGAAACTGTTCCTATTTACTCTATTCCTGTGACTGATGTTAAGTTAAGCAAAGGCTTTTGCTTTAGTTAGAGTTGTGGGCACACCAGAGGGATTTAGTAAAGCCTGGCTCAACATCATAAACTTCACCTCTGAAAAGAAGCATACAAAAAGTCCCTACTTCCATTTGCTACTATAAAATCAAAGCATAAGCCCTTAATTTAGCATGAAGGACTAAATACCAAAAAAAAAAAGTCTTAATATTGTTAATTGTCTTTTTTCTAAGACAACAGTTTATTTTACCTTTAGTCCAAATACAGTCCATTAAACAAAGATTATAAATGCCCAAGCCATTTATTGCCTCAGTCCTGCGTCTCTGAAGTCTTACATTCCTTAGCCATTGGGGGACAAGGCCCACTCTAAGCCCACTTACTACCAGGGTGCTGACATGACCCATGAGGGCAGTTAGGCTAAATTAAGGAAAGTGAGAACTGGAGGGAACCTTAAGAATCAAGGCCTACCACACTAGACAGAAGAAGAAACTAAAGTCTAAAGAGAAAGAAAAGGTACTTACCCTTTACCCCATTCCCACCCTCCAGCTCTGGTGTGAATCTACCCTCCATTTCCCTAAGCCCAGAGATGAGTTAGATGCCTCCGCTGCAGAACCAGGCATTCAGCCATAAGACAGGGAGTGAGCATTCCTAAAACCTCTGGATTCATTCTCTTGAAAGCCTCATAGGCTATGCCAGGCTGAACAGGTAGCTGTGGTAGGAGCAGGAGAACAGCCAGTCTCAGCAAAAGGCACAGGAGAGGCCCATCAAACCTCTTCTAGCAAAGCTTATTTGTAGAACAGGATATTGTGGGGGTGGGCAGCCCATCTGCCTGGGGTGTTTTCACCCACTCAGCCCTCATGGTTTAGGTGGATGCCAAGCACAGCCCACCTCAGTCATAAGCAGTCTTCAGGAACTTCTAGCTCCCGACAGTCTTTCTGCTACTATGGATACTTGGCTCTTGGGACAGAGGTTGGCTTGCCCATGGTCACGTCAGCACCCTGGTAGTATGTGCTGCGCATTTCCAGGCAGACAAGGCTTCTCTTCCTGCTAGACACAGCCACCATGAGGGATGAAGGGTGAGCATCCCTGCATAGCTTCTCTGCCCATCTCTCTGCTAGGTACTGTGTCTGCATTCTCTTATGGTTCCCAGTCATAGCTACATAGACAGCCACAGTGACCACCATTAGGGCAGGCCAAGGGTCTAAATCCTGAGTCCAGATAAGATTCCCAATCACAGAGAAAGGATTACGGTTTCCCCTACTTCCCTAATAAGGTACGGTCCATGTCCTAGAACACTGACTCCCAAATTCCGATGCACACATTTACCTGGAGATTTTGTTAACATGTATGTTCAGATTCACAAGTCTGGGATAAGGCCAGCAATTTTGCATTTCTAATCTGCCCCCAAGTGATGGTGGTGCTGCTGGGCCCAGACATGCCAGGTCAGTGGTGCACAAAATCACCTAGAGGGCTAATCAAACCACAGATTGCTGGGCCACGCTCTGCTCTCCCTTAGACTATTTAAGCAACACGGCCTTATTCACGAATCCACCCCTCAGATCAGCTTTGCTTTGGAATTCTTTGACCCTTAGACTATTTAAGTAACATTACCATCTACTCTTGTGTACACAGCTTTAAGAGCATGCTCTATCTGTTTCAATGCCTATAGCAACAGCAAAAGAATCGCAGCAAACATTTAGATGATTCCATAGTGAGGAAAGAACAATGTTAAGAGGTTCTGATGTAATGGGTTCAGGAATGGGCCCTTGAACTTGCATTTCAAACATCCTCAGGTGATGCTAATGCTGCTGATCTGGGAATCACATTTTGAGAGCCACTGTCTAGGTCATTCCACAGACGTCAGCTGTTGTGGTTTAATTACCATGATTAAAAGCAGTGGTTCTTGGCCCTGGGGACACAGTTGAATCACCTTAGGAACTGTTTGCTGTTGCCCAAGTTCCATTTGGAGGTAGTTAAATCAGAATAGCAGGGCATGGGGCCTGGGCACTGTCATTTAAAAAATGTCCCCAGACAGACTGCAAGGTGAGTAGCCCTTCCTGGGACTAAACTGGGCACTAGCTGCATACTTGTTAATAGGCCTGGGTCTCAGAGGCAGTCTGTTCACAGCACAGATGAAAATTCAAAGACAGGCTACGCTGAAAAAAGTGAACAGAATTTACTAGGCTGTCTCTTCTCTGGTTAGGAGTGAAGTCCCTTTGAATGCTGGTTTTTACTCTTTCAGGTCAGTGAAAGAAACACAGTACTTAAGTTTGGTAAAACTACTAAGGTCCCCCTGACAATCTCAGGATTTCCATATCCTTCGTGATAAGCAGGGACATGGCCCAACTATGTTTTAGAATTGATGGCCTTAGCTCTTGTCTACCTCGTGCTGGACAGTGAGGAGCCTAAGCCAACAAGGACCCAGGCAGGAGGGCGGCGGAGTGGGTGGAAGGTAGAGATCTGGACTCTAGCACTCCCCTGGGATGTGACCAGCCATATGACTTATTTTCTTCTGGACCAGCAGTCCTCAGGATTACCATGGTGCTCTCTCATTCTAACATCAAAGGTTGACTTGGGGAGTGGGAAGTATAATATTAAGGACTCACTCATTTCTTAGATAAATTTTGGATAAATCTTGAGCAAGAAAAAAAGTTAAATCTCAGTAACTCAGCCGTGCTTTTCTGAGAAGTTATAAAATTATATGATCTTGTCATAAATTTTTATTAGTACTGCTTATATTCACCCACAGACCAGTGATTAAAAATTGAGGACACTGAGAAGCAAGAACAGGAGACAAGAAGTAGCTTGGGAATAGAGGATAGGGCTAGAGAATATATGGTGGCAGCAGGGGTCAGGGAGCAAAAGAGGAAACCGCCACACATGTGAGCACAATCCACATGGATGTCTGACTGCTTCTGGTTTGCTTTTCCAGGCCACCATTTTTCAAAGTAATCTGTGCTATTTGCCATCATCGGTTCTCTCACTCTCTCTGCAGACCAGGAAACCCTGGCCCTATTCCCATCTTAGCATAACCTAACTGGGTAACCTTGGGTACTATTTCAGCTCTCATGACTTCCATTTCTTTTCTTTTTTAATCTCACTCTTTTGCCCAGGCTGGAGTGCAGTGGCATGATCTCTGCTGACTGCGATTCTCCATCTCCCAGGTTGAAGCGATTCTCCTGCCTCAGCCTCCTGAGTAGCTGGGATTACAGGCATCTGCCACCACACCTCGCTAATTTTTGTATTTTTAGTAGAGATGTGGTTTCACCATGTTGGACAGGCTGCTCTTGAACTCCTGACCTCAAATGATCCACCCTCCTTAGCCTCCCAAAGTGCTGGGATTATAGGCATGAGCCACCACACCTGGCCTCGTTTCTCTCCTTTTGTTAAAAAAACAATGTGGGTAAAAATCTCTATTCTTTGTATCTGTAGAAATAAAATGAATAAGTGATGGGCAGTGCTTCTTGCAGGCTAGCTGGTATTCCTGTTTTCATCATCTCCCCTGCCAGGAGAATGAGCGAGGTCACCCACCTGATGCCTGGACCTCCATGATGTATTGGTGCAGATCCTGGCCTTGCTGGATGACCTCAAAGGTCATGTTGTTCATGGCTAGCTTCCGTTCTGTGTGGCGCTGCAGCCGCTGTTCTGCCAGGGTTAGGTCCTCTGTGTTGAAGTCATTCATCTGCCGAAGCAGGTCTTCATTCCAGGCATCTAGCTCTGCTGTCACCTGTGAGGGAACCACTGTCATTAGCACAGGCTCACCAGGGCCATGAAAGATGGCTAGGTTAAGGCTCATGATTCCAAGCCTTATTCATGAATCTATCCCTCAGATCAGTCTCTGCTTTGGCATTCTTCAACCCTCAGACTATTGAAGCAACACTGCCATGCACTCTTGTATACATGGCTCCAAGAGTGCTCTCCAGGTGTTTCAATGCCTATAGCAACAGCAAGGGAACAGCAGCAAACATTTATATTATGAATTATGGCTTATAAAGTTTCTGCATACTCCTTGCTGTTCAGTCCTCACAATAACGTAGAGAGGCAGGCATGGTGGAGATCTCTAGGTCCATCTTCTAGAAGAGGAAGTTGACCCTCACATAGACAGATGAAGTGATTTTCCCTGCTAGAGAAGGACAAAGTTCTTCTACTGATTCAAAGACTTTTTCTACCATCCCACAATTGTAACTGTAACAATTTTCATAATTAAAGAGGTCCCCAGAAATTAAGTAGTGGATCTATTTCAGAAACAGAAACTGAGGGCTAGAAAAGCCTGGTGAATGGCCCAAAGTTACAGAACCAGTTAAAGACTTGGTGCCTATCAAACCCAGGGGTCCTGCTCCGGTTCCTGAGTTCTGTGCAGGATTCTGTCCTTTTACTACAAAGGCTGACACCTAAAAATAGTGACTAAACAAAGTATAAATGTGTGGCATATCTCCAGAAATTCAAGCAGATTATAAACAATCGAAAGGCAATAATGATTCTAATGAATACTAAAGCATGTAATGAATGGAAACATTGCCCTAATAGCAACTTGCTAATTGTTCATTTCTCTATACCTTAACTCACATGGCTTCACCTGGTCTACTCTCAGTTCTCTGCAAATGGAGACTAAATCCTACACTTTCTTTAAAATCTCTGCAATCACCCACAGACTAGGAACTCAGGAGCACTGAACCAGATAATTCCACCTGTGTGAATCAAAATTAAAACTGTTAAATGTGGTTTTCAGGTCTGCTATCTCATGCCACCCCCATGACAGCCCTGTGAAGATGATAGCATGGGTACTGTCATACTCTTTTCTCAGAAGAGGAAAGTGTCACTCCAGGTCACACATTCCCAGGATGGCCCAGGCCATCTAAGCATATATCCAGAGCTCTAGCTGAGTGGTTTTCATGATGCTGGGTCTCATGCCAGCTTCCATGTGGCATAACCTTCCAAGTTATCAAGCACTGCTGCTCCAGGAGCGTCAGGAACACAGGGAGACAGAAGATGGATTGAAGCAAGTGAGAGCAATGCTCTTATATCCCATGCTGGGGGCATACACACTGGGATGGGAAAGCCAAGCAGCCCCTCACAAGGGGCAGCTATCTGGATCACAGAATTTCATTTTTTGTCTAACAGCAAGACCTTTCTTCAAGCAAAATAGATACAGATTAAATTGTACTTGCTCTCTTTGAAGCAGAAGTAGAGAAACTGTGAAAGTATCACCCTCGTTGCCCTAGGTTCTCACTTCACAGCCCACATCTTTTCAGGTCAACTTAGAGAACTGCTGAGCTCAGCAGGAAAACCCAGCATTACTTTTTGTGGGGAGTTGGGGGATCTGGAAACCAGTGGGTTGGCAGGCAAAGCAGGTGTTTGTTGTAGCCCCGTCTCTGAAAAGTACTTCATTCTCTAACTAGAGAAAGGGGTTAGAC
The DNA here is from genome assembly GCF_001604975.1 of Cebus imitator. Classification (NCBI taxonomy): domain Eukaryota; kingdom Metazoa; phylum Chordata; class Mammalia; order Primates; family Cebidae; genus Cebus; species Cebus imitator. The sequence continues at coordinate 1,489,129 of NW_016107883.1, read as the reverse complement.
TGAGGAAACTAAAGAGATTATTTATAAAAGATAATTTAGCCTGGCAGCAATGGCTTGTGCCTAAAATCCCAGTGCTTTGAAAAGCCAAGGTGGGAGGATCACTTGAGGCCAGGAGTTCAAGACCAGCCTGGTCAACACAGTGATACCCTCTCTCTACAAAGCAAATAATAAGAAATTAGCCAGGCATGGTGGCATGCACCTGTTGTCCTAGCAACTTGGGAGGCTGAAGCAGGAAAATCACTTGAGCCCAGGAGTTCAAGGTTGCAGTGAACTATTATTATGCCACTGTGCTCCAGCTTGGGTGACAGAGACCTTGTTTCTTAAAAAAAAAAACAAAAAAAGCATAATTTAAAGTATAAATAGGCTTTTATAGAACCAGGCCTGTAAATATCTTTTTCGTTACTGTATTTTAAAAACTAAAGCATAATTTAAATATAAAATACACATATTTTAAGCATTCAGTTCTGAGTCTTGACAATTTTATGCACCCATGTAGTCATCGCCAAAAATAAACTATAGAGCCTTTCCATCACCCTAGGGAGCCTACATGTATCCATTCCTCCCCTCCTCAACCCACAACTAAGTACCACATTCTGATTTCTATTATCATAGATGTAGTTTTGCCTATTCTTAAATTTCATATGAATGAAACGATACAGAATATTGTTTTTCAACTTCTGGCTTCTTTTGTTCAACACGTTGTATCAACATTCATCCATGTTGCTGTGTGTACCAGTAGTTCATTCCTTGCTATGGCTGAGTAGAGTACCATTGTATAGATACGGCACAATTTGTTTATCCACTCTCCTGCTAATGAACTCTTGGGTTGTTTCTAGTGTTTGGCTAATATGAATAAGGTTGATGTGAAAGTTCTTATACATGTCTTTCTGTGAACATAGGTTTTCATTGCTCTTGCATAATAACTAGGGGTGGAATTATATATAGGTCATAGGGTAGGTGTATGTTTAACTTTATAAGGGAACCATCAGAGTTTCTCAAAATGATTGTAATATTTGACATTCCCAGTAGCAATGTATTCAAGTTCCGATTACTCTACATCCCCACCAACATTTGACATTATTGTTCTATTTAATTTTAGCCATGCTGGTGGGTATGAACTACTATCTCATTATGGTTTTAAGTCGTATTTTCCTGATGACTCACGATGGTGACAACATTTTCAAATGCTTATTAACCATTTGTATATCTACTTTTTTGTAAAATGTCTTTTTAAGTCTTTTGCCCTTTTTAAAAAACTAAGTTAATTAACTTTTGATTGTAGATTGGTAAAAGTTCTAAATATTTTCTGGATGTAAGTTCTTTATCAGACAATATATTTTCCAATAGCCCAAATCACAAATTTTAGTCCATTTTCTGGCCTACAAACTAAGGGGAATTAGAATAAAACTAAGACAACAAGCATGAAAGGAAGAGCCTGCCTTTTCTTTTGATTTTAGGTTTCGTTTGTTTCCCTGAGACTGAGTCTTTGAGGTATCTATTTGTTGCAATAAGATCCATGGAGTCCAATGGCCAGGAATCTACGGAGTGGAAGGTGCTGACGGTCCTAGTGAGGGAGAATGGAGTCAGGTTGGGGGGCTTTAGTTGAGAGGGTGATCTCAGAGGTCTGGGTTCTTGGGAATTCAAATCTAAGCTAAATGTGAAATATGTCCAGGATTCTATATCTGGTGTTTCTATATTCTCTCCTCTCCTCTCCTTCCCCTTCTCCACTCTCATCACCTGACACCATTAGACTGAGGAACCCAGGTCTGTTGTGAATCCTGGAGAACAAGAATTTCCAGGGCCTCCTCCTAAGGCTGCCCTCTCTGGGTCCACAGGCTCTCTCCTCTTTCTATCGGAGTCCCCCTGCATTCTCTCCCCAGGAACTGATGCCCACACTTTCAATTAGTCTGATTTGTGTGTTTTTAATGTATATTGGAGTTTAAATTATTCTCTCTCCTAAGTATTTTCTGTTTCCTTAAGGAATGCCTTTTT
>NW_016107883.1:1467383-1486971 GCF_001604975.1 Cebus imitator | reverse complement strand
TTTTGTATTTTTAGTAGAGACGGGGTTTCACCATGTTGACCAGGATGGTCTCAACCTCTTGACCTCGTGATCCACCACCCACCTCGGCCTGCCAAAGTGCTGGGATTACAGGCGTGAGCCACCGCGCCCGGCCAAGGAACGTTTTTTCATTGGGTTCTTCCTCCCTATCTTCTTTGTGGGGCTAAGGCTGGAAGACAACAGGGGCTCATTTTTTAAAAAGAAAAACAGTTGTTTTCAAACCTGAAGTTGACCTTACTGCTAAAAAACAAACCTAGCTTTCCAGCCTTACCTAGTGTTCTTCTTATGAATCAGTCAGACAGTCTACTTGCTGATGCTGAGAGCAAGTTCTGCCCTCTCCAGGCTTCTTCATTGGTCTAAGAGCCCTGAAATGCCCTTGTCCCTCCTCCCGGTCTGCTCAAGCCCTAACTACCCTTCAAAGTAAACCCTCTGGGATGAAGAGCTTCATGACAACTCCCAGACCAGATATTTTTCTCTGACTTATCTAATAACATAGGTCATGGGTTAGTTTGCTAATGCAGAGAGACACTACTGAAAAGAAAAGCCTGCGCCAGAGAGTGTATTTAGTGATTTAACTCCATTTGGAGAGAATTTGTTCAGGTTAGAAACTAGGGCCTGAAGCTAGTGAATGAAAGATGGAACACAAGGTTCCCAGAGGACATTCTGCTGTCAGTCAACCTATTCTGCTTTCTCCTTCCACTCAGTTACCTCTATCTTAGCTCCCGGCCTGCTCAGTTCCCCTCCTGCTCTAGTGGCCTCTGTCTCCCCTACTCTCCTGAATAAATTGGAGAGTTAGGAAATGATAACTTCTTTGACAGGTACATTGGCAATATTTCTATTCTAACAAAGGCCTACTCTAGAGACATCAATAAGAGAAATCAGAGAAACAGCCAAAATTTTAAAAGGGTAAGAAGCAATGGGAAATGGAAAATTGGGAAGCCTCACTTCAAAAAGAAGTGCAAGGTGTTCTTGCCAGATGATATTCACCAAATCCAGTATTCTGCCATCAAAATTTGCTCTGTAGGAGTTGGTTTCACAGTCACTTTGAGCTGTTTTCAGAGAACCCTCTCCATTGGTTCCTCCTGTTTTCTCAGTCTTCCCCAGTATTTATGTGTAGAGAAAGCTATAGACCCTCTTCACCAGATGTTTTGATCTGTATCTGCCTGAATCACAATTCACCTACCCCTTTTGTCCCCTGCTTCCTGTGGTCTATCCACTTCAACTCTTTATCACCTGCAACATTGGAAATCTCACTGTGTAGTTCTTTCTTTAGATCAGTGTTTTGATGCTGGTGATGATTATGAAGAAGATATGATTGAAGAAGACATTTTACTTTGCATTGTGCATTTATTATGGGACAGGCAGTGTGTTAAGTGTCCGATCAACTTTATTTAATCCTCATAGCACTACAGGAGGAAATGAAAGCACAGAGAAATCATAGTTTTTCCCATGGTTTCAGAGCTGGTGGTGGCAGAGCTGAGCATTTAACGACCAAATCCAGTGCTCTTAACTATGGGGTTACATCAATAAGGCTGCTCCAAGAACTGATTTTTGGGGATGGCCTTCTTTTTACTAGTCTCACTTCAGAAAAGTTCCAGTTTTACCCTTCCTGTTTTCTTCTTTAAAAAAATGAAGTTTTCTTCACTTCACATGAGCCTTTTAAGTTAATCATATATTTTTGAGCAGAACAAGAAATTGTGTGTTTGTGACCTTAGATAAATGCCAGGCATAATTTACCCTTGCAAGAAAACACACTGCCTTCCTCCAGAATTTTTTTTTGTTTTAATTATGGAATGCTTCATGAATTTGTGTGTCAGAGGCCAGGCTAATCTTCTCTGTATTATTCCAATTTAGAGTATGTGCTGACGAAGTGAGCACAGTACAGTATATTTTTAAAGAGTTTGATAATTCCTTCTAAAAAAAAACTGCCAGATTGCTCAGTATAAAGGTAATATTAACCTAACTAGAATTCTCTGGTTACCCAGAGGCCTTTGTCACAAATAGGAGACTAAAGTTGCAGCACATAGAAGTGTGATCTGTTCCCCACACAGGCAGGGTCTCTGTAAGGCAAGAGCAAATGCCTTTGACTTCCACAGCAGGTGCTCTACATAAACATTCAGGGATCTCCTAATAGGACTCAGTAATAAATCGGAAGAGAAACAATCAGAATAAATTGGGATACTTAACTGCTTAAAACCTGGAAGCAAATATATACATAAAAGAAAACATATTATGAATAATAATAATGCTGACTACAGTGTATTAAGTGCTGATTAACTGCCAGGAGCTTTGCTAAAATGTTATGTGTTAACGTATTAAATACTCACAGTAACCCAACAGGCTGGGAAATAGTATCTCATCTCCATTTCTCAGATGAGGAAACCAAGGCTTCAAGGACAACTTGTCTGGCTGGGCACAATGACTCAGGCCTGTAATCCCCACACTTTGGTAGGCCAAAGCAGGCAGATTACCTGAGGTCAGGAGGTTGAGATCAGCCTGGCAAGCATGGGGAGACTCATCCCTACTAAAAATACAGAAATTAGCTGGGCATGGTGGTGTACACCTGTAATCCCAGCTACTCAGGATGCTGGGTTAGGAGACTCACTTTAACCCAGGAGGCGGAGATTGCAGTGAGCCAAGATCATGCCACTGCACTCCAGCCTGGGTGACAGAGTGAGACCCTATCTCCAAAAAAAAAAAAAAAAAAAAAAAAAAAAAAAAAAAACTTGCCTAAGGCCACATGATTAGTAAAGTTGGTGAAACAGGTTTCAAACTCAGGCAGACTAACTCAAAATACTACCACTTGATCATGGCACTGTCTCTCAGCAAAGGTGGTTATATATATTATTCATCAACACTACATATGATGCACATGTTAAGATTCAATCTCATTCCAACTACCAGTAGGAAGGAAGAGTCCATGGCATTTTATTGTGATGGGATGCCATTGGCATACCTGGGCTGTCAATTGCAAAACAAGCATCTTTCTGTTTTATGACATCATTAGTTTTGTGAAGATGAGGAAAGTGGAGACAAATATTCTCCACTGGCCTACAAATGCTGGCTGATAGGCAAGGACATATCGCAGCTGAAGAGACTATCTCATTGCATGGGAAGAGCTATTTTATCTGTAATGTTATTGATATAGGTTACCACAGTGAAACTAAAATAGCTAAAGTACCATAATTATTTACTCTTCTTGTCCAATATAGTGTTGAATTCCTCTCCGTTAATCAATTCCTAAAATAATAAGATTAGTGCATTCTAAAGCAGATTATTTAAAGTTATCATAGCATTTCCTTGTTTTAGAAATATGTATAAACTCTCTGAAGAGTTAAAATATTTGTTTAAATAGCTAAAGACATTTGGGGATATTGTAAGAAATTTCCAGAAAAGCAAAGGGACTTGACAGTAATGAAATCTACTCCGCTGCTTTTAATTTTTGGCAAAATAATGTGAGAACATATTGCAAAAATTCTGTAATTGATGAGTTCCAATGTTCAATTACTTAATTTCTATACCAATTGAATAATTTGGATAACTAGATAATTTTTATGGCCAATTTCATGTTCTTTTCTTCTCACCATGATTAAAACTGATGTCCTTGATATAATCACAGCTGTCAGTTAATAGGATTGAGAGGGATCTTGGTCATTCCTTTTAATAGTTTTGTCCATACCTTTGATTCTTATCATTTTGAGAGTTGTGGAACTCCATTCTCCTTTTAAAAGACCTCTCTTTTGTTGAAGAGCTCCTATAACGTATATTGCTCACTCATTCTAGAACCTAGTTATGCTTGAGTGTCAGAATGTTCTTTTCCCCCCATGTAAGCTGAACACTTTCTACTGCATCCTTACTAGAAAGGAGGAGCATATGGTATTTGAACCTTGATAATGTTACTTCAGCTCAGATCCACAGCCCCAAATCCACCCCATTTCAGAGCAATCTAAACATTTCCATGAGGAATTTTTGACAGTTCTACTGAAAACAGGTGACTTGCCAGAATACTAAAGCCGTGAGAATAATCCTGATTTTTTTAAAAAAGCACAATAGTAGGGAAAACCTCCTAATGATCCCAAAATTAATTTGCCAAAAAGTCTAGAGGAGACTATGAAATAAATATTTTGTGAGGATTAGGTCTACTTTATTGTATTCATTCTACACTTCCTTCCCAAATGTTCTGGGGGTACATTTAGAAAATGTGACAGTGATTACTAGGAAGAGTCTCAACTAGATCTTGGCTTCTTTCTTGATGTAGTTGCTATGTTGGTAGATTTGGCATGTTACAAATGTGGAGAGCAGCAAGGCCTTGCAATCTCTAATAGTATTTACGGAGGAAAAAAGTGGTGAAATTGGACTAGATGATGGGCCTTTAGATGATCCACATCTGACAGTGATTATGCAGACTAATGGCTCCGTGTTCCCCAGAGAAGAGCCTGTAGTGATGCACCAGAGAGCCCTGTCTTACCTGCCCAACTTTTCAAACAGCCCCAACATTGATAGTAATAATAAATTAAATTTATATCTATTTTCATAGGCAGAAGAACTAAAAAAAAAAAAAAAAAAAAGAAAGAAAGAAAGAAAGAAAGAAAAAGACTTAATTTGAGTGACAAAATAGAAAAGCTTCCATTTTTTTTTTTTAAAGTCAATGTACTGGAAACATTTACTTTGAAAGTGAGAAAAGTCTAGACAAGACAGGTGATGTCATTGAAAGGTAACTATCTCGTGGGCTGCACCAGAGCCAGTGTTCTTAATAGGACACATCCAAGCCTGTTTGTGAGCCAGGCTTAGGTAACTAGGGTTCCTTCAGCAGAGAGTGACCAACAGAGTCAGTGTCTTGAGATCATATCCTGTCCAGAGAGAGGTGTATAAATAGGGGATATATACCACAGAGGGCTGGCACTAAGGAGAAGTCATAAAATTTTTAGAGTCAGAGGGGACTGCAGAAATAACTCATACAATCTCACCATTTTTCAGGAAAAAAGATCTATGATAAGGATTTTTGAATATTTTCAAGGCTCCCAAATAAGAGGGAACAGATTAGTCCTCCCCCTCCCCCCAGAGAGCAGAACAAATGTAAAAGGTGGAGATTTTGGTTCAACACTATAGTGAAATCCTGAGCTCCCTCATTTCTTCTCCCTTCCCTGCTAAGCCCCTTTCTGGGCTCTGGAGATACTCTGGTAGAGGCTGGATGGCATCCTCCAGGGATGCCAAATTCTAGCCACCAAGTTTTGCCTGCCCTCCAGGTGTAACTTCATTGGGAAACTCTCCATGGGCATCCTGACTGGGCTAAGAATCTGCCCCTTCCAGTGTTCTCTACAAACAAGGAGGCTCTATCACAGAATTCTTAAATTGTATAATGATCCTCTGTTTCTGTGTCTCCCTGTTATGTCCTCAATGTCCAACCTAGTTTTTGGTATTTAAGTAGGTGGTCATCAAATGCTTACTGAGTTGAATTTCTACATAGGTAAAAGGCTGACTGAAGGGTCTCTTTCTACTATAAAATGCTAAGGGCCTCTGTGTACAACTAATTAAAGAGCTGAGACCACCAGTAAATTGTAATCAGCGTATCTTCTATAGGCAGAAGTTTCTTCCTTGAATACCATTTCTTCCTGGCCTTAGCCTGACCCCTGTTTGTTTTATATCAATCCCATAGATTTAGAATTGGTATATCATTCCCTATTCAGGTCAATTACTCAGATAAACTTTCAGGTGCATTAAGCACACTTTGCTTGCAATTACACAGAGATTACAAAGAAAGACCATAAATGTGGCCCTTATTTTCTGCAAGTTCCTTGTCTATAATATCTTTCTTGTGTCATTTCTAGGACTTTCCAACATGAGTATGGCCATTGCAGAAAATGCCCAAAATTATCCATCGATAATAGAGAGAAAAACTATCTTGATATAAATACGCATGTATGCGTATATATATTATATTGTGCACGTATATTTTATCAAGCCAATACAAAGTATATAAAATTTCCCAAGATTTTCATTAGTAGACTGGTGCTGGAGTCTCACTCTGACCACATGGCGGATGGTTTTGTGTAGTGCATGAAAAAGAGGGCTCCTCAGGGAAGGTAGGAGTATTGCAACTCAGTGGGGCTGACTGTGGCTCATTTGTTCATTGCTTTCAGCTTATTTCAAATTACTGCTTTTTTTTTTTAAATGTGTCCAGTTAAACAGATTTATCTACTATCTAGTTTTAACTAAACTAACCTTCACAAAAAGATACATGGTTTAATGAGATTCCTGCAAAGAAATTGCAGTTTGAAGGTAATACTAATCATGAAAGCATAAGAGAATTTTGAATTATCTGTCAGCCACATATGGGGAAAGGCAACAATGACAATCTAACAAGATCTGTCAAGAAAACAGGCAAAAAATAATTGGAAATTATCAGAAGACTATCTGAAATATGGAACCCACAACTTCTAATGAAAAAGCTAAACCTCTCCCAAAGAGCATGTTGAGTTTTGAAATAATTAGCCAGTGACCGAACATTTTTATAACTTAAAAATGAACAAATATTTATATGTAGGGGGTTGTAAGTTCAAAAACATTGAGAGGGTACACAATAAAAAATGGAGACCACTGGCCTATTCTTGCTTCTAAAAATATTTTTCATTTCTTTCTGATTATCCTAATTGTAGAAAACTCGGAAATGCAAGAAAGCATCAAAAAATAAGAAAAAAAATCACCCATATTCTTACCACCACAAAATAAACATTTGTATTTGCTGAAATGTCTCTTCTATAATAACCAGTTTATATAAAATGCCTTTCATAGAGGTAGGCTGAACCTACATGGAAAACATTATAGAACAACATATTCCACTATAGATCTCTTTGGTCTCAGCTATGGTCCTGGTGTTGAACATCTGACTAGCAAACTTAGGATATTTCACTTTAAGTGGGGGCACCCTATGATCTCATTCCAGGTTATAAAGTGAGCACCATTATTACTGAGTAAAAAGAGATTGGTGCAGCAACCCATGTGCTATCCTAATGATTACATTAACTGGCTCATCTCGGCTCTCAGTGATACAGCTAAGGAGTCACTCTTAGATGTCTCAAATGCAGGGTAGCAGGCCTCCTCCAGGGTTCAGTAATCCCAAGGAATTTGGAGCATGTCTATCAAATGCCTTCCTTTAGGAAAGAAACCACACTGTAGGTCCTATAATCACAGATCCTGCCCTGGCTTATGTCAGCTTTGACATGCCTCTCGTTACCACCCTCAGTTTCACACTCAGAAGCATCTCTACAAGTTTGTTCTTCATCCCACAGTGAGACATAGCTGGTATTTGAATAATATCATCACCCTCAAAAATAACTTCTGACAATCTGACTTGAAGCAGAACTTTTCCATAGGTTTGGCAGGATTTCCTGTTCTAAGATTAGATGTAGCATACTCCCCAAGCTTTTGGGCCTCCCCCACAAGACAAGGGAACAAGACCCCTTCTAAAATCTGAATGTAATAGCCTACACCAGAGGATACAAAATCTCATCTTTTTTTTTTTTGCGACTGAGTCTCTCTCTGCTGCCCAGGCTGGAGTACAGTGGCACGATCTCAGCTCACTGCAACCTCTGCCTCCTGGGTTCAAGTGATTCTCCTGCCTCAGCCTCCCAAGTAGCTAGGATTACAGGCATGGGCCACCATCCCTGGCTAATTTTTGTACTTTTAGTAGAGACAGAGTTCCACCATTTTGGCCAGGCTGGTCTCAAACTCCTGACCTCAGGCGATCTGCCTGCCTTGGCCTCTCAAAGTGCTGAGATTACAGGCTTGCGCCACCACAGCTGGCCATTGTGATTTTTCTCTCCCTTATTTTATGAGGCCCTCACACCCTTGCTCTCCTGCATTCCAGGTTGTCTAGTTGTTGTTATCCAGTACTTGGGGTAGGAAGAGGAATTTTTATACAAAGGCTGAAGAATGCAAATCCCATAATCTATTCGTTTATTTTTTATTTTTTTCTGAGATAGGGTCTCACTCTGTCACCCAGGCTGGAGTGCAGTGGTATGATCATAGCTCACTGCAACCTCCACCTCCTGGGTTCAAGTGATCCTCCCATCTTAGCCTCCCAGGTAGCTGGGACCACAGGTGCTTACCACCACACCCTGCTAATTTTTTGTATTTTTGGTAGAGATGGAGTTTTACCATATTGCCCAGGATGGTCTTGAGCTCCTGAGTTCAAGTGATCTGCCAGTCTCAGTCTCCCAAAGTGCTGGTATTACAGGTGCGAGCCACCATGCCCGGCCCCATAGTTTAAGTATCAAATTCCTCTCTTGTAACATTTAAGCCAGATCCAATTTTAATGTATTTGATTTAAACCCACATTTTTTAAAGGATATTTTCTCCATATGTTTTGGGTTGTTTTTTTTAGTGGAACTGGACTTGCCTAGAATCAATCCAAGCAAAGACACCCTTGTGATGCCCCCAGCTGATGTCAGGGGTGTAGCCGATGTCAAAGCAAAGCTAATTGACCCATTCCAGCACTCAACCAGCGACCCTGACTTCCAGGCCACAGTCATCTTTTCAAATAAAACTTAATCCCAACCCTCAGATGACTTCCTCTCCCTTAAGCATGTTTTGAAGTAGACCTGGAATGACAGAAGAGTAAATAAGAAGTACAATTGCAAAACCCCCACACCTGCTAACATAATTTCCTCCCTGGATATATTCACTTCCAGAGGGCAAAATGGAGCTGATGAATGACTGCAGTACTGCCTTGGGCTACTTTAATCAACTTAAACTGTATTTATTTCTGTACATCTCAATCCAAATTACTAAAGAATAATGACCCACATACCCTTTCTTTTTTTCTATTACCTTGTTGCCCCACCTTTACAATGGTCACTATATACACTCTTCACCACATGCCAATATCTTTATTTTTCCACTGGCATTTTGATTGTTTCTCAAAACATGTTTTGATACCACTTGCCACCTGAAATCCTGAGAGTAGATTCAAAATAAATAAAAAGTATAAATAAATTCACCTAGGTTATGAAATCAGTTGGAAGCATAGTTAAGGTCTGGATTTAAAGGCTTATCTTCTCCTTTGTTCCAGGACCTGTCCAGAAAGCACCTTTTAGAACATGAAGTCTTTAAGCAAGAAATTACAAGAACTCCCAAGGAGGCAGGTGTAGAGATGTGCTTCTAAGAGAGTAAGGGATAGAAAGATGAATACCTTTACAGTTGCTTTTCTTTTACATTTCAGATTCTCAATATGAACATTTTTGGATCCGGGATTAAAGCAAAGGGGAGCTGTTCCCAAGACAGTCTCTGGTACTGAGTTGGATTAGGATGGGATGTTGGAGCTTTCAACATGTTAAAAAAAATAATTTTCCTTCCAAAGCTGTTCCATTGAAGTTTCCACAGATATTATTGGGAAGATCACCCTCCAGAAACCCTAACTCCAGAGAGATGGTTGGAATGGAAAACAAAGTTAAGAAATGGTGGGTGGAAAGTTGGCTTTCCCTCCTACCATACCAGCCAGGAGCAAAGAGAAGACATGCCTTTAATTTAACCCTTTGCCATCTCTGAAAAAGAAAAAGTACCTTATGTTAGATATTCCTTATACCACAGAAATTGTATGGACCTGGCTACATTACTAATTGGCATGATAAAGGGGACATAAATAGACCAGAATATGTGATTCCAACCTTCCAAAAATAAACTGAGGAGTCTATGAGATGAACCAACAAATGGTCATAGCACAGACTTACTTTCTTAACAGGTAGAAATCAAATTGCAGATGCAGGTTCCTCTTCCTGTGACACCTGGCTTCTTAACTGCTGTGTGATTGAATCTAATGTGTAATATATATTATTGGCTCTAAGGAGGCCACCTAATTTTAATATCTACCCATTCTTAAAGCTGTGAAATTCAATAACTCTACTCCAATCATCAAACTACCAGCTCATAGTATTTCAGGAACCATAATACCAAGTAAGAGTCTAATGGATAGCAATAAAAAACTTCTTGGCTAGGCATGGTGGCTCATGCCTGTAATCCCAGCACTTTTGGAGGTCAAGGCAGGCAGATCACTTGAAGTCAGGAGTTCAAGAGCCTGCCCAACATGATGAAACCCCATCTCTACTAAAAATACATTAGCCAGTGTGGTGGCACATGCCTGTAATCCCAGCTATTCAAGAGGCTAAAGCAGAAGAATCGCTTGAACCTGAGAGGTAGAGGTTGCAGTGAGCTGAGATTGCACCACTGTACTCCAGCCTGGGCAACAAGAGTGAAACTCCATCTCAAAAACAAAACAAAACAAACAAACATTTCTCAATGAAGTAATCTACAGACAGTAAGTAAAACAGAGGGGCTCTGCATAGCATTAGGGGATGAGAGGGACTGGAAGGAGTATGTCATGGTGGACTGGGAGTTCCTTGCTTTCTAAAAATGCATGCTGGATGCTCTAATTTCCTTAGGCTACTGCCCTGTCTCTGGGGCAGTGCCCTCAGCCAGGAACCACTTCTTGGCCCCTCTCCACCTGTCCTCCTGGCCCCCTACTACCTCGATGGTGTACTGCTCAAAGATGCGCAGTTGCAGGAAGATGTCCAGCTTAATCTTCCGCTCATGGAATAGCTCCTCCATCTGCACCTGGGCATCATCAAGCTGCTGCAGGACCGACTCGATGTGGCTGATGGAGCTGGTGTGGGGTGTTTTGTTGTTGGACACAGCTGAGTCCCTGTGGCAGAGTGGGAAGAAAAAAGAGAGAGAGAGGCCTTGCCATATTAAAAGTGACAGAGAAGTAGGGGGACCTTCTCCATCTGAGCAAGGTGGATGTGAATCAGTTGGGTCATTCAATCAACAGATATTTATCAGACTCCTTCTGTGAGCCTGATGCTATCTGCTTAATGGATGAATCAAAGATACACACATCCTTTTTTGGGTTCACAAGTCTATTTCCAAGACTAGTTGTTCTCCTCAAGCAGAATTGTGAAAGAAATAAGATGAAATAATGTATGAGAAAAAACTCTACAACACATAAAATATCAGAGAAATGGAATGGTTCCACATATATATGTAGTCTAATACATATAGTTTCAATACACACACATATACATCTATCAAAATACATACAGATGTATTAAAGGCATATTTTAAATAAATCTTCCTAGTTTTACTTCACAGACTCTTTGTTAAAACAGATGATGTCATAGTTGTCAAAATTGTAAGCATGCACTTTATAAAGCTATGCTAAAATTATGGGCTGGCATTATTCTACTAAACAGCTCAGGCTGTACTTAGGAAAGCATAGGATATGGAGCCTGCAAACCTGAATTAGGTCTCTGCTCTGATACATTTGGCTGGTGGCCCTGGGAAATCACCTCTCTGAGCCTCAGCTGCCTTATCTGTCAAGTGGACTTAATAGCAGTGGACTTAACAATTTCTGCCTGCTCATTTCACAGTTTGCTTTTAAATAAGAGTGCACATGAACTAAAGGCAGTAACATGTTGTATGGACAATTATTAATCCTGAAAGGACATAAGTGCAGCGTCAAGTGCTGATCAGGAGAGTAAAACACTAGCTCATAAGAAGCTGGGACAAACAACAAAGGTTGCAAGGAGTTTTGATTTCAGGGTTTGAAGAAATGGATGAATACAGGCAAGTAATAGGAGGGGGTGTGACCTCCTCTGAGCAGAGAGAGTCTATACAAAAGTAGGCCGGGCGCCATGGCTCACGCCTGTAATCCCAGCACTTTGGGAGGCCGAGGCGGGTGGATCACGAGGTCAAGAGATCGAGACCATCCTGGTCAACATAGTGAAACCCCGTCTCTACTAAAAATACAAAAAATCAGCTGGGCATGGTGGCGCATGCCTGTAATCCCAGCTACTCAGGAGGCTGAGGCAGGAGAATTGCCTGAACCCAGGAGGCGGAGGTTGCGGTGAGCCGAGATCACGCCATTGCACTCCAGCCTGGGCAACAAGGGCGAAACTCCGTCTCAAAAAAAGAAAAAGTAGTAGGGAGAGGTGATGCCTTGTAGAGGGGAACCAGGAGATAAACAGACTGATTTGCTCAGCAAAATGAGGTGGTGCAAACTATAATGGGAAAATAGTGGAGGCTAAGAAGTTTAGATTCCACAGGGCCTTGAGTAAGCTAGAGCCCTAAAACTTGAAATAAGCTGGCAGGTCCATTATCTTGTGACATCTTAGCTTCTCATACAATTTAAGGAGTCAGAGGACAAGGGGAAAATAATTTATTTCCAATCATCTCATCAGCAGGCTTTCTGAAAGCCATGTTCTTTTAGCCTGTGTTTGTCTCAGAAGCAATGGTATCTGAGCTCATTCTGTTTCTGAAGATGGCATAAGGCTAATTTGACAAGTGCCCTTCCCCTAGCATTCAGAGGGCTCCCAATTCCTGCCTTCTCACCCTGTCCTGTTTGGTCATGATACAGGCACAGTTTCTACTCCCACAACTGCATGGACATTCAAAGGCATGAAAAGAACATAAGAGATGTACTCATTGCTATCTGTTATGTATTTCTTGAGGGCTTTGCTTCTGGGAGGATATAATTATTCTCTTGGTCTCCTCCTCTGTCTGTCTTCATCACACATCTTCCAGAAGGAAGAGAATGATTTCTGACCATTTTATGAGGCACTATGTCAGTGTCACACTCACTGGGAATCACAGAGATGATGCAAAAGCTCCCTTAGGTGCTCTAGTGATGAGTGTCAGAAAAATCAGAAGACCTAGGGAAGATGTTTCTGCTGTCTGCGAGGCATCTTGCCAATGCCCACTAAGCACCATTTACTTCTTTTTCTCTTTGACTTGCCTTGATGTCGGTGGGGAGCCTAGGCTAGAGTCAGATTAGTGGCACAATGAATGGTCACCAGTGGCTCTTGGTTATATGCCTACGGTACTCTCTGAAACCCATGGAACAGGCATCACCCACATCGCTGCGTTTGCCACTGTCAAGTAGCATTATGCCCTTAGGCTCTGTGCAGGTTTACAGTTGTTAAGAACAAGTGGCATCTCCATAGGCCTAGCCCCACAGAAAGTGAAGCCAGCCAAGCCTGTGAAAAGTATTTGAATAGATGACACAAAGCCATTGCAGAATTCTAGAGCTGCCAGAGATCCTGGAGTGAACCCCTTAATGACACAGACGAAGCAGCTGAGGCCCAGAGAGGTTAAATGACTGTCCACTGTTTGGAATTTTCTGCAGAAGCAAATGACAGTGGAGTTTCCTAGGGAGGCAGACAAAGCTGTCATGTATTATATATTCACCAAGATGAATTAGGCAAAGAAAGAAAAGAGGCCGTCTTGTTAGTATGCAGTAGGAGGATTTGGAGCATCTCATGTGCATGTTTAGAATAGAAATTATTAATTTGTAACAGAAAAACATGCCAGGGCCTTCTAAAGGTAATTTCTCATTGTTTATTTAATTGGACAACTGGTATTGGAGGGAAAAAACCCTCTTCAATTGAAGTAATTCCCTCAGGCCGTAGGGCCAGCCTGGGACTTGCTGATGAGATTATTTCTGTCCAGAGCTGGCAAAGGTCCCAGCACTCAGTGATTTTGGGATAGGAACAAGTCCCTGTGGGCAGGCATCATTAGCACCATCAAATCCTATTTATACAGCACCTGGGCATGGGGTTGGTTGCTGGGGGCTTGCTTAAGGCCTCATGACACTTTATCTAAGGAGCTTGACAGGGGCAGAAAACTAGATATTGATGCCAATGGAAAGGAGGCAATGGCCTGGGTAATTCTAAACAAATGTAAGATTTTTAGACAGGATTTGTCTCCTTAGTTATGTTTATTTAGGTTGATGCAGAAGTTGTTTTATTTTCTGGGCAGCAAGGAATGGTGAAAGGTCATAACTGGGTAACAGGGATTTGGTAGGACAACACCACAGTTTTTCTACGTCTTCATGGGTCCAAAGTCAAACATCAGCAAAATGCTCCAATTTTGCTCACAGGGGCAGTGGAGGACAGAGTTTAGCCTAAGACCCAACGTCAGTATTATATTCCATAATGTCTATTTCTCTGCATGAGCAAATATGCACTAATTCTTACTGATTTTTTACTATTGTTAATATTTTTGTCTTTTGTTAATTTTTGTTGTATTTATGTTACTTACTGATTGCTGAATAACATCCTGAATGATAAATAATGCTTTGAAACATTAAAGCCTTTCCATTTAATATTTCATTCTAGACTCAAGTTGGGTATGGTGCAGGCATTTTTACATATTACAGATAAAGAAACTGAAGCTCACACAAGACCACAAAGCAAGATTTTGCAGAGTCAAGACTGGGACAGGACTTATCTCACGTCTAGCCCGAGGCATTTCATACTGGAAAACTCTGCCCATGCTGACCTGGCCTCGCTGGGCTCCCCCAGGGAGGGAGGCGCTGACCTGAGCTGCTGGATAAGGTCTTCGCCTTCCTTGATGACATTGAGGGTGGCATCTAGAGTGGCAGTCTGCTGCTGCTGGAACTGCTTGATCAGTTCCTGGACTGCATCCACAGAGTCTGCACATACATCCTCCAACATCTCCTTCTGAAGATCTTCCATCCATGTCCACAACTGTGGAGAAAGAGCAGAGACTCCACTCAGGGCAGATGGAGAGGCCAGGGCTGGGGTGAGGGCAAGGAAGCTAGACTGGAATCACCCAACTTACTCTCAACCAGTCAGTGCCATTCTCATGAACACACCTATGGGTCAGTTTGTGTTTTTACATTTATATTCATTACCAGTTTTTGCTAAGTTTACTCCATTGATGTTGGCCTTCCATAATGACAGGAGTCGCCCCTGGCTTAACTTCCCTGTGGTTCAGGGAAACCTACAGGTATGGTCTTAGAGCAAGGAGATCAGTTATTTTTGAGACATTAGGAAGAACAGGATACTAGAATGAACAAATATTATTTCATCTTTCAGATAAGAGGAAAGGGAGCAATGTGCTCTGTGCACATTGATTCTTAGAAATGTGTCATGATATTGCAAATACACAAAGAATGTAGTGCTCAATAAGAACTAAAAGCACATTAATTGAGCATAATCTGTACATATGCCATACTATTTTGTTCCTTTTAAAATTGCTAGATTGGTTAAAAAGTTGAATGCTAAAGATGTGGCTTATCTTAATTTCAATAAATATACGAGACACTTTCCCATGTTATTCAAGATGATAAAATGAAACTAGGTATTACTGGCCAGACAACTTTAAAAGAGCTAAGTATAGTGTTTTGAAAAAAATAAGCATTGGAAATGATGAGGAGTTAAAACTGAATTACTGAAAAATCATTTATTGATAGCTTTTCCTCATCATACTGAATACAGATCTCTAGTGGCCTGCCAGAGAGCCCACTTTTGACTACTTTCACTGAGAATTTTCAGAAATGAGAGAGAGGAAGGTAAGTCTGATGCTTGCTTTGAAACCAGGAATCTTCACCTGACTATCAGGAAAGATAAGCTCAGGGCTCTACCAGGAAAAAAAGCCAATAAAGAGGGAAAATTGACAGATGGAGTCAGAAGATGCAGATTTTGGCTTCTGTTCCTCCCATTACTTGTGGTGCCTTTGCACAAATCACTATACCCTTTGATCTCCATGACGTCATGTGTAAAGTAGGTTGGGGAAAGCATGAAATAAAATGATTAGTTTCCATCTGATTCTAACATCTTAAAGTCTTCCCTGTTAAAAATATAGATAAATGTCTACCTCAAGAACATTATTTCTTGGAGTTAGTTCTTAGTATGGTAAATTATAGTATGGCCTTTTCAACAAGGAAAGATTAAAAAAATAAATAGAGACAAAAATAGCCTTCAAGATTTTGGACAAGTTATTCTTTGTTCTTTAGATAGAGAAGACCTAGATGTGGCAGAAGAGGTTAACAGGAAGTTTAATAAGCTTTGGAGGCCTTAAATAAAGTATAAAGAATGTCTTTTTTGAGGGGATGCGGCCAGAAAGGTGGACACTCCCTTAAAAAAAATGTCTTTTTTGTACAGGTGAGACTGCCTGAGCCTCAGTTTCCCAATCTACAAAATGGGAAGAATAAGATTTGCCCTGCTCACTTTGAAGACTGTGAGGGCTGAACTAGTTCCTTATTATTAATGCTTTAAATAAACTTATTGCAATATTAATAAGCCTATAGCATTGTACTGATTGCTATAGGGAATGCAAATTATTATTCAACATGCCTGACATTTATCAGCTTGCAAATCTGGTTGTAATTAGTTCAGTTTATTTCCTTTCCAAATAAAACACCAAACAAGTTTTCCAGACCATATAAGCTGGGATACATGTTGCTGTAAGTATGAATATACTAATTTCAAATCAAACCAGGAAGTATAGGATATTGATAATGATAGCTTAATGTCACTGCATATTTTCTGGCAGTAGTTTTGTCTAGAAAGAAAACACATTTTCTAAGTGCACTTAAGTGTTTAGGGAAGAGGTGATGGATTCTCCGAAAAATTTTTGTACAGAGAGGCAGTGTAGCATAGTCTTTAAGAGTTTCAGGGGCCAGGCACAGTGGCTCACGCCTGTAATCTCAGCACTTTGGGAGTCCAAGGCGGGCAGATCACCTGAAGTCAGGAGTTCGAGACAAGCCTGGCCAACATGGCAAAACCCTGTCTCTACTAAGAACACAAAAATTAGCCAGGCGTGGTGGCAGGTGCCTATAATCCCAGCTACTCAAGAAACTGAGGCATGAGGATCACTTGAGCCCAGGAAGCAGAGGTTACAGTGAGCCAAGATCGCACCACTGCACTCCAGCATGGGGGACAGAGCGAGGCTCTGTTTCCAAAAAAAAAAAAAGTTTTAAATCCTATTTCTATGACATATTAGCTATATAATCTTGAGTAAATTCCTTATTCTCTCTGCACCGTGGCTTTCCTTATCAGTAAAATGGAGATAATAACAGTGCTTGCCTCCCAGAGTTGCCATAAATATCACAAGTTTATGTGTGTGTGTGTATACAAATAACTTATTTACCTTACTTATCAATAGTTCCTGACATACAGTCAATGCTGTATCAGTGCTACGTATTATTACATTTAAAAAATATTTTTAGCCTAGACAATATGGCAAGATCCAGTCTCTATAGACTTAAAAAAAAAAAAACACAAAAATTAGATGGGCATGTAGGCACACGCCTGTAGCCGAGGCTCCTTGGGAGGCTGAGGTGGGAGGATTGCTTGTTCCCAGGAGGTCAAGACTGCAGTGAGCTGTGATTGTGCCACCGCACTCCACCTGGGTGACAGAGCAAGACTCTGTCTCAAAAAAAAAAATGTTGCTGTAATTCCAGCACTTTGGGAGGCTGAGGTGAATGGATCACAAGATCAGGAGTTCAAAACTAGCCTGGCCAAGACGGCAAACCCCCCACCTTCTCTAAAAAAGTACAGTAAGTCACCTCCAGTTCCCACCAGAGGGCAGAGGGAAAGTTTAAAGTACTCCTTCATTTTGGAGCTTGTATAAGATCAACATCGAATTTGGTTCTTCAAGCTACTAAGTTGTGCTGGGCTTCTCTTTTCTGTTTTTTGCCACTTTGTCTCAGGATAATTGAGGAAAGCCTAGAAATTGTACTAAAAGAAAACCAGATGTGAAGAGAGAGACGTGAAATTGTGGACATGGAATACACAGTCACTGCCTGGTGGCAGCAAATTTACATTACAAACTCATAATTTTGAATAAGCACCTCTGAGGCTTAGCACCATAAGGTAGATAGAAATAAAAGTTGGTGTGCTAAACCATGAGTAAAGGTCAATATCCCATTTCTTGGGCTGTAATTTTTCTAGCTCTCAATCTCCCATCAGTTTCCTCTGTGTATGTCCCTCTGATCTGGCTCTGAAGAATATGCTTTGAAAAGAGTCCAAATTAGAAGGACACTTCTGCTACTACATTACTGGTTATTAAGCAGTCAGTGAGACCCAGCCAGAATGATCTTTTCTGTCAAGCTACTATAAGCCAATGTTTGCGGGAAATAATTAGGTAAAATCACGGAGTGAGTGTGGTAGCTTGGCAGCAATAACCACATGTATTTTTTTCCCCCACTGTCTTCCGTCTTCGTTTCTCCCCTTTGGGCGATCCTCTTTACCTTCTGCTTAACTAAGGTTGAACATGATAGCACTATACCTTCTCCATCAACCCACCTCCTCCCCAGAAATAAAAATCTCATGTTTCATCCATTTCCAGACCCTTTCTTCTCGATCAAAATGTATGTGTACTGTGACCCATTCTTTCAGGGTACTGTTCTCTTCTTGGCAATGGTTGCTTACTCCATACTAACATATGCATGTAGATGGTTTTATGTATTCTTTTTTTTTTTTTTTTTTTTTTTTTTTTTCAGAAAACACATGTGGTAGTGGCCAAAAATACCTAACTCCAAAACAATGGATCCAATTTGAGAATTTCTAGAACCTTGACAGGAGTAGAGTTATAAAGGAGTTTTTGCATGCCCTACATAAGATTAGCTCTAATAGTGAGCCAGTGAGTTCAGGGAGGGCCAGCCCACAGACCCTCTCCTACTTGCATAGTGGGGCAGCCTGAGAAAGGGACAACTGAAAACACAGAAAGGAGGGAGACAAAAGAGGAAGAGCTAGGAGGTTTGTAGGAAAAATAAAGAGGCTTACAAACCAGTGGTTAAGGGAAGAGGTCATTTTATTTCATCACTTTATCCTGCTGATTGGCTGTTCCATTTACACGGGCAGCCATTGTCCTAACACAACTGATTAACAACAATGGTATCAACAATCTTTAAGGATGTTAAAAGGCACACCATTTCCACAGGGTGAATCTCCTCCTCCCTCATTTTGAAAAGATAATTTTTCCTTGGCATGAACCACCAGCTTATTTCTTAAATAAACAGTACAATAGTACAGCAAGTGAAACAGCAGATGAGGCTATTTTGTTCTTAAGGCCATCATCCCTCTTAAAGACCAATTTAGTTCTGGTTCCAGGGTGGGTGGGTAGAGGAACATGTGTATAGGGGAGTGTCTGTGGTGTGTCTGTACTTATTTGAGTAGGAAATGGTGTGGCAGAATGATTCCACAAGGTGAAACAAAGAAGTGGGTATTTAATTAAGCTAATAAAGAGCAGAAGTTGGTTACTTTTCCCACACTTCTTATTTAACTTGACTTATATTTATACTACAAAAATATCCAGAAATGGATATTTTGCAAGCCACGTGACTGTGGCATTTCCTTGGAAACACAGCAAGAAAAGAGAATTCTGTGATGACTATTTCTGCAGGGCAGGTGCTACAAATGCCATGTTCCTGGACAAAGAGAATGAGGACTTGGTCAATGCTTCTCCCTACACTTGCCCTAGCTCTCTAGACCAGAAAACAGAGCTGGCTGCCCTCTTAGCCCCAGGCAAAAAGAAGGTATTTGAAAATTCAGCACAATTTGTACTAATAGTGGAGGCTCTAAATGTATAAGAAAGTCCCAAGTACATGTTTGTTGCCTTTCTTGAGTAATTCTTCTCTATAAGTAGGAATGAAGTTTTGCTTTTGAAAAATAACATTTAGGCCGGGCGCGGTGGCTCACGCCTGTAATCCCAGCACTTTGGGAGGCCGAGGCGGGTGGATCATGAGGTCAAGAGATCGAGACCATCCTGGTCA
>NW_016107883.1:1420223-1467207 GCF_001604975.1 Cebus imitator | reverse complement strand
AAAAAGAACATTTATTGGATTGTCCCTGATTATAAATTTAAAATATCATTGAAAAAAACTTGAAAAACAGAAAAAAAATTGCCAAAAGGTTAAATCTACAAAAGGGGCTTTTCATAACATTCTTAAATTCTTGGTATATTTCCTTCTGGACCTTATTCTATATGTCTTATTGAAATTGTGGTCATATCGGATATACAGTTTTTATATGTTATACAATAAGCTCTTCCCCATGTCATTAATGACCTTTGGCAATGTGATTTAGAATGACTGTGTAATATTTTACTATATAAATGCACTATGATTTTAATGAAATCACCCAATGTGAAACATTTAGATGGTCTCTAATTATTCAAGATGATGACTAACACTGTGATGAAATAGTTAGACATTTTTAACCCTCTAGGCTCCTACAATAAATAAAGAATTCACAAAGCCAATAAGATTAAGCAGACTTGAATTTGCAGAAGAAATGAGCCGCGAGGTTATCTTTTCATATCTTCCTCCTGTTTCCTCTCTGATCTTAATTAGAATAAATCTTTTGATATGGAAAGCTGACAAAAGTAAAATTATGAACTTTAGCCGGGGGAGTCATAGGAAGTCTGGGTTAAATCATTTATGAAGGTGGATATTCAGCTCCCACCTAGAAATCTACAAAAGGGGCTTTCATTCCATGAAAATTATAGACTATGATGACATCCTGTTACCAACTGGCACCAAGACAAACACTCATCAAATTATTATAGGAAGGAAGAAATGAAGAAATGAAAGAAAGGAGGAGGAAGATGGACATAACGAGGCAGAAATGATCTATAACAATATTTATCAGCAATATCCAAGGCCACTTTTGCAAAGCTGAGTAGATTTTCCTTCTGTCCACTCTATTCATGGTAAGAGGCTGGGCATGGTGGCTCACGCCTGTAATCCAAGCACTTTGGAGGCCAAGACAGGTGGATCGCCTGAGGTCGGGAGTTTAAGACCAGCCTGACCAACATGGTGAAACCCCGTCTTAAAAAAAAAATAAAAAATAAAAAAGAGGGAAAAACAACCATGGCAACTCAGAATTCCCTAATAGACTACTAATCCTGTCTTGAATAAAAAGCCAGAAGCTTGGCTATAGAGTCAAGAGGAAGGAGTCAAGAGTTAATCGACTCAGGATCAAGTAGGACGCACACTTAGTGATGTTTGAGAGATGATGAGTCCTGAGAGGTACTAAAGAGAGTACGGAAAAACCAAACCACAGGAGTTCTTTCATGAGACTATTCAAGGATGCTCATTTCTGCCTCCCTAATAATCCATTTCTGCCTGCTATTTATAGGCCCTAAAGGAAAGCTCCCATCGGCAAGTTAGATTTCCCACCCAGCCCCCTTTATTTACAATATATGGAGAGCTCAAGTCAAAGAACTGGAGAAGATTAAAACATGATTGAAAAAAAAAGAGGGCTCTTCCCTCTTTTTTCTTCTTCTTTTTCTTTTCCTTTTCATAGGAAAAGAAGCATCAAAATATTGATTCAGCATCTCTATGTATCAGACACAGTAGTATCTCTGTCTACACATCTAATGCCACCTATGTAGTACACATTTAGCACTCCCAATTTAGTGAAGGAGAGAATCACAGCTCAATGTGACAATGGCACCACTGATGGAGGTATGCACAGTGCTCTGCTTTTGTCTGGGTGAAAGTTGGAAGCACCAGGGAAAAATTTCAAGAAAAAAAAATGATGCCTCAGTTGAGTCTTTAAGTTTCTTATTAAGCCTAATTTAAATAAACACTAAGAAAAATTTGGGGAAAAAATGAGTGTCAGTATTGTACTACTTTATTTTTTAATAGTCATCCTCTTAATTATTACAAAGTAACAGAGATTAAGAGTAATTCTCCCAAAGTGACAAAGCATCTGGAAATCAGACCTACCTGGTGTCCAAGATCTTGGTGTACTTAGTGTGTAGGAACATTTGCATGTGTAGGTACACATATGTGTGCATATGTACATGGGTATACATATACATGTACATATATATATGTATGTGCATGTATACACACGCACCTTAGTTTTACCCTCCCTTGCAAATCACTTAAACGGGGCCTCATACAGGCAACTTTGGATGGGAAGGTGAACAAGAGGGAACATGCAGATACAAAGTCCCACTGCATGTCCCCTATGAACAATTCCTCTGTGGCAGCCACTCAAAATGTTGCTTTTCTGTCCATCCTGAAAAAAAGTAAAATCTGTCTGATCTAAGAGTTGTAGAAGTGCTGAATAGAATGAGCCTCACAACCATAAACCCCTTTGTATCCAGGCAGAGCTACTCCACATTTCTCTCATACTTTGGGACTGAGGAGAAAGAGACTATGCAATTTCCTGACAGCCTCCTGTTTGAATGAATTCTCTGATGAAAAAAAAAATCATTCAAGTCTCTGTTTACTAGCCTTTATATAAAAGTCTTTTTGGTAAAGGAGAGAAAAGAAAGACCTTTACAGTCAGAAAGACCTGGGGTCAATTTCTATACTTACTACAAACTAGCTATAAAACCATGGGCAAATTATTAATTTTTCTGAACCTTGGTTTTCCTATTTCTAAAACTAGAATTTTTAAAAATGACAATTAACATGGCTACCAACTAGCCAGCTAGATAGCCTAGCACATAGTTTGTGCTAAATAAATTTCAGTTCTCTCTCTTTCTTCACCTGCCCCCTATATCACACCACTCCTTCTAGTAGTATTTCACATAAATGTGACTTTCTAGCTGAGTTTCAGTGAGGAAACGAGCCTTAGGTTCAAACAGGACCAAGCTTAGCAAGATTTGAGAGATATCCGGGAAAACAATAGTCAATAACTTCATCCCTGACTATTTCTGTCTCCCACACCCCCAATCCTGGCAACACTGTATATTTCTCAGCCAAGATCTGTCCTCCTCATTAAGCCCCTGATTTGGGGTTTATAAATGTAAAAAAGAAAAATGAAAGAAGGAAGAACAGAAAAGAGAAGATAGTAAAGGATAAAAAGGAGAGCGTAGGTAATAGGAAGACAAGTAAAATTTCTGCTGTACTACTGAGAGAGGCTGTAACCTTAGACAAGTTGTTTTTTGAGGCTTAGTCTCCCCATTTAAAAATGTGTTTAATAAAATCTATACCATAAGATTATCATGAAGGTCACATGAGATGATATGTGTGTCTGGCAAGTAGTAGGTGTCCAATTAAAAAACTTATGTAATATATTTTGAATGCTTACAATAAGCCAAATCTTTGGCTAGGTAAATCACCTATACTACTTCAGCTTAATTAATATTATTATTTATTATCAACACAAAGAAGAACAGAAGAATAGAATCTTATATTCACATTAGAACCATAAGGGGCCTTAGGGCCACCAAGTCCAACTGCATAATTTTGTAGATAAGGAAACCCAAGGCCAGGGACATAGTGACTTGTACAATCTCACATGGTTATTTAGCAGCAGAATCTAGTCTAGAATCCCAGCCTTCTACCTCTGTGTATACACGGTGGGAGATGTAGCTAGAGGAATTCCTGGAAGCCATGATCACTCTTTTGGGAGTAGTAGCTCCATGGAAACTGACCTGATCCACCATCTCTCCGTGCAGCCAGCACCCCCACAGTCCTCATGAGGAACATGACTCCTGTTCATTCATACTCCATTCTGTCACCCACAGGCTCATAATTAAAAGGGAATACACAAGACTTTGGTTTCTGAGGCTTTCATTAAGAATTGGGTGAGCCACAAGCAAGCAGACAACCAGACAGGAAACCTTGGATTAATGCTAATCCCCTTGCTTTATAGACACTCATTAGAGAGTGGCTGCAGGTCCCGCAGAGAGGAAGCAAAGCCAGCTTCAGGGAGCTTGCCAGCCCTTCTTCTGAGGGGGGAATCTCAGTTTAGAGAACATTATCTTTTCATGTTTTTCTCTGATAGGCATTGCAATGATTCACATTCATTCCCTCGGTGTCAGAAAGGGCTGTGAAGCAGTAACAGCTAAGATTCTTAACGCATTTCTAATATTAAAATTCAACTTAATTAAGTAGGGCTATTTTTTTTTTCCTGAGCAGCAATCAAGCTTTAATTAATACTCTATTAAAGTAAATTCCTTGGGGGAAGGGAGATATAATCATGCGTACACCTAATGAGTTCATCTGCCAAGGGTGTTATTATAGATGATGCTAAATATGCCTCCTTGCTGGCCACTTACTCAATTTCAGCATGTCCCATGTTAATCAGAAATGAAAAGCAATCATAGGTTTGCTACCATCCTCCTCTCCATGAGGCCCCTCTGCCCTTGCAGCAGCTTAACATAAGCTATCCTTCCTTCCTCTTTCTTCACTTGGTAAATTTTTCAGGTTGGGCTTCAAGCCTAGCCAGGTTCCTTGGTGGAGGGCATCTGAGTCCCCTTTCAATGCCTGTTACTCCATATTCAGGCACAGTGAGGACCAACTTTAATATCACCCCACCACAGAGAAGATTAAATCCCCTGTTAAAAAAATAAAAACATAAAAAAATGCATCTGTAAACTCTACATGTTCCTTGCTGATAGCAAAGATATCTGATCAAAGTTCTGTGAGACTCTCATTTCTGAAAGGAAACAGCAACCAAGAGAAATTAGGTGTGGAGTGGGAAGAGAGTCTCTTACATTTCTTCTTGCCGTGACCATTGCTATATCAGGGATTCCCACATTTCTCCAGCTGCAGATTGCATGCTCTAGCAGATGCCCCAAAACCACCTGTCTCCATGACCCCCTTTCCTCACTAGATATTATGGGACGAAATTTTGCCCCATTCTGATAGAGACCTAAACGCAGGTTATCAGGAACAAATTGTTAATATTACCAAAGTTAAGAGGTTAGCAACCCCAACACTACCCAGGACCCTGGTCAGACCTTCAGGGTCATTTTACTAGGAAGCCGACCCGACCCTGGCAGGACCGAATGCTCTCTCTCCACTAGCTCCCCTTACCTCTTTGGTGTGTGTGTGGAAGGAGACAGACATGTCCAGGAGAAGCTTCCGCTGCTCCACCCTGCGCACGAAGTCTTGGATGCGCACCTCTAGGTGTCGAGCTGCCTTGTAGATCTCCTCGGGGTCACATTCCCCGGTCTGAGCCAACTGCTCCGCTGCTTCTAGAAGCTTGTCCGCATTGGTGTACGTATTCTGCCAGCAACAACAGCGAGACAAAGTCAAGTTGCAGTTGCGCCTTTCAGCAGCCCACCCCGGGGCTCCCCTGAGCTGAAGTGGAGGGCGTGGGCGCTGAGCCGACAGCTCCCTGATCTGGCACTGAGGCGCGGTACGCGGAGCTGGCACGCCGCCTCTCAGCAAGCTAGCAGCCTGCCTGACTGCTCTGCACAGGCGGGCACCAGCTAGGTGCCTCATCAACCCCTGGGATTTCTCAGAGGTGCAGTGTCCCTAGAAAGAAGTGGGGAGAACTTGGAGAATCTCAGTACCCCAGATGCTCCCTATCCCCTGCTCTCAAAAAAAACCATCACTGCCCTCACATCTCAGGCTGTAACTGCCAGGATCAGAAATAGCACTCCCACAAAGACGGTCTGTATATATATGTGAGAACAGCAGAAAAACAGTAACTGGGAGACTCGCTTTGCTTTTTTCCTCAAGTTCCCTGTAACTACTGGTATTTATCTTTTTGGAACAGAGCAATTTCTTTGGAGGGGAAGGGATCAGCAACTCTAGGGAGCTGACAGAAGGCAGCGGCCACAGCCAGAGGGAGGAGATGCAGGCTACTCCCAGTGGGCCCAGGGAATGTCTGTAGGAAGGTTGGGGAGGAATCTGGTGATTTTGTTCATCATAAGCTACTGCATGCACACATACGCACGTATAATCGTCCAACCCCCATCTGTACACATCATGGTATTCTCCAAAGCATTTTAAAAGGCAACTAACTTGTAATTATTATTCATCAGGATGGGAGCCACTGCCTTTAGAATAGTTACTACTTTATATGCCACAGATACAGCTTTTCCTCAGCAGGCTTCTCATTTTGAAAGTCTCCTGATATGTCCTGACTTAGATCTGGTGACTCAGGTGAACTATATTACTTAGTATCCCTAGAGTTGGCACAGAACTCTAGAGTGGCGAACAAGTAGAGCAGTCAATATCAAATACAAAGTGAGTGGAGAATTGAAATGGATTCATGAGCAATGACTGTCTGGTGCTTTGTTTGCTTGTCTGTAAGGAGTGTTTTAGACTCACTTGAAGACCTGGGTGTTATGGACTGACTTGTGCACCCCACTCATATTCACATGTTGAACTCCTAACCCCCAATATCTCAGAATGTGACCTTCCTTGGAAACAGGATAATCATAAATGTAATTAGTTACATTAAGTTCAAGTCATAGTACAGCAGGATAGATCCCTAAGCCGATATGACGGGTGTCCTTATTTTAAAAAACAAAAGGCCATGTGAAGAGACAGATATTCACACAGGGAGAATGCCACATGAAGATGAATGAAGAGATTGGGAGATGCATCTACAAGGCTAAGAATGCTAAAGACTGCCAGAAAACTACCAGAAGTTGGAAAAAGGCACAGAGCAGTTTTCTCCCTCATATTCCTAAGAAAGAACTAACTATACTGACACTTTGATCTCAAATGTCTAGCTTCCAGAACTGTGAGAAAACAAATTGCTGTTATCTAAGTCACAGTCTCATGGTACTTTGTTACGACAGCCCTAGGAAACTGAGACTCTAGAGTTGAAACTTTCAGAGGCTGTGGAGCCAGCCTCTTGATTGTACTGGCATGGGACCTGGGGAAGATGGGCAGGCAAACACTTGTCTTGGCTTCTAGGAATTTGGAGAGAGGCCCCAGGGATCCATAAGGAATGCTGCTTGAAAAGCAACTTCCCAAGGCAAACATTGTTCCAATGCTGGTGAGAGTGAGTTGAAAAAGTCATCTGCATTGTCCCAATGCTTGAAAGACAGGATTTAAAAACAAAAATCATTTCACCCCAACTTAGAAATTCAAGTAAAAACAGCAGCTTCATATGAGGAAATGAGTTTTGCCACTGGGTTAAAGCAAGATATGTCAATTCTGGAAAGCAGATGAAGGAAGTCATCCACTCATGACAGAAATGCAGGGAGACATGGGGAATGACAGGCAAGGGGAGACCTCTAGGGCTGTGGGTCAGGTTAAAGAAAGCTCTTATGGGACTGCCTACAATTCCTAGTATATACACCCACAGCTGATGGGAGAAAGATATTTTAGGAATCCCTCAAATTCTAGAGAATCTCAGGATTTCCCTACCAAAACCCCCAGAGATTGTAAATTTATATTCTGTAGACAATAAATAAAAATTTGTGGCAAAGCCAAAAAGCTTGCTTGCAAATTAGGTTTGGGTCCAATAAGAAATAAGTAAAAAGCCAAACTGAAGTGTCTACTACATGTAAGCTGATCAATTTGTCCCAGTTTGTCCAGGACTTTCCTGGTTTTAGCATAGAAATTCCTGTGTCCCAGAAATCTCAGTCCTGGGAAAACTGGGATGGCTGATCACCATAATACATATCCAATACTGTTAAGTGCCCCAAAAGTACAGATATATATATAAAATGTATTTTGTCTCAAAGAAAAATAAAATCATTCTTGAGAGAAATAACATGACAATACATAAGCTGGGGCAAGCAACAAACAGATAATAGGGGTTAAAATTTCTCGATATGATATAGAGGCTGAAAAAAAGGAGTGAAAACTGAGAATAATAGTAGCTAATAATTATTAAGTATTTTACACATGAAAGGATTGTTCTAAAGGATATCATGCATATTATCTCCTTTAATCCTCGCAATAAACCTATGAAGTTGATGCAGACATCATACCCATTTTACAGATGAAGAAACTGAGGAACAAAGAACTTCTGGCCAAAGTTACATGGCTAGTAAGTGACAGAACCAGGATTAAAACCCTGTTGGTGGGCTTCAGAGGCCAAGCAACAACCCATTAAACTACCCTGCCTCTATACAAAATACAAGCAGGAGCCTGAGGATGAGGAGGATTTAGCAGAATGGGAGAAGGGCTTTCCACAGCCAAGCCTGTCTTCTTTTTGCACCCAGGGTACTCTGTATTTATTCCACTGCACAGCCATAACCTTACTTTATAGTAACAATGTGTCTCCATGGTATCTCCATACTGGTCTGTGAGCTCCTTAAAGGCAGGTTCTATGTCTCATTCATCCTTGGTCCCCCAGGCCAAGCACTGTGGATGGTATGTAATAGGCATTTACTA
This sequence comes from Cebus imitator, assembly GCF_001604975.1. NCBI lineage: Eukaryota > Metazoa > Chordata > Mammalia > Primates > Cebidae > Cebus > Cebus imitator. Next base: position 1,458,978 of record NW_016107883.1, on the reverse strand, counting down.
AGAGTTTGCTGAATAGACAAGCCAAAAATGAGTAGACCTGTTTGAATAAGTTGAGTTAACCTAACTACAATTGGAGAGTGGCAGGAAATCAGGTTGGATAAGCCAGTGGATAAGCTAAAAGATAGAATTTATAGAGAGAATGGAACAATAAAGACAGGTGGGAAGGCAATAGGGTCAGTGTTAGAGCTGGGCTTCCAGCTCTGCCTCTGCTCAGCTGTCTTCCCCATTATTAGTAGAAAGAGCTTCTAAAATTCAGATCCAGTCACAACTGTCTTAAAACTGTTCAGCGGCTTTCCACTGCCTTTGGGGTGAAATGTCTTGGCATGGTATGTCAGGCCCTTCTTCATCTGACACCTACTTTTTCCCTGTAGCTTTACCTCACATTACTTCCCAACAAACAGCCTATGAAGTAAATTACTTGCATTCCCCTAAACACTGCACTGAATCTTGCCTCTGTGCCTTTGCACATACTCTTCTTCAGCCTGAGATGCCCTTCCTTTCAATCTTCTATTTACTCTTTAAGACCCAGCTAGCACACTGCTTCTTCCAGGAAGTCCACCCTCATATCATCTTCTCTCCCAAGGCTAGCTCATATGCCCTCCTCTGGGCTGCTAGAGTGAGCTGTACGAACGCTCTCCATGGTACCTCCCACTTTCTAGTGCAAATGTTTACCTTTCTTATCTGCTTAGGGGCAGATAATGTCTTTTATTTCTTTCCCTTAGTGCCTGACACCTAGTAAGTACTCCGTAAATATTTAGTAAATGAATAATTAAAGAATATATCAACCTCCACCCATCTTAATATTCAACTCTTGCTCCTTATCAACTACCTGGTACAAGATCTTACATCCTAGAATTCATGTTCAATGTTCAATTTTATTTGGCATATCTTACCTACTGGCACAGCTCTGAATTGGTATATCCTACCTCCTGGAACAGCCTTAAAATAGGAATGTGTATGGAGAATATCAACTAATGTATTACCAAAGCAATACTTTGGCTCCTGTCAATGCCCCCAAAGTGGGGCAATGATCACAACAGGCTTCTGCTCACTTTCTGACCAAATCAACAACAGCTTTTGATCCAGGGCCAGAGTCTGACCTTGCTCTGAACGTAGTTTCTAGACATTCTTTGGTTTCCCAGCCTCCTAATCTCTGCCTTGGACTTGATCCCTAATTGACATTTCTCAATGGATATGCCAAAAATGCGTTATGAGTGCTGGGGTATAGATCCCTCAGCTGTTGGAGCTTTCAGGTAAGCCCTATGGTAGACAGAGCCCCTGATTCAGAGATAAAGGCCACACTGATGGCTGTGGTTCCTGTTCTTCCCTCTCCAACACCCCATGACTGTGCCAACCAGGTATGATGCCCTAGATAATTCAGCCCTTAAGTCTAACTCCAAATGCTCTATTAAAACCTTGGCCCATTACTTTTAGATTTTCTCCCCAGGGAAGAAACAGAACATTCTAGGATAATTTGTCTCTAAATATACAGGAATTTCGGCAATACAGGTATGTTTTCAGATTCTCTAGGCTGAAGCAGAGAAGCAGGAAGCATGCTTTTTAAAGGCAAGGAGTGGGAGAGTTAATAAAAACACTCAAGAGTCAAGAGCCTACTTCCCTGGTGTCAGGTCTCCATATGCAAGCGGGGAGCCTGAAAGTCTGAAGTCCTGCTTGCCTAATCATCTCCCACCCCCACCCCTACCTGTATGGGCCATTGTCCCTAATCACCTAGTGCAGCTTCCCCAGACAATCCCCTCACCCCACCCTGCCATCTTAACTGTTATTATAATACTTTTATCCCACCTGCCATTGTAACGGAACTTATGGTAATGTATACTCCTTGCCCCTACCCCCACCACTGTAACTGATCTTACTCTGTAACTTTCCACTGCCCACCCCAAACCTATAAAACCAACTCCTATCCCACTGCCCTTTGCTAATGCCCTTTTCTGCCCTAGCCCACTTGACCCAGGTGAATAAACAGCTATCTTGCTCACACAAAGCCTGTTTGGTGGGGTCTCTTCATTCAAAACGCCTGTTTTCAACAGTTGGTAATATGAAGTGAGGATGTTGGCTCTCTATGCCCTGGGAATAAGGAAGGATGAGGCCTGAAAGTCACCCTTACAATTCAAAAGAGGCAATGTAGACTGAAGAATTAGACTACCAGAGGACCTGGAGGAAATCCCCCTAACAGTGATCATTTTTTTCAGGCCGGCATGGCTGAAACCAATAGGTACTGAGATAAAAGGAATAAAATAAATAAACATTAAAGACAAAGGAGACACAAAAGTGTAGGCACTGGGGAGGGCGACAGTCAAGATAACACCCAAAACCTTATATTTGAATAGTACTTTACAGCTGACAAATATATTTCACCTTCCTTCCTTACACCCTCTGGGGCAGATCTGCAAAGGATCCATGTGTGAGGAAACTACTTGAGGCCAGAGAAAGAACCACCTGAAAGAATTAAAGATAACAGTGCCTGGCATTCACACAGTTAGAAGTAGCACCTGCTCCTATCAATCAGCCTAGAAAACCTCATGATTCATGGGATGCTGGATGGAGTACCCAAAAGGGTCAGAAAGGCAAATAAGTAGACTTAAAATGAGAACTGCTCTGGTCTTGCCTAATAAATTTTAAGACAAAGACCTGAAGACATCAGTTTTTCCCATGTAACTTTATTGTGTCTCACAATAAAGCTTAAGATCATTTATAGGAATACAGAAATATCCACAACTAACAAGGTAAAACTCATGTCTGGTATCTAGTAAAAAATTACCAGGCATGAACATAATCAGGAAAATCTCACCTATGAAAAGGAAAAAAATCGATCAATGAAAACTGACCCAGAGCTGAAATAGATGTTAAGATTAGCAGATAACTATTTTAACTGGTTACTACAATTGTTTTTCATATGTTCAGAAAGTTAAGACAGTTTTTTAAAAATTTAAAAACTCTTGTACTTCTAAAGATGAAAAACATTAGGCTGTTTTAACAGTAGGTTAGGCTTTGCAAAAGATAAAATGACTGAACTTGAAAACTGTAATAGTAACTATTTAAAATACTGAGAGAAAAAATAATTGTTTTTAAATAAAGCATCTTCAGGCAGGCCAATGTCCATGTAATTGAGATTCCCTAGGAGAAGAGGAGGGTATTGAAAAAGATACCTAAAGAAATAACGACCAAAAAGTTTTCAAATACAACAAAAACTATTAAATTCAAGAAACCCAAAAAACCCTCAACACAAGAAACACAAAGAAAACTATACCCAGGAACATGAAAGTGAAATAAAGTGGCAAAAAAGGGAAAGGAAAGAAAATCTTTAAAGTAGACAGAGGACAAGACACAAGTTGTATACAGAGGAGCAAAGATAAGGATGACAGCCGACTTGTTACTGGAAACAGTGCAAGCAAAAAGGCAGAGGAGCAACATCCTTTAAAAAAAAAAAAAAAAAAAACTCTTAAACTAGAATTCTATGCCCAGCACAAATATTTTCAAAAGCAAAAGTGAAATAAAGACTTCTGCAGATATACAAAAATGAAAGAATTCTTCACTAGCAGATTTGCAAAAAAAGAAATGTTAAAAGAAGTCCTTCAGAAAGAAAGAAAATTGTATTAGATGGAAATATGGATCCATATACAGGAATCAAGTGCAATAGAAATACTAACTACATGGGTAAATAAGTTTTTTTCCACTTATTATGTGAATCTATTTAAAAATAATTTATTGTTTAAAAACTAATGATAACAATGTAGTGTGCGATTTATGGTACATGTATAAGTAAGATATATGACAACAGCACAGAGACCAGGAAGGGAGGAATGGAAGTATACTATTGTAAGGTTCCTATACTATACGTAAAGTGATATAATACCACTTGAAGTTAAACTGTGGTAAGTTAAAATACTATAAACCCTAAGACAATCACTAAAATAATAAAGAGTTATAGTTGATAAGCCAACAAAGGAAGTCAAATGGGATCATAAAAATATTAAATTAATCAAAAAAGGGGGAAAAGCAAGAGATGAAACAAGTAGAAAAAGATAACAAGATGATAGATTAAATCTAAACATATCAGCAATCACGTTAAATATAAATTGTATAAATACCACAATCAAAAGACAGAGATTGTCAGATTAGATAAAAAAGCAAGTCCCAATTATATGCTGCTTACAAGGAATGTACTATAAATACAAAGACCCAAGTAGGCTAAGAATAAAAGGTCAGAAAAAGATGTAGCATGATAACACTAGTCAAAAAAAGCTGGGTGGCTATATTAATATCAGGCATAGTAAATTGCAGAGTGAATAATATTACCAGGAAAAAAAATGAATAATACTATCATTTGATAATGATCAAGGGGTCAATTTGTTGTACTGGATCGAGTGTAGAAAGTTAGCACCAAGACAAAAGTATGCCAGATTGCAGGGTCATTTATTATGCCGGCGACCACAGAGGACTCACGTCTCTCCAACCTGTGGCGTCGAAAGGAGGGTGCCAAGACTTTTTATACCCGAAAAACCACCTTGGGAGTAGGGGTGAGGAGCGGGGATGGGGATGAAAAGGTTTCAGACATTCCAAGGGCCAGGGGATTCTGTAATTCACCTCCTGGGTGGAGACGAGGGTGGGGGTCTCCGGACATTCCAAGGGCCAGGGGATTCTGTAATTCACCTCCTGGGTGGAGACGAGGGTGGGGGTCTCCGGACATTCCAAGGGCCAGGGGACTTTTGTCATTCTGTTTGTTACTTCAGTGGTTTACAGAAGTCAAGATAAGCATTTGTTTACACGCAGATCTTAGTTATCCTGGGCTGCTTATTTTAGTTATTACCGGTAAGCAAAGGCTAGCAATTCTGGCACAATATCACAAATTCATCAAGAGGATATAATAATCCTAAACATTTATGCATCTATCAACAAAAGTTCAAAATATGTAAAGACTGATTAAACCCACAAGGAGAAATAGAGAAATCCATAAGTATAGTTAGAGATTTCAATGCCCCCTCTCAGTAATTAACAGAACAAGTAGATAGGAAATTAGTAAGGGCATAGATTTGAAAACTCTCAACCAATGTGGCCTAACTGACATTTACAGAACACCCTATTCCCACCCCAGCAGCTGAATGCATATTCTTTTCAAGTGCTCACAGAATATTTACCAAGGTAAACCATATTTTGGGCCATAGAATGAGTCAACAAATTTAAAGAGATGAAAGTCATACAACATACTTTCTCTGACTATAATGCAATTAAATTAGAAATCAATAATAGAAATATCACCAGAAGAATATTCACAAATCATTGGAAACTAAATAACACATTTCTAAATAACCCATAGGTCAAAGAAGGCGGCACCAGTTAACCAGGTGTCCATAATATGCTAAGCATTGTGTTAGGCTATTTATTGACATTATTGAGGAAGGAGACCCAGGCATCTGGGATCCCCTCCCCCTTGACTTACACAATGCATTCAACAGAAGAAAAAAAACAGGTCAACTGGCTCCTCCTGATCCACCTTCCTGTAAATAATACACTTGGTATTGGGGATACTGTTTTTACTTAAAACAAGATCAAACCCCCACCCCACTCCTCCATCCAGAGACCACAGCCTTTTCACATGTGATTTCTAAAATTGTAAACCTGAAACGCTTTCATATGTGATTTCTAAAACTGTAAACGCAAAACCCTTTCATATGTGATTTCTAAAGCTGTAAACCCAGAAACCTTTACACATGTGTTTCCTAAAGCTGTAAATCCAAAACCCTTTTCACTCGTGATATCTAAGGCTGTAAACCTAAGATTCTTCCATGTGTAATATCTAGAGTGTAAGCCTATATAAAGGCAGAATCTTCCTTTGTTGAACGAGCTGGGTTTTAGACAAATCATCGCCTGGCTCCCAGCCGTAATAAACCCCTTTTCCTTCCCATTCGGTGTTCGAGAGCTCTGTTTCTCTCAGCCACTCCTGCTACATTATCTCTAAGCTTTGGGATCAATCATAAGATAGGTATCATTAATTTCATTTTTCAAATGAGCAAACTGAAGTTCAGAGACATAACATGGTTAAACAATGTTTTACAACTAGAAAATGGTAAGCCAAGTCCCTCTAACTATAACCTTCAGTACTTTTCACTGAAACATGTTCTTCTCCAGAACTCACTGTGAAATCTCCAGCTCTTCTGCTTTTTTATTACTTTGAATTACATTCACTCTTAGGCCTTTGTTTTTAAATTACAACACTGTAATTGTACATGTGCAACAGCCTCTTTTTTTTTTCTTTTGCAATACACTTCTTATGTGTGCATGTTGTCTTCTAAAGATAATTGTATTCACCTTAAGGGAAAGGGTCCATCTTACTCATCTTTTCTATGTCAACTAATGAGCATAGTGCTCTCATTTCAATAGTCACTCAACCCAAAAATGCTTCAGTTTGGCAGCTTGTCAGCAGTAAGGTGTCACATTTCCCAGTTCTATTTAGCACTGGGAATATATTTGCCATGTAAATGAAGGTTAGGAGCCCAGGATGAAATTCAGTTGAGCACATAATATGTTTAAAATATAATACTGACATATTAGCACATTGTCTATGATTAAGGAGGGTGATATAGAAAACCGTTTTTCAGTTTTCATCCTGTAACACCAGGAATATATTTCCCCTCCATCTGCTGGCTCTTGCAGTGGGGAACGGGATGAACTCTGGCAATGGCAAAGTGGTCTTTAGTGGGAAGAAGTAGGAAGGAACAGAGGAAACTACTGCTGGGTACCAGTGATAGTTTGACCCACCACATTACAACCACTGAAAGCAAAGTATCGTCTTAGGTACCCTGAACAAGGGAACAAATAAGTTGCCTCCATGAGAGCAACTTTATGTCCAAATAAGGAATGTCTAAGGAATATCCTGACCAGATGCTGCTTAAACTTGAATACTATCTATATAAATCTTCAGTTACTAACTGGGACTGATACTAAAAATAACTGTTGCAGGTGTCAATACCTCCCAACACAAGTAGTTTCGGTGCTGAGATTATCTCTGGGGATTTAAACATGAACGTTATCACATTTACCTATGTAATCATCACCCTGTCCATTCTCACACATCTCTACTTGCTGGAGACTCTTTTTCTTAATATCTGAAATGCTTTAGCACCTTTTCCTATAAAGGCATATTTTTAGAATTCCACTTTTTTTTTTAAGTTTTATTTTCCTACAGTCTATGTGTTTAGGAAAGTACACAGACCTAGAAAGTCTGAGAAAATTACAGTAGTTGTTCTTCGCTGGGGTGTTCTCTTTCACTGATCCCTTTTCTTTCTTTCTCAATAACTCTCTTCATTTACATATTATTGCTTTAAAGGACCTTCAAAATATTCACTCCTGACTATAAACTAGAAGCTAAATATCTAGTCACTCTCAGGCAAGAAGGCAAAAGAAATAATTATAATTAACTATTAACATTTTATCCAACAACAATAAAATACCTTGTTTGTGGATTAAAAGGCAAAGTCAATCCTAGAGGTTGCCAATACAGGTTACAAGGTATAATTTTATAGATAACACCAGGTCCAGACTGTAAGAAAAGACCAGGCCAGATTTCAGAAAACATGGTCACCCTCTGGGGCCTGGAACATAAAGCAGGGAAAGACTTTGTCCCTGACCACTCCCCACGTAGCACCCTAGGGAATGGGGAGCTGTGGAAGGCAGAGTCAGGGCTATAAGCTGGGCCTAGGGAAGCCAGGACTAGTGCTTAGAATGGGACACAAAGAAAGAAGTACAGAAGGTAAGGGGATTAGAGGCCAGAGACTGGCCCAGAGCTGCTTTCTGAGACAAACCAGAAGGAACAGTATATCTATAGATGAGCAGTTAGGAGACCAAAATGAGGCATGTGCTATGGAGACACAGAGCTCTGAAGACTGAGGAGGAAGGCTTGTTCCTTTTCCCACTGAGCAGGCCCCGGATGTAGCCAACTGGCATTCATATTGCTGTGGGAAACAACCCATCATTCCTGGAATTTGATAACACAATCTCCACTCCTCTGGTCACTTACCCTCACTTCATTCAAATTAGCAAAACAATGAAGGGGAACATGTAGCCACAACAGAAGAATGTGGACAAAAATATTTTTAAAGTGAAGAAGATAGACTTAAATATTCAGATGTGGATACATAGAATGCCCAGTGGTCCTGTCCCAGCAGAAATTCATTCTTGCATGGAATTCCTGAAGCCAAAGAAACAAGCAGTTGGTGAGACAGCAACCTCATGGAACAGAATAAGGCTGCCTGATGCAGGGTTTGGCAATTCAAGAGTCCTGGGGGGAAATGTACCTACGGCAATGTTCTGTCTCAAAAGATGTAACTTTTCAGCATTGCTGTTTTCCTGTTTTCTATATTCTATGTTTGGCTGGCAGTGGGAGGGAGTGGGTGTGAGAGAGAGAGAAGACTGGGCTTTGGAGAGACAAGACAGTTGGCTTCAAAATACTGCTGAAAACTGTGGGGCTTGTGGATTTGTTTTTCTCTCCTGTTCCATTCCTAAAGGAGGAAAAGAGGAAAAGGCTGTTCCTGACATGGAAAGGTGGGTCAGATGATGAAGTGATAAAATCAGAGGGTTTGGCCCACACTGCTGCTTCCATCCCTGCTACCACAGTGCTCTTTCAAATCCTTTCACTGTGTTTTGGTCACATACATCCTTGTGGCCTCAGGGTTTTCCATGTCTCTATGCATCTGTAGGGAGCCCACAGCCTCTGATGTAAGAGCAAAGGTCCCTGACCCTTTTAATGATGATGCTCTCCTCCCTTTCTGCCTTCCCAGACTCTAGATCTTTCTAGCTTAGTCCATTCATGCTGCTATAACAAATGCTTTACCATGGGTGGCTTATACATAACAAATTTATTTCTCACAGTTCTACAGGCTGAGAAATCCAAGATCAAGGTGCCCACAGATTCCGTATCTGGTGAGGGCTCCAACTCCTGGTTCATAGATGGTCTTCTCATTGTGCCCTTACATGGTGGAAGACTAGCTAGCTTTCTAGGACCTCTTTAAAAGGGCACTGATCACCTCCCAAAGTTCCCACCTCGTAATACAATCACATTGGGAATTAGGTTTCAATATATACATTTGGAGGACACAAAAACATTTAGACTACACTGCTATTTGCCCTGGGTTTTACCTTGAACTCTCTGGGCTTGGTCCACAGATTATGTGGAACAGAGTTTCTCAACAGTAACACCATTAGCATTTTGCATTGGATAATTCTTTGCTTGGGGGCTCTTGTGGGTTGAATTCTGTCCCTGCAAAAAGCTATGCTGTAGCTCTAACCCCAGTACCTTAGAATGTAAACTTATTTGGAAATAACATTGTTGCAGATATAATTAGTTAAGACGAGATCATTCTGAAATAAGGTAGGCCCATAATGTGGTATGACTGGTGTTCATTCATATCTTGACTGTATCCACGTTAAGATCCAGACATACAGGGAGGGTGATATGAAGGCCGAGATTGGAGTGGTACAGCCACATGCCAGGAAACGGCAAAGCCACCAGCAAGTTACCAGAAGCTAAGAGACAGTCCTGGAACAGATTGTCCCTCACAGTCCTCAGAAGGAACAACCCTGCTAACACCGCAATCTCAGACTTCTAGTCTCCAGAACTGTGAGACAACAAATTTCTGCTGTTTTAATCTACGTGGTATGTGGTGCTTTGTTACAGTAGCCACAGGAAACAAACATGGGCTGACCTGTGCACTGGAAAATGCTTAGCAGCATCCCTGGAATCTACTCACAGGACGCCAATAGCAACCCCTTTCCCAGATGTAATAATCAAAAATGTCCCCAGCTACTGTCAGATGTCCAGGTTGGGTAGAAGCAGGGGGAGACAAAAATTGCCTTCCAGTTGAGAACCACTGTTTTAGACCAAAAGACTACAGTGGAAGCCTTATTGAGAAAGATCATACAACTGCCCCAGCTCACAGTATTTTTTTGACAATCCTTCAGATGCAGAAACTTTAAGGAATCTTCTAATCCTGTGGTTTTCACAGGACAGGGGGAGGAGGTTGGGGGTTGAGGGCCAAGGGGTATAAGTGATAAAGGAGCTTGGAGGGCAATGCAGTGCCCAGGCTTTGCTCCAGGTCATGTAAATTAGGATGGGATAGGGGAGGGAGTTGTGGAAATGTCTGGCAGCCACAAGTTTTAAAAGCTCCCCAGGTGACTCTAATTGTAGCCACTCATCTACCATTGAAACCACTCATCTATGATTGAAACTGCTCATATACCATTGAAACCGCTCATCTAAGGGAAGGGCTCAAAGCTTGGGCTGAAATTCCAACATGAGAGAAATCTAGTCTTTTGCCTTGAAATGGTTCAGAACTTAGGACAGTGAAATATTTAACACTTTGTCAGTTTAAATACAGTAACTGTGGGTTTTAGAAATGAACACCAGAAATGACCAAAATGTTCAACAATACAGAATGGTTCACTACGCTATGGTATATAACACATGATAGAGTATTACTCACTCACTACAATTATGTTTTTGAAGAATATGTAATGCCTTAAATAAATGTTCTTAATGTAATATTAAATGAAGCCAGAATAAACCAAAGTATGGTTCTAATTTTATTATCAAAAAAACCTACTACTGATAATGATGATTATGCTATTATTTCATATTACAAATTAAAAAATAGAGGCTTAAAAATGTAAAAGAACTAGAGAAAGCTCACATAAATAGTTGAAGTTGATCTGGAATTCACATTTGTTTGATCCCAGGCAAAACAATCTTAGTATTTTGCTTTCCTAAATGGAAATTTATCAATAAATATTAACAGTGATGATGTCTGAGTGATACTAGAGATAAATTTTCTTTTCCACTATTTCCTTGTTTCCTAATTATTCCATGGTGAACATGTATTAATTTCATAATTAGGAAAAATGGAAAAAAATCATTTAAATATAAAAATTATATGCAGGGCATTGTTTAGAAATTATTTCAATGAAGAAAAGGTGGTATATATACACAATGGAGTACTATTCAGCCATAAAAAAGAATGAGATCCAATCTTTTGCAAAAATGTGGCTGGAACTGGAGGCCATTATATTAAGTGAAATAAGCCAGGCACAGAAAGATAAACATCTCATGTTCTCACTTATTTGTGGGATCTAAAATTCAAATCAATACAATTCAGGGACACAGACAGTAAATGGATGGTTATTAGACACTGGGAAGGGTAATAGGGAGTTAGGGGAATGGTGACAAAAAATAGAAGGAATGAGAAAGACCTGCTATTTAATAGTGCAATAGGGTGACTATAGACAACAGCAACTTTATTGTATATTTTAAAATAACTTAAGCAATATAAGTAGATTGTGACTCAAAGGCTAAATGCTTCCCCATAATGTGCTTATTTCACATTGCATGCCTGTGTCAAAACATCTCATGTACACCATAAATATATACACCTAATATGTACCCATGAAAATTTAAAAATTAAAAAAAAATTTTTTTAAAGAAATTATTCCAAAAAGTAAGCAGAAACATTTGTTTTGCAAATGTTTCCTTATTTTTGTAAGAAGAAAGATGTGTAAGACTATTGGTAGGAAGATAAATTAATATAGCCATTATGGAAAACACTATGGAGGTTCCTGAAAAAATTAAAAATACAATTACCATACAACCCAGCAATTCTGCTACTGGTTATATATCCAAAGGAAAAGAAATCACTATGTTCAAGATATGTCTGCACTCTGATGTTTACTGCAGCACTATTCACAACAGCCAAGATATGAAATCAACCTTAGTGCCCATCAATTAACAAATGGATACAGAAGACAAAGGGTCTTCAAAAAGTTTATGGGAAATGTGTATCATTAAAAAAGAAATCATGCATGGATTTCAACTTTTTTACACAAAATTAAATTTATACTAACTTGTCATAATGTACCTGAGCAGGATGTGGTTTGAAGTACTAAGAAGGATAAGACATCTATTTCAAATAGTCCCAATCAGAGCAACATGAATTCTGCTAAAATTGAGGCAAGGACGAACATCAAATTTATGGCAAAGCTTGAGTGGAAGAATGGTAAAATTATTTACGCTTTACAAAAACTTTACAGGGACAATGTCCTAATGGAATTGGCAGTTTACAAATAGGGAACTCACTTTAAGAAGGAATGAAATAATTTTGAAGAGGAAGCCCATAGCAGCAGACCATCCACATCGATTTGTGAGGAAAAATTAATCTTGTTCATGTCAGTGATTAACAGCAGAAATAATAGCCAACATCATAGACATCTCAGTTAGATCAGCTTACAGAATTCTGACTGAAAAATTAAAGTAGAACAAACCTTCTACTCAATGGGTGCCAAAATGGTTGCACCCAGATCAGGTGCAGATAAGAGTAGTTTTTAATGAAGATTTTAAACAAGCATGATCAAGATCCTGAAGTATTTATTTGAAAAATTGTAAAAGAAATGAAACATCGCTTTACCAGTATGATCCTAAAGACAAAACACAAAGCAATGGCTACCAAGAGGTGGACGTGGAAGCCTGTCAAAGCAAAAGCAGACTGGTCAAGAGCAAAGACCATGGCAACAGTTTCTTGGGATGTTCAAGGCATTTTGCTTGTTGACCTTCTGGATGGCCAAAGAATGATAGTATTTGCTTACTATGAGAGTGTTTTGAAAAGAATTACCCAAAGCTTTAGCATGAATATACCCAGGAAGCTTCACCAGAGAGTCCTTCCCCACTACAACAATGCTCCTGCTCATTTATCTCATCTAAACAAGGATTTTTTTTTTTTTTTTAGAATTTTGATGGGAAATCATTAGGCATCCACCTTACAGCCCTGATTTGGCTCCTTCTGACATCTTTTTTGTATCCTAGTCATAAAAAAATCTTTAAAGGGCATCCATTTTTCTTCAGTTAAGAACATACATTGACCTGGTTAAATTCCCAGGACCCTCAGTTCTTTAGGGATGGACTAAATGGCTGGTATCATCACTTACAAAGGTGTCTTGAATTTGATGGAACTTATGTTGAAAAATAACATTTACACACACACACACACACACACACACACATATAAATTCCATTTTCTATAAACTTTTTGGAGTGCTGTCATGTATGTACAATGGAATACTATTCATCAATAAAATACAATAAAATGGAAGGCTATTCAGCAATAATAAAAGAGATCTTGTCATTTTTCACAATATGAATTGACCTATAGTATGTTGTGCTGAGATATACCAGGCACACAAGATAAATACTGCATAATCTCGCTTATATGTAGAATCTAAAAAAGTTGATCTCACAGAAGCAGAGAGTAGGAATAGCTACCAGGGATTGGGATAATTGGGGTTGGTGGGATGGGGGGTCTTGAGGCAGAGAAGTTGGAGAGATGTTGGCCAAAGGATACAAAATTTCAATTAGATAGAAGAATAACTTCAAAAGATCTATTGTACAATGTAGCATCTATAGTTAATGATATACGTATTCTTTAAAAATGCTAAGAGAGTAAAGTTCTCAACACAAAAACGATAACTATGCAAGGTAATGCAGCTCTTAATTAGCTAGATGTAGTTATTCTTCCATGTATATATACTTCAAAACAATATGTAATACACAGTAAATACATATATACATGTTTCTGTTGATTAAAAATAAGAAATTTAAAAGAAAAGAGAGATGTGCAAGAAAACTGATTATCTTAGGAGGGTGAAATTGGAAAGTGGGAGTGGAGGAATAATTAGCTCTTTATTTCACATCTTTGCAATGTTCCACTTGTTATTACAATAAACAGGACTTCCTCCAAAATTTGAAAAACACTAAAGAAATTTTAAAAGGGAAAGATAAAGATTCAATATATTTTTGTCAATTGACAGGTGAAAATGTGAGTGCATTCAGAAATATAAATAAATTTCATTACAAATACATTTATCTTAGAGATGAGTGCATTTCCTACTTATGTAGATCCTCAAGACACTAATGCTTGATGAAGTACAATAAAATATATAATCACAAAACATGTAAAATGTGTCTGTAGCCCCAATCAGACATTTCACCTTTCTCAGTTTGGATTTTATGACACTGCTTATCTTAGCTTAGAAGAAACATGATGTTAGTATGACATATATATGCAAAAAAACTCATTAAAAATAATCACCTGTGAAGTCCTATAAATTATTCTCCCTGGGCACAATGCTAGCATCAGTTACTCATAACCCTAAGTTGTTTTCCTCAGCCATCAGAAGTAAGAAACATGTCAAATTTGAAAGTACTTAAAAGTGAGGCAGGTGCTCCGATAACACCCCTAGAGCCTATGTCTGAAGTGACCCTGTAAGTTTTGGTTGAAAGCCTTCCTTATCACCATCATATAAATATCAAAGGCCTTAGAGCTATGGCATAGAGCTAACAGAAGCACAGAATGACAGGCAGCGGTCTGGACCTTGGGTTTCTCCGCGTGTGAAATTGACAAGCTGATGTAGATTGAAATGCTCAGGGTCTTTTAAATGAAAATTAGCAATGCAAAGGTAGAATAATGCAGAGTGAAAGGGATAACAGGTAACACTCAGATCTAGAAGAATCATCCTCTCTCCTCTAGTCTCACTGGTTCACTCTAGGATTGGGCTCTCAGCACGGCTTTAGAAAGCCAAGTCTTCTTGTATCTCACCTTCCCCAGGTATACTGTTAAAATCATCATCATCATCCAGAAGAAATGTAGGTGTCAGGCACAGGGCTGCTCTAGAGATTGTATAGAGCCTGATTAGGCCCCATGGAATGCAGATTAGCCCTAGAACCATATTGTAGTGTTGGGATAGACCCAACAGTGAGTAGAAAAAGAAAAGCTTAGCTTCTGCAGTGGCTCTAGGGGTGTCTCTACTCATGATTGGGATTTGTTGACATTGCTATAGGTACCCCCCCCTTATTTTTAAAGGGGTGAATTAATAGTTTAGAATCCTATGTATATAAGGCATGGATTGAGAGATTTGCTCTAGGACAGACACTACACATCCACTAAGGACTGTTCACCATGCACTGTCGGCCAAAACCCAGGGCCATCTGGGACCTCTAGATCCCCACTTTCAAAGCAGGAACATGTTCTTCCCATTTCCTTTCCTTAGGAGATTAAGTGAAGAGACACAGTCATTGGAACATTTCCTCAGAGCAGAGAAGCTGCAGGAGATCAGTCTCCCCACATATAGCTCTTCAGGGAAAGGGCAGAATCCAAATAGCTGAAGACTGGACCATGAGACAGAGAAGGGTCATGAGGTTCAGGCTCCTATCCCATCTCTAAGCTAATTTTCCAAAACTCTTGACTATTCCTGATTTTCATAGGTCAAGAGCCATCTTCTATGACCACAGACTATATCCATAATTCTCAAAGTCACAAAAGCCTAGGCAAGAACCGTAATTCCATACAAATCCATCCTCAATATGAGAAAAAGAAAATTAAGCAATAATGTTATGTGGACAGTGACATAATGAAACAAAAACAAGCTGGCTTGGAGGCAGGATCTAGCTACGAATAAATAATTTCACAGAACCCTCAAAAGGTAGATATAAGAAGCACTATAGACCCCCTCGCTTTCTTGAAATGGGGCAACACTGCTTGCTATTGAGAGGCCACTGGGCAGGGCTGCCCGTTTTTCTCTGATTAGAAGGGCAGGGAGAAGAAAATGACATCATTTCCATTTACAACTGCTTTTGCCCCAAAAGTTCTACTGACCTAAACTTATATAAATAAACATCAGAATAAGGGAGAGATTTTGCTCATTAAATCATTAGCTTTAGCTTTAGAATGTGGAAAGTTTCCCGGCTAATACTGCTACGCATGGGAATCTGGCCCTCAAACAGTGAAATAAGCCCAGGGAATCAAGAGTTCATTTAAACTCAGAGACTGGTCAGCACATTCCCTCTCTTGGGAAACTCCTGGGATGGGGCAAAATCATCAATCTCTTCTATATCTTCAGTTCTTCTTTTCTGAGTGTGTTCCAGACATGATGTCATCCACTGTCACCATATTCTCTGAATAATAATGATGGCAATTTACATTTGCTCTGTGCTTGAGACTTAAAGTACTTTTAAGTACATTATCTTACTGAATGCCTACTTCAACTAAAATGGAATCGATATCATTCCCATTTTGTAGATGTAGAAACTGAGGCCTGGCAAGGTTGGGGAACTGTACACATGGTAGCTCTGGCCTCCCATCCAAGTATTCTAATAACTGTATCCTCACTGAATCTTGTTGCTTCCCACAAGGAAGAAGGCAGGAAGAATCTGTGACTCCCATTTTGTCGATGGGGAGGTTGTGGTACTTACTTTTCAAGTGATCTTTGTGTGAGGCATAGAATGAAGAAAAGGAAAATCTAGGAAATTATCTTTTGTCCAGGTCATCTGGCACCCTGAAGTCATGATGAAACGTAGTTTCTTGGAATAAATCTCAAATCTTAAACTATATATATATATTTTTTTAATTCATTTTTATTGACATATACTAGTTGTACACATTTGTAGAGTAATGTGATATTTTGATACCTGTATGCAATGTATAATGATCAAATCAGGATAACTGGGATATCCAAACCTTGAACCTTTCTAACTTTATAAACTTGCAAAGTTTCATCAGACTGATAGCTACAGCAGGTGGATCAGACCCAAGATCTGCATCCAAAAAATCGTTTTCTCTTAGCTGTATTTTTTGAAGCAAATGAAACTGACATTGGGAATCCCCAAGACACTAAAGAGTCCATAAGTCCAAGCCTCATTAAGAAAAAAAAAATGAAACATGTCTATCATATGGATTTAGAGTTCCCTTTTTACCCTCTTCCACGGCTTCCTTCCCTTGGTGATATTTTATTTTATTTTATTGGAGACAGAGTCTCACTCTGTGGCCCAGGCTGGAGTGCAGTGGCACAAACTTGGCTCACTGTATCCTCTACCTCCTGGGTTCAAGAGATTCTCTGCCTCAGCCTCCTGAGTAGCTGGGGTTACAGGCACCCACCACCACACCTGGCTAATTTTTGTACTTTTAGTAAAGACAGGGTTTTACTATCTTGGCCAGGGTGGTTTTGAACTCTTATGCTAGTGATCCACCTGCCTCTGCCTCCCAAAGTGCTGGGATTATAGGCGTGTGCCACTGCGCCCGACCCTCTTGGTGATATTTAAAAATTCTAGGCAGGTGATGAGCCAAAGTCCATCAGAGCTATTTCAGTCCATATTTGGCACTGCTGAGGCTCAGATATATTGTGCAAAATAGCCCACGGTGTGAAACACCATGGAGATATGTAATTATAGCTGAAGTTGCCAGTATTTTGTTTTGTTGGCTCCTAGATTACAGTAGGACAGCTGTACCAATCTCTATTTAAATCCAAAGGGCAGTGCCTTGGGCTAGCTGGACATATGCCTTGTGCATCCCAAGACAAATAAAGGCACCAATCCTGATGAGGCTTGGATGTCCCCTGGTATCTGCAGGTCATAAGAACTCAGCTCCCTGTCTCAAACCTGTCTTCGTTTCCAGGTGGAATAACTCAGATGTAATGATCTGTTCCTGTCACAACTTGGCAGTGGGCTTTTCTCTTGTTAAAAATTTATTCTGAACAAAATTGGTTTATGAAAATGACTCCAGTTGCTCATTGGCAGAAAAAAAGACAGATCTGCCTGGTGGGTTGCTCTTGTTGGTGATGTGTGTTTATTTTTTGGTTTGCTTAATATATTGCCTAAAGCCCTTTTCCTCAGGGCTCTTTGATGCTGGTTCCTTGTCTTCACTGCCTGCACCAGCTGCCTCATCTACCCACATGTTCTCAAATCTCTTACCCTTCAGCCCCCACAACCTGATTTGCCCCCACTACCCTGAATGCCACAGCCAGGAAGTACTCAGGGAACCTGGAAAGCACTGCCCACCTTAAATCACATCTGGACCAGTGGTAAGGGATGGAGGAAAAAGATGACGAAGGAGGATGGAGCAGGGAGGAGGGAGAAGGGAGAAGGAGGAGGAGGAGGAGGAGGAGGAGGAGGAGGAGATGGAGGAGGAGGAGATGGAGGAGGAGGAGGAGGAGGAAGAGGAGGAAAGAGGCTACAAATGTTACTGTTCTGAAGCTCTCTCCACCACCACTGCCACCTTCACTATTCTCCACCTCCACCAGTTTTACGAACTCAAAAGGTCCTCGTAGCCCTGTAATACACGTACATCTACAATGAGGAACTGAAAAGGCTTGGGAGGGTTCTTGCAAATTGCCATTCTCTAGAGCTTTCTCTTGGGGAGAAATTCTGAATGCTTGGCTTAAACCCAGCCCTCTGGCTTCAATGCTAATGTTGCTTCTCTTTACACACTTAAAACTGTACCAAGTTTTAATAGCCTGTAAGTTATTAGAATCTGGAAAATAATATGAATTTTTAATATTAAAAATACCATCAGCAAACAAAAATAATATTGTATATATGCATCTATTACCATGGCTATATCATTATGTGAGAAAAGCTGTTTGCTAAATGTACCCATATACACATAAACAGAGGAATAGCTGGGAGAATAAACAAAGTATTAGCAAGTGTTAGACAGACAACCAAGTGGGTGGATTATTTGTTTCTTTTTGCTTGTCTGTATGTTTTATATTGAAAAATATGTAGCTTTGTAATTAAACAAAAAAAGACAAATAGAAATAAAATAGAAACTTCCCTTAGAAAAAAATCAAAAGGAAGATTGACTAAGCCCAGTTTTTTTTTTTAAATCCTTTGACTGTGTGTGTGCTAGAAGTGTGGGCTCTGAAGTCAGCCTACCTGGGTTCACATCTTGCCTCCTCCACTTGAATGATCCTCTCTAAGCCTGATTCCTCATCTGGAAAATATTAACAGTAACTCTACAGAGTTGTTTAAAGATTAAATGAGGTATTCCTTGTGAAAGTGTACTTTCAATAAATGGTTGTTATTATCAGTTATTCTTGTATGTTTGTCTTTGTAGCATAGGTTTAAAACCTTACAGATACTTTTCCAAACCTTTTCATGAAGGCAAAATAGTCTTGTGGAATTTGCATACATTCCTCCTATATGCAAATCCATGACATGCTCCCTCTTCTTTCAGAATCAACAAATCCTGGCTTCCCCAGCAGCAAACACACTCCTGAAGCCCATCCTGCTCAGAGTGTCATAGAAACAAAAGAAAGGGGGAAAGGAGAGGAATTTGATTTTGTTTCTCTTAATCTGGGCAAGTTGACCTGTGTTGAAATCAATTATTGGAAAACATGGTAATAAATGGTTTGCTTTCAGAGTCAATACTGGGCAGACAAGAAAGCTTTCCTCTTGGAATAGCTTTCCCTGTTTCCTTTGTAAACCATGCCAATGCTTTCTGAGAGACAGTAATTTTATTCTTCCTATTGGTGTGTTACTCTCACTGTACAAGGTAAAGTATGTTGTCACATTTGTGAAACTTGAGTGATTACACTCTTGGTACCCCTCTGAGGAGAGCCACTAGGTAGAGAATCCTTTAGAAGGAAGAGTCTCTTCTCACTTGGCTCATAGTATCTCTCTACTTCTTTCTCCCTTTTCTGGGGTCCCATGGCAGGCTCAGCTCCAGCCCAGTTACACACACCAAATGGAATCACACATCTCACTGACAGACTTGTCCTCCATATCAGATTCCTCTGGCAGCCAACCCAGCCCTGCCCTGTTACTCAGTTTCCATAACTATAATTTTGTCCTGTTCCTAAGAGCTAGCCATTACCTTACCAGGTACGCCAAGAATCCTGCCTCTGAATTGCAGTCCAGTGGCTGCAGACAGGCTGTTAAGAGTCTCCCCAGTACAAACTGTCTAGCCTCCACCTTGGGTCTCTGAACACCTTTGGCTCCTGGATGCCCAGGTGCTGGGTGTCCCCTGCCCCCAGGCAGGATATACCATTACTCTATTGGTTTTCCTTGTTTCACTGGTCGAATAGGGCGCCCATCTCTTTCATAACACTTAACACTTGATGATGTTTGTCAGTACCTGCAACTGATCTGTCCTCTTGTCACCTGGCCATCTCAAGGCACAGGGCTACTCTCTCCCACATAGCTAAGTAGACCACACCAAGCTGAGTCTTGAGAGATGACAGCATAGGACTTAACAGCTTTGCCTGCAAGGGAATGAAGCTTAGATATATTCTATCACCACCCACCGGTGCCACCATGATCACCACTTGCTGCCACAGAGATCACCATTTATGGAGCATCTCCTATGAATCAAATTCTGGATTAAGTATTTTACATATATTATTTCTAATTTCCACATCACTCTTCAGGGTAGGCGTCACTATCATTTTAGAGAGAAGAACTCTGGAGCTCAGAGAACTTAAGTCATTGTCACAAGGTCCAGGGCCAAAAGTGGAAAAAACAGAATGACCCCAAATGCTATGCTTTTCTTCACTATACCATATGTCCCAGTAGAGGGAAAGTCAGAACTAAAGGGGACACCTCATATGGAGTTATGGGACTACTGGGGGGTAGATTTTTGAAAACTAGGACGTTTCATTAGTAATAGCTTAACTTTAGCAAAATGTAAAAAGAAAGGAATGAAATAATCGTCTGGTCTTGGCCTGGTGTAGTCTACCATTTTGTGCTAGAACATAAAAATGAAGACTCAGGCCAGATACCAGCCAAATCAATTGTTAACCAGGCCAAGCTCTAGCAAAGGGCAGAGCCAGCTGTTCCCAATCATTCTTACATGTGCTTCAGATACACCAAAGGACAGGCAGACAAGGGCAAAAGTCAGTCATGGTTCCCAGAGGTGTGAAGCCACATAAACCTTTTGGGTTAAAAAGATGCCATGGAGGATCATGAAGGTGATTCTTCCAAGGGAAATCTTAGAGGCAAGGAAGGAAAAAAGTATCACTCGGGAGGAGGGGGTCCTACTGCCGCAGTGCTAATGTGCAGCTAGCTGCCTGAGAGATGACCCAGATCCACATGTGGAAAAAGGGCTAGGAACTGGCTCTGGGATGAAAATGAGGACCCTGCCAGGCCTGATCCCAGAGATATCGAAGTTATTTAGAATCAAGAGACTCCACAGCAGGGTGGTTGACAGCCTGGACTCTGGAGCCAGAATACTAGGGCTAGAATCTGAGCTCCACCACCCACTAGGTCTATCAACTTGAGCTACTCATGTAGTCTCTGTGCCTCAAATTCCCTATCTATAAATGGGAATTAGAAATAGATACTAATAACTCATGGGATAGTGTGAGAAATGAATAAGTTAACATAAGAAAAATAATTAAAATAATGCCCAGCACATAGAAAGTTCTCAGTAGGTGTTATTATCAATATGGTTGCTGTTATTAAGGCCATTTCCTTGTCAAAAAGGAGAAGGAAAAAATAGCAACCAGTGAAACATGCCATATAGAATCAAAAGAAGCCTGTGACTAGAAGAGTTGTCTTGGACTCAAAATCAGTATGCTGAATAGAAAGACAATATACAGTATACCACTTCTGTCTAATTTTTGTTTTGTGGTTGCCTTTCAGATCTCTTTGAAAAAGGCCAATCTTACTCACCTGTAACAACAGCGAGTTTTTAAAAAGGAAATAAAATAAGACTTCCTTACATTTCAGCTAACAGAGTGAGAAGGTTAAAGCCTTCTCTGGTAGTCAGGCTCAGTGTGATGATAATGATCCCAGCTGGAAAAATCATGGAAACTTAGTGGGGCTAGAAAAATGGACACAGTAAGGACTGTCATTTCTTCTTGCCAAGAGTAGTTTCCTACAGCTTCATCTGAAATTCTTTTTTAGTTTTCTTTAGTTAAAAAATATATATAAAAGAGTCCAAGGAACTCACTCAAAATTTGACTCAAAAGATGCTTCCTCTGAAGTGCCAGATCCTGGGCTGGGGCTATTCAGGGTGACCCCCAGCACAGGGCAGTCTCGCTAATTCTATCAGGATAGTACTCAGTTATGTTCTAGGTTATGTGGTTCTGGAGCCTGTGTTCTTATAATAGTCATCTGTTCTACCTCTCTTGTCATTCTTAGAGTTGAGAGGGATCTCAGAGATCATCTGGCCTGATATCCACCCAACAAAGGCATTCGCTCCATACCACTCATTCATTTATCTTTCAAGTGCTCACTGCATGTCAGGGTCACCACTGTGCTAGGCATTGGTTTAAAAAGACTGAGACAAAATTACTGCTCTGAGGAAAGTCACAGTCCAGCCAGGTAGTGAGTATAGCATAAAATTGATTATGGCACTGTGGTAACTACCATAATAGAGATATGACCAGAGTAACTAGGTGACTAGAAAAGGGGCATCCAATCCAAACCAAGGAGGCCACTGCGTGATTTCTGGAAGAGGTGATACCTGAGAGGAGTGTTTGAAGGTGAATAGGAGCTGGTCAGTTAAAGGAGTGAGAAGGATTAAGGAGACAACATTGAGACTCGATAGCGTGGCATGCTCAGGAAAATTCCAGGACAACAGGAATACAAGCTGGGATAGAGGGAACACAGAAGGGGTAAAAGGTAAAGCCAGACAAAGTAAGGGGCGGGTCATAAAGGGTTTATATTATCAAGAGTTTGAACTTTATGCTGATGGGAAACCATCTATAGGTTCCATAACCAATGAGGATCATGATGAGATTGCATTTGAGGAAAATCACTTTTGTGGCAGTATGAAGATAGATTTAAGACAATGCCTGGAGTCAGGGAAAACAGAAGGATATTACAGTATTCCAAGCAAGAGATACTGAGACTCTGATCTAAGGCAGTGGCAATGGGGGTGGAAGGAAAGAAACATTATGAAAGAGGCAGAAACAATAAGACTTTGCAATAGACTCAGTGACAATGAAGTGCAAGGGAGGAGTCAAGAATGACTCCCAAGTTTCTGGCTCAAGCAAGGGGGTGGTTGGTGGCCTTCACTGGCATGAGGAATGCAGGAGTAAAAGCACACCAGAAGGGGTGGGAGGCGATATAATAAACTGTGGACACACTGAGTTTAGGAACCCTCTGAAAATTGCAGTGGAGGTGTCCACAGAGCCAATGGGTTTATAAATATGGAGCCCAGGGGTGAAACCAGAGATGAGACATGGATTTGGAAGCTGTCAGAGTAGGGGTGACAGTTGAGACTGAGAGAGAGTCTAAATTGTTCAGGAAGTGTGCATAAAGTGAGAAAAGATCTGAGAAATAAATCCTGGGGAAAAGGGAAAAGAGTTTAATCAGGACCAGCCAGAAAGTCATAAGGAAACCAAGAGAACACAATGTCAAGGAAGGCTTGGAAAAAGAGGGCTTTAAAAGGCAGAAGTCGTTGACAGGATTAAATGCTTCAGTACAGCCAATCAAGATCTCATAAATGGCCAGGCACTGTGGCTCACATCTGTAATCTCAGCACTTTGGGAGGCCAAGGAGGGCAGATCACCTGAGGTCAGGAGTTCAAGACCAGCCTGGCTAACATGGTGAAACCCTGTCTGCACTAAAAATCCAAAAATTAGCTGGGCGTGGTGGTGGGCACCTGTAATCCCAGCTACTAGGGAGGATTAGGCAGGAGAATTGCTTGAACCTGGGAGGTGGAGATTGCAGTGAGCTGAAATCACGCCATTGCCTGGGCAACAAGAGCGAAATTTCGTCTCAAAAAAAAAAAAAAAAAAACCTGTTAAGTGTCTTTTGAATTTAGCAATAAATAATAAATTAGGCAGATAAAAACCAGAGACTTCTGTTGAAGTCTCTAGCAAGATTAACCTCAGTGGGCCAGAGAGAACAAAAGCCCAATGACAAGGGTCAAAGGGAATGCAGGAGGTGAGGAATTAGAGGTGGCAAATATAAATTCTTCTGTCAAGAACATGGACTACAAAGGGAAAGAGAAACGGAGGGGAAAGTAAGTTCAGAGAAGGTGTTCTTGGTGGCTGGTATTTGTATTAATTTGTTTTTAAGATGGGAGAGGCTGGGTACGGTGGCTCATGCCTGTAATCCCAGCACTTTGGAGGCCAGGGTAGGTTGCTCACTTGAGGTCAGGAGTTCGAGACCAGCCTGGCCAACATGGTGAAACCTGTCTCTACTAAAAATATAAAAATTAGCAGGACGTAGTTGCTCATACCTGTGATCCTAGCTACTCGGAGGGCTGAGGCAGGAGAATTGCTTGAATCTGGTAGACAGAGGTTGCAGTGAACCGAGACTGCACCAACTGCACTCTATCTTGGGTGACAGAGTGAGACTCCATCTCAAAAAAATAAATAAATAAAATATTTAAAAAATGAGACAGACTTGAGGGTGTTTAATCCTAAGGGAAAAA
Organism: Cebus imitator; assembly: GCF_001604975.1. Taxonomy (NCBI): domain Eukaryota; kingdom Metazoa; phylum Chordata; class Mammalia; order Primates; family Cebidae; genus Cebus; species Cebus imitator. The sequence continues at coordinate 1,434,766 of NW_016107883.1, read as the reverse complement.
GGTTGTCTCTATTGGAAAACCTCCACTGAGAAGCAGCAGTCTGCACCACAAGGCACTTCAATCTGGTTTGGACAGCTCATAAAAAAGCGACCTGTGGTTAGAAGTTATATCTGAATTAAGCTAAAATTGGCTTTGCTATACCTTTTATTCTTATTTTATCCATAGGAAGCCTTCAATTATCAAACCCACCACCTCTGCCTTCCATAAAACACTCTTTACTTGAAATGGAACATATCCAGTTACTTCAGCTTCACAATCCTGGCAGCCTTCCAACAACTGTGGTGTATTTTGTCCATATCTTTTTAAAAATATATTTTCCAGAATTAGGCACAATATTCCATATGTGAGCTAAAGAGTGACAGCATAGAGAAATTATTTATCTGGTTTAGATATTATATTTTAATTTATATTATCACTCAAAAGCCTTTAACATCCTTCTCTGCTCAAAGAATAAAGCCTAAATCCTTGCATCTACAGGTCAAAGTTCTTGGGAGTTTAGACACAAACTACACTTTTTGAGCTTTTCTACAATGATTCACATTCTACCACACAGAACCTTTTGCTCTAACCTACTTAACTGATTTCATTTACAGTGTCACAAATTTTTCCAGGAAATTCCAGGGAGCTTGAGGATTCCCATTATGACCATAGTTTTCCTTGACCAGAGCTGAAATAATCTCAGAACAGCATTTTCCATATCTTCCATTTGATGGAGCAGACTCTGGTCTTCTCCACTAACATGACGGTTCATTTCTGTGTTTGTTTTATCTTCATATTATTTCTGCATAGGGTTCTACCGTCAGGTTTGTAGAGTTCATACAGATGTGAAGCATCCTGATACACTGCCACTCTTCCTATTGGAACAATTCCTTTCAACAAAGAGTATTCTATTGCCATTTTCTAGTTATGAGCTCAATATCCTGAAGTCTCAGGACTACCTATTATATTTAGCTTTTTGTGTTAAAAGTTTAAGTGCACTACTTGTTACACATGCCTTTTGTTGGTTTATTTATGAAGAAGCCTAAAAATATTGTTTGCAACCTGTATTCTTTGCAGGTATTTTTTTAATCTAAGGTTATCTAAGCACATTTTATTTATAACACACTTTTTCTATGTCACCTGTGTAAAGCCCAACATATCTGGGTTAATTTTCTCCCTCAACTTTAAAATTAATTTAAATTTTTCTATATAGATCATCAAGGTTTCTACTAACGTATATCCTTCCCAATCCTTACAAGATGCACTCCATTCCTTGCCAGAAGCCCATCATCCTGGCCCTGTAGAACATAGTCCAGAAAACTTTTTAAAACACCATCTACATATGCAGGCATTTGTTTCTCAAAGCTTCCCTTCTTTGCTGTAGTTACTGCCATCACATGGAATGAGAGATAGAAATACCACCTGTGCTTTCAAATCTTCCAGTTTGTCACTCAGAACTTAAGTCATTAGGAATAAAGCCCCAATTTCTTCTGAATGTCCTATTTATTCCCCAAAGAAAGCAGCAAATGTGGGTGACAGTTCATGGGGTTAATAAAGGTTCATGGTAGGCTCTCTATAATATCTTGGATATTGGCTTCTGCCCTCTCCCAATTTTCTACATCAAATCCTGATAAAGTGACCTTCAAAACCCCCAGTTGGAAGTAATCCACAAGATGTAACATCTTTTTCGTCCTGAGTGTGATCACTAGACTGTCTCTCACCAGCTTACATCAGTAACTTCTCCCTAGTGCTCCAGGGAAGGAAGGTTCTGAATCCACCCCAATAGGAAACATGTCATGCAAGATCCAAAGGGCAAGATTGTCCCTTATTTCTCTGCTGCTTCACATCTCTCCACTTGCCCACTTCATGACATTAATTTTTCTGCATTTTCCTGTCTGCCTTCCTCACTATTTTTTTTTTTCGTTTGCCTAAGAATCTTTCAGCCTTGCTAAGAAGCTAGAGTGTGAAAAGCATCTATTTAAGCTTTCCCACCTTTTCCTTCTGCTTGTATTTGCAGCTGCTATAATTGGTCATCATCTCTGGCAAGAAGAGAAAGAAGGAACTTACTTTGAAGGTCACTGCCTCACTGCATATTAATTGAATTGTCAGATGAACTAGCTTTCCCTAGAAATGCCCCTTGAAAACCCTAAAAGAGCAAACATATGTCTCCTTTCTTGCTATGGAATTTCTTAGAGGGTTAGAACATGTTTCATACATTTGTAAAAATTAGATTTTGAGTTCTTCAAGACAGAAACTATGGAACTCTAACTTTCCACAGTGCCCAACACAGAAACTTGATGGGAAATGAAAACTGATGAGGGCTATTATTCAACTCTGAGGGCACAGACTTTCCATCTCTGTGGATTACCCTGCTGTATTTTGCCCTTATTACTATGATAGGTTTGCTGATTATATTCTGAGTATCTTTGGCCGGCAAGGTCACTAAAATGCCTTCTCTCTATTCTTAACCTATTTTGACCCCAAGTCTCAGAATGATTTTTAAAAAGTGTTCTAGTGAAGTTTGATTTAAAAAATTTAAACAAACAAACCACAAGGGTTGGATAGGGAAACAAGTAACCAGAGATAACTGAATGAAGTTCTTAATTATGCCCATGTTTTTCTATTTCTTTGAGTCTTTCTTTAAATCATCTGCTCTTTCAAAAATGTTACACTAATGCTACTTAATATGCCTAGCTGTTTAAATGTGATTTGGTGCTTTGAGACTTTAGATAATATATATTTGAACGTAAACACTTGCTAATTTTTTACTAAATTAGCGTGGAGAAAATCTGGCATTTCAGATAATGAGGCCATAAAGCAGACCACTAACAAAGCAGGCACAGCTGTTATGTAAACCACAGGCACTTGAGTCCTCGCCTACCTCATAACAGCAAATATCTCAGGACAATATAAAGTACCACATTCTATTCCACCACCTGGGCAGATATGGACACATCTATTCCCTGACAGCCATCCTATTATGAGCAGCAACTCCATCTTACACTTGTTTATACTCTTGATGACACCTAATGTGTGCCACAAAAAATATGTGTCTCTTAAAATCTGTTCTACTGTACAGCCTGAGTCATTTGGTGAGATTAAAGGCAAATTGAGTCCACTATTTGACCTAAGGACCAGGAAGGGTTACTGCCAGTGCACAGACGGGTCTTCTACTTGAGCACGCACAACCTCAGCAGCTTGGACTAGAAACCTGTAGCCACAGATTCCCTGACGTATTGCTTCCTGGACCTTCACTCTGAATGTTGGATTCCTCCCCAGGGAGGCTGTCATGACTGCAAAGCCTTTCCCCAGTTAGCTCAACTTCTATGTTGGTTATTCAAAGAGTGCCATCTGCAGGATGAACTGAGGACTCAAATATTTAATTCATCTTCAAATACTATTTGAAGAATTTGTTTAAAATTTGTTCAAGAGCTATTAAACACAAAAGTTAAAGTTTAATGAAGGATAATGGAGTACCACATAAATTCTTCAAAGTTATCATTTACGTCTATTTTAATAGCTGACTTAAATGTCTTTACTCCAAAGATTGACCACTGGTAAGAATCACAGATGACTTCACTATCCCAAGAGTGGAGATGTATTTGTTCAGGGACTTTACACTGCCTCAACCCCTCCTCATGGATAGCCATTTCCTCTGCCACTGGCTTGCTTTTCCTTGCAGAAGGACAAATTTCCAGGAGCTGTGACAGATGCAATAACTCTCTTTCTGCTTTGATTCAAGACAATTTTTTTGAACCTAAATACAAAGAATGTGTGCTCAGAATTCCTTTCTCATTAACAGCCTCAAGTAAAGGAATCTTAAATGATAAGGTTAAAAGAGGTCCCTTCACGGAATCATGACCCTTTAGAGTATTGCTCATAATTTACCCCAGCCTCCTACCCATGACATCTATAGCCTTCCTGAACATATCTCATAAACAGCAACCCAAACAAAGAATAGAAGTGTCCATGCTTTGGCTTTCTGTCATTGTTCTTCTTACTCAAGAGCTTTCAATTCCTGATTAAATCCACTCCTATTCTCCCAATGGCCCTCACTTAATTGAGAGAAGAAGGAAGAGACAAAGAAAACCCTTTCCTGCCAAGATTACCCTGTTTTCACCACCTATACATGGCAATCACGTTGTACAGAACAAAGCAGGTCTCAGGCAGGTTGACTGTCAGTAGCAGCCTGCCCAAGACTGCCTTCATTGTGGTCAGCATTGGTTTTCCTATGTAAACTAGCAATCCCAGGATGCTGGGCAGCTCCACTCCCCAGAGCGGGGATGATGGAATAAGGCAGGATTAATTCCCAGCCTACAAGATCCAGCTCTGGAGGCTAATTTCAGGGTAATGGGATGGCTCATGAACCCTAGGTAAAGTGCTCCCTTTGTAGCTCACATCTGCTTTTCTCCTTTCTAGAGCAAACACTCCTCCTAAAAGCATGAGCCTTTTGGAACTTAGAACTCTGTCTTCTCTTTCAAAAAAATACAGTCTTATGAGAAAGCAGAGTCAGGAGAGACGTGGATTATGCCAGTGGATTACTCATTGGAAGGACCAGAGAAAACTCATAATGGATGTCAAAGAAGGTGGCAACATCCCCCACCCTCACCCCCTTTGTTCCACACTTTCCATATGCAAATGGGCACTCAGAAATGAATTTTATGCCCAGTTCCTATATCTCAATAAGGAGGGACAGCATGGAATTAGGATAAGAGCAAGACTCTGAAACCCAACAGACCTGGGTCTGAATCTCAGCAGAGCTCCTGACAAGCTGGATGACTCGGGCACATGGAAAAACTTTTTGAGACTCAGTGTTGCCTTCTATAAAACAAGGTGAATACTATCTAGCATTCAGGATTGGTATAAGACAAAATATATAATGGAAACATAAGCTCTCAAAAATGTGTCCATTCTTTAATATGAATTTAAGTTCGTGTGTCTTTGTTGCTGATGGCAAGGCATTGTCCCACTTGAAAGGAATATCAGGCACCAGTGAGAAAGTGGAGGAGCAGATGGGCACAATGGGACTAGGATGGCCATGGGCCTGGCTTGATTATAACAAAATGCAAAAACTGTAACCTATAACCAAAACATGGGGCTATAACTAAGGTTGGCATTGCCTCTGAGGCCACATGAGGTAGAGGGAAAGGGGAATTGAGCTGGGTCAGTGCTATGGGTGGCTTTGGGAATGTCCTTTTTAAGTGAGGAGTGCTGAGCCATAGGACAGCCCACAGACAGAAGCACCAAAGCCATGGGATGGCCCTATTCCAACAGACCACCCCAGGTACTACAACCTTCACTCTCAGCATTCAAGGGATACATGTGGCTCTCTCCCATCCTTTGACCCCTAATAGCCTACAGAGGAATGACCCAGGGTGTATGGCCACCCAGGTATTTTGGGTCGGTGTTGCATCTTGTCCATCATAAGGTACATCGAGACCTGTGGCTATCACAATGGCAAAGTCCACCTCATTCTGCAGAAGGCCCTCATTGGCTATAACGATTTCTTTTTTATTGTGGTAAAATAAACAATATGACACTTAGAATTTTAACCATTTTAAAGTGCATAATTTAGTGGTATTAAGTACATTCACAGTGTTGTGGTGCAACCATCACTATCATTCATCTCAAGAACTCTTCATCTTGCAAAACTGAAACTCTGTATCAATTAAACTAGGAGAGTCCAATCTTTTGGCTTCCCCAGGCCACACTGGAAGAATTTTCTTGGGCCACACATAAAATATACTAATGGTAACTGATGAGTTTTAAAAATCACAAAAAATTCATAATGTTTTAAGAAAGTTTACAAATTTGTGTTGGACCATATTCAAAGCCACCGTCATGGGCCACATATAGCCTATGGGCCACGGGCTAGATAAGCTTGCATTAAACAATAGCTCCCCAATCCTCCCTTCCCCTCAACCTCTGACAACCACCATTCTACTTTTTATCTCTATGAATCTGACTATTCTAGGTGTAAGTAGAATCACAAACTATTCGTCCTTTCTGTGACTAGCTTATTTCACTTAGCATAATGTCTTCAAGGTTAATCCATGTTGTAGCATTTATTAGAATTCCCTCCCTTTTTAAGTCTAAATAATAATCCATTATATGAATATACAGTACCACATTTTGTTTATCTGTGCATCCGTCAATAGACATCGGAGTTGCTTCCACCTTTTAAATATTGTGAACATGGGTGTATAAATATCTATTTGATGATCGGGCCTGGTAGCTCCTGCCTGTAATCCCAGCACTTTGGGAGGCCAAGGTGGATGGATCACCTGAGGTCAGGAGTTTGAGAGCAGCCTGGCCAACATGGTGAAACCCCATCTCTACTAAAAATATTTTAAAAATTAGCCAGGTGTGATGGCAGGTGCCTGTAATCCCAGTTACTCTGGAGTCTGAGGCAGGAGAATCACTTGATCCCAGGAGGCAAAGGTTGCAGTGATCCAAGATCGCATCACTGCATTCCAGCTTAGGCAACAGAGCAAGACTCTGTCTCAAAAAAAAAAAAAAAAAAAAATCTGTTTAAGTTCCTGCTTTCAATTCTGTTGGGAATACATGCTGAAGTGGAATTGCTGGATCTATGGCAATTGTATTTTTAATTTTTGAGGACCCAACACACTGTTTTCCACAGTGGCTGCACCATTTTACACTCTCATCAACGGTGCACAAGGGTTCCATAGGAGGCTTTCTTTACCCCACAGGTTGGGTCCAATCCACCTATATTCCCTGGGCTCAGGTTGCTGCTAACATGGTCTTTCTGGCTCCTGTAAGGGCTTTCACTTTTCAGCATTTACTTGCAGCTCCCCTAAAGATGCAGTAATGCTCCATGACTTTCCTGTTCTTGCTTGGTTGTTGATGGGCCATCTCTTTTTGCATCCATTGCACATAGCCTGCCTGGGGCTGGGCACCTCCCTGGGTGAGGCCTAGGGCTCTGCATAATGCCCAAAGTGGGACCCACATTGAGGGCTGTCTGCCTAGTGGGACTGAAGTCAGCTCTGGCTAAGGCGGTGATGTGGTAAAACCTAGCTCTGTCATCCTCACTCCTTCAGCAACACCTACCCCTCTGTCCCATATGGGCACCCTCCCTGCCTTATTCTTCATCATTTTATTTTTCATGGCAGCTGATCACACCTGACAAAATAACTGGAGAGCGGTATTTCATCTTGAAAATGAAAATTTTCAGGACCCATTTGGAAAACTCCCCAGTGGAGAAATATAACAGAGCTAGGACAACATTTTTGAGGTAGAGGCTCTAAACAAAAAAACAGACTTTGAAACAATTACATTATTAAACAAATGGTCAGGACCTCTCATACAACATCTTTGTATAAATTCAAAAACAGTGCCCTTTTTGGATCAGGTATACAGCTCAGCTAAAAGACTGAACATTGTATAAATGGCAGTTTAAATATTGTAGAAATGACACCAAGGTACGTTCTCTGGGCACATTCTGCCCTGTGAGCGCATGGCTGATGAGCAGGTGCCACCTATTTCTCCAGGTCCTAGAAGGTATGTGGCTTTGCAAGTAGAGCTGGGACTGATTTTTAGCTCTCACTCACTGGTAGTGACAATCATAAGCAGTAGCCCTGGGGTGATGAGGAATCTAATAATGTCATTCCCTCCTGCCAGCACCACCTTGTGGACAAGGCATTTTTAGATCACACCAGCAGGAAGATTTTTTTGAAAGACCATAAACATGGGCAACTATTTTACCACTTATCTAGATTCCAAAAAAAAGACAAAGGACTCCTTGCATCAGGCAGGGAGGCAGCCCAGCAGCAACAGGTTATCAACCCAGCATGCCTCACAAAACACCAAAGGCACAGCCCTGGTGTCTGTCTCTCTCTTTCTCTCTCTCTCTCTCTCTCTCTCTCTCTCACACACACACACACACACACACACACACACAGCATCTTACCTGAGCCACCTCTTCAAAGTCCACGGGTTATCAACCCAGCATGCTTCACCAAACACCAAAGCCACAGCCCTGGTCTCTCTCATCTACACACACACACACACACACACACACACACACACACACACACACAGAGCGTCTCACCTGAGCCACCTCTTCAAAGTCATCATGCCTCTTCTGCAAGGCCCGGGCTCGATGTAGGGACTTCCCAACTCCAGTGTGTTTGCTGAGAAAGGCCTCACCATGGTTTTCAATCCAGTCCAACACCTGGTCAGAGAAGGATAACAGCAACAATGACTTCCTAGCAGAAGAAAAGACACGTGACAACATGTGCAACTGCTAGAGTCCTAATCACCCCCATATCCCATCCCTATTGAAAAGCAGAAGTTCAGGTGGACATGTTCAATCCACTGTGGGTCCATGGGATTTCATTATTGTCACTGGTAATATGATAGTCCCACCCTTAACTAAATTCAACTTATCCATTTTGATCTCCAGATTATTCTTCCATTGCTTTTTCCATTTTCTTCGTTCATTATTTTAAACAAGCTACATAGACCATCAGGCACAGCTTTACCCCCTCACCACTTCTACCCAATTGCATAAAGATATTGGCAGGAAATTAGGCAGCAGCAGTTTGGGCAGCATCTTGGCCCTCATTACTCATCCATCACTCTGCCATAAGAATACCCACAGCAATGGTGACCAGCCATGGGGATCCTGCCTCATTGTGCTCCTGGGGCTCCCCTTCCAAATCTTGAAAGCAAAGTCCAGGGTAGTCAGTCCCCAGTTGAATGCTCAAGATATCTGACCACTAGGACAATGGCTTCTTTCCATTGTCCTAGTGGTCAGATATCTTGAGCATTCAACTGGGGACTGACTACCCTGGTTGAATGTTTTCTAGGTCCTCTGGCTTCTTTCCATCTCTCTTCTCCAATCAATAGCAACCAACCAAATGAATAAAGTATTTGCATCCTAAGTCCTTTAGTATCTGAGTCTCTTGGGAAGCAGTGGAGACTTCATGTTCTTCCAGGCTAAAGATCTAGTGATTTGGCTTTAAGACAGTTTCTTTGATATTTAGAGACTTTGGAACAGAGGAGCCTGGGCAATAGAGGAGTGAGAGAAAGGGGATGCTAAGAAGGGTAGAAAATAAGTTTTTCTGAGGAGCAGTTGAGAGGCAGGATGGAAATCCCTTAGTAAAAGCCTTGACATATAGGGAGGACCAAAGCCTTTTATACTCATTTTGCATTCTTGCAGATGGCCTAACAAAAATGTATGCATCCCAGAGATCATCTTTTGATCTCAAAGAGTTGTTGCTCAGTAAATCAGGTGGCCACAATTAAATCAGAATTACAGTATGAACACACCTGTTATAGATCCTGCTAAAACTCAAGCAAGCTCACTAAATACCTGCAATATTAAACATTAACTAAACATTTGATTAATGATAAGCTAGCCTTTCCAGGTTTTGGAGGAGCTTACTGGAAAATGATTTAGATGAACTAGGTCTATTTAAAAGGATGTTTTAACTCATACCTGTGTCTCAAACAGATTGCCCTATAACAAACAGAGGTAAAACCAAATCATTCCAAAGACTACAAGCACAGGAGTTCTCTGACATTTGGGATATTTTAGTATCTGCAGTGTGCAAAGTATGGACATTTTCAAAATCTTTGGTGACAGGATCACAAAGCCCACATCATGATTGTGCTAGTTCAGAGAAAGGTACATATGAACATAAAAATGAGGCTTAACAAACATCCACTTAATGAAGATGGAGTAATTGTCTATCACCATGAGGAAAATATTAACAAAAAATGAATTTATCTAAACATTATCTATGGAGATTTTAAACCCTTTATAATATAAACACTTGATAATATATTCTGGCCATATACACACACACGCACATACACATTTTTTTTTTTAAGTATTCTGGAGGCACAACCCTAAAAAGAAATTGTGGTAGTGCTGGATTTTTACCTTTTGCAAACACTGAAAAGGTGGCACTGAAAGGCACGTTCCTGTCTTAGAAGAGCCTACGTTTCTCTAGAATTACAGCGAAACTTCAACCAAAAAAAATCAGGAGAATGTATTTTTACTTGGCTTGCCACAATTAGATCTCACAATTCTGTACTGTAACAGGAGTTATGAGCTCCGGCATGCAAGGTCAAAGGTAAATACTTCTAGTCACAAAGTTTTCCATATATTATGTGCCAAGCACAGTAAAGTTTTAGACTTTTAATGCATAAACTTCCATTAATCCCTTTTGAGAACAAATTGAGGTTTGAGGATAATTTTCGGCACACAAAAGAACTACTGGTGGCCATTTATGAATATATTGGAATTTATAACAGATTTTTCAGACTACATTTTTTTTTAATTAGTTTTGAGCAATTAAGTATGACCTGCTTGTCTGGCAATGTTTTCATGAGTTTATTTTATTTCATTTTTTATCTCTAGCTTTAAGAAAATTGGTTATTCTGAAGCAAATTCGTTGAAGAGGAATATTTTTCTTCTAATAGTTCACCTGCGCACAGTGTTTGCTCTCCCCAAAAATGATTTCACAACTTTTAAACATTTTTTAAAAGGCAATTTGTTTCCTTTTTAAGTTACCCCACTTTCTTTAAAATGTCAATATATTTTTAGCTAGTGGCACTTTTTTTTAACTTAATCGGCTATGCCTTCATCACTTAAAAACCTATTTCATATTTGAGAGGCTTTTACTTCATCTTAACATAACTTTGATTGCCCTATGATGTTATAGTACCATCATTTAGTCCAATTTCTACCATTAGAATTGAAGCTGTAGGAAAAATATGTGCAATCTTGACAAAAGTTCAGGAGCTGTGCAGAAATCAATTTAACAAATCAAAAAGCAAATAATTTAGGAAATTAACAAAATGACTTTCCTAATCCAGACTGAAAAAGTACTCAAGGATAGATAAACATAGTCAGTATATGAAGTATTGTTAGAGATTCTAGTTTCTGACTATTTTGTTTCAGACAGTTCACTTGGAGCCATTGTTGTGTGATACAAGTGTTTAGACCACATACTGTCTTGACCCTGATTCCACATCCTCCAACCTTGGGAGTACAATCTGACTTGACCCTGATTCCACATCCTCCAACCTTGGGAGTACAATCTGACTTGACCCTGATTCCACATCCTCCAACCTTGGGAGTACAATCTGACTTGACCCTGATTCCATGTCCTCCAACCTTGGAAGTACAATCTGACTTTACATGCAGATCCTGCACAGCAGAGAAATGTGTTCCTGAGCAGTCACCAGCAGTGCCTGACAATTGTATTACACACTGTAAATGTACAGGTGGCTTGAAATTCTGAATTTGTTGGTTTCTAGCGAGTTCCATTAAGATGAACCAGGCCCCAGAAGCTGAACATCACTGGTTAAAGAATAAATTAACTTTCTAGCCAAATCATGGACCCTAACTAAGCACAAGTACCCATCAAGGTACTCCTTATAATCTTATTCCTGGATGATTTATCTTCATCTACAAGGCATATTTAAAATACTCAATTACCAATCATAGAGTATACAAGATGACAGTCATTCATACCTATTGATGGCTCTGAATTGGTATTTGAACATTTCCAACTTGGGAGGTTTTACCTTTTTGTTTTTGTCTGAGGGGTCCTCAGGTAGCAGAGAAGCATATGTGGGTATATAAGTATTCACATATTCAGATATTTATTTGATAGTGTTATTGTGCCCTCGTGCCAGGCACTATAGCACCTCTAGAGGTGGGGGTGTAGCAGTAAACAAGGCAGGCATGGTCTGATGCTGGGAACTCAGTCTTATAGGGGTAACAAGCACTAGACACTAAATCACACAATTCATCATTCACTGCAAAGGTGAAAAGTGTCAACAGCCAAATGCAACTTCGCTGAGGAGTCACGGAAGGCTTCTTAGAAGAAGTGAGATTTAGTCAAGATCTGAGAGAGTAGGATTTAACCAAATTAGGAATTTAAAAGACCAGCATGGCTTGCACAGGGGTAAGTATAAAATGGACCCCGAAAAGGCAGGAACCAGATTGTGGTGAACCCTGATGTGCTGAATGGGAGAACCCAGTGTCCATCCTAAGAGCCACTGAAGGGTTTCAAGGAGGATAAAGACTATTTCATTTTCAGTTAAAAATTATTGCTCTGATTGGCTAGGTGCAGTGGTTCACACCTGTAATCCCAACCCTTTGTGAGGCAGAGGCAGGTAGATTGCTTGAACCCAGGAATTTGAGACAAGTCTTAGCAACATGGCAAAACCCTGTCTCTACAAAAAAATTAGCCAGGTGTGGTGGTGTACACCTGCAGTCCCAGCTACCCAGGAGGCTGAGGAGGGAGGATCCCCTGAGCCTAGGAGGTTGAGGCTGAAGTGAGCCATGATATCACCATTCCAGCCTGGGCAACAGAATGAGACCTTGTCATAAATAAATAAATAAATAAATAAGGCTCTGATTGCTTTGTGGAGGATCAACTGGGGAAGGCAAGAGTAGAGAGTGGAAAACAGGAGGCAGAAATTATGACAAGAGGTGATGGTGACGCAGGCAAGGCCAATGGCAGTATATATGGATAGACAGGTTGGGGGAAAGAATTGCCAGGACTTGGTCATTGGCTATGGGGGAGATGGAGAGACAGGTGGTAAGTCTGACTCCCAGAGGCATGTCTCAAACAACTGAGTGGAAGGTAGAACTAGTCACTGGTATAGGAGTGAAGGAGTTATAAGGGGTAGCAAAGACATAACTTTTTTTTTTCTTAAGATTTTTTTCCCTTTCCATGCTCATGCTCTTGTTTTGAGTATGAACACAGAAAGGAATACTCAGAGGCATAAATGTCAGTGATTTGTACCCCTAAATTTGAATGGGAAATAGTACTCAATAATAGTTGTCAATCAGATTCTGGTAACATGTGCCTTTAGTTTCAAAGAAGTAATTTATACAATAAAGCTTAAAAATAAATTATAAATTGTTGATCTAGCTGAATCACAATAATAAACCAGTTGGGAATATCAAATCCACTTTAAAAACATAACTTTAAACTAAGCATCCATCAAGGGATGACTGGATAAAGAAAATGTGGTAATATTTACAATGGAATACCATTTCGCCATAAAAAAGAATGAAATCATGCCTTCTGTAGCAACATGGATGGAACCGGAGGCCATTGTCTTAAAGTAAAACAAGTCAAGCACAAAAAGACAAATATAACATGTTCTCACTTATATGTGGGAGATGAATAATGCATACACATGGATGCAGAGTTTGGAGTGCTAAAGAGTGGACGCTGGAAAGGGAGAGGGGGTGGTTGATGAGAAATTACCTAATGAGTACAATATATGTTATTTGGGTGATGGCTATCATAAAAGCTCTGACTTTACCACTATGCAATCTATGTATATAACAAAATTATACTTGGACCCCATATATTTATACAAAAATAAATAAATAAAGGCATACCCTCAGACTTAAGTGAAATTAACCCATGCATTCTTGAAATGGCTTTTCACTGGGGTATAATTTTTGAGCAGCCCCTTACCCTGACATACAAAGTCCCGCATGTCTGGCCCTACCATCTCTTAACCCCACCTCAAATGAATTCCCGCCTCACCCCACAGCACCCTAAAAGCTGAATCTCATCTCCCACGCTTTGCTCTATTTCTCCCTTCACTTTCCATATCCTTTCCTTTCATGTACCCACTTCCCAGGCTACCTCCTACTTATCCTTTAAGCTCTGCCTCAAAATCATTGGCTATGGAATGCCTCAACTCCTTAATAACCCATCTGGGCTGGAGTGGGTGTTTCTCTTCTCTGATTCTGTTCAAACCACAATTATTGCCCACAGGCCTGTCTCTCACACTAGGCTCCAACCTCTTTGTACTCCCAGGATGCAGTGTGGTACTCAACATAGAGTGGTTGCTTAGCACATGTTTAATTGAACTGAACTCAAACTGACCTCTCTAACACAGAACTTTGTAGTGAAAGACTCCTGCTCTACACTCCCGCTGTAACTTTATCTCAGTCTGCACTCAAAGTTCTCTCTTTGGGCATCTCTACACTCTCCACTGCCCCACTTGGCAGGTAGTTCCTAGAGGAAGGTAAAGAGTATGGGTTTTTCACCATTTGTATCCTACCCTTCCTTCTCCTCTACCACACAGCATCCTTGCCTGCATCTCGCACTCAAAAGATACACAATGACTGTTCATAGCCATGAATTGCCAAGTGCATATGTGGCTGAGGTCCCTGCCCTGCTTATCTTGAGAGGAATTTTGCCATCCCATTCAGGAATGCCATCATTAGGGATAACAGTACAGGTGAGCCCAGGCTCCTTGCCACTACAGCAGGCAGGCAGCTTAAAACAGCTTGTAAAGATCTTCCTTTCTCCGTCTTGACTTTTCAACCAGAAAGTAGTCCTTTCCCAGAACAGTCTTTTCCAAAAGAGACGTTCACATCCTGAACTAGATTTGAAAGCTAACCTAACAGCCATTATGCATAATTCCCTAATCACCCCCTTTCTTCCTCATCTAATTGTGTTTATTCCAACCAGCATTCAATCAAGATGCAATGCCTTTCAGCACAGGAGACAGTCTAACTGCCAAGGAGAAGGGATTTTTTTTTTTTTTTTTTT
>NW_016107883.1:1386536-1420058 GCF_001604975.1 Cebus imitator | reverse complement strand
CAGGCTGGTCTCGAACTCCTGACCTCAGGTGATCCACCTGCCTCGACCTCCCAAAATGCTAGGATTACAGGTGTGAACCACCACACCTGGCTGGAAAATGTCTTTTTGAAGAGATCAATTAACAAACAATCTCTGTATAGTGGCCATGAAGGCATCTGAGCTCATGGGAAACCACTTGGGTCTTAAGGACTTTGTAGGTACCATTCCATTAGCCAGAACTCTTCTTTTTTTGGAGACAGAGTCTCACTCTGTCACCCAGGCTAGAGTACAATGGCACAATCTTGGCTCACTACAACCTCCACACCCGGGTTCAAGCAATTCTCATCCCTGAGCCTCCTGAATAGCTGGGACTACAGGCACACACCACCATACCTGGCTAATTTTTTTGTATTTTGGTAGAGACAGGGTTTTACCATGTTGGCCAGGCTGATCTTGAACTCCTGAGATCAGGTAATCCACTTACCTTGGCCTACCAAAGTGCCAGTATTATAGGCGTGGGCCACAGTGCCCAGTCCCAGAACCTCTTATTAAACAGGCCCCACTGCTCATTCATTCAGCTCTCTACTATCGTCAGCCATCGCCACACCAGCTATCGCCATATGACACATAGCATACTTGCTTGGTTTGGGTGTTATTTCCACCCCCTGACTGCAAGCTCTATGTGAACAGGGGTTTCATTTGATTTGCTGCTGTGTTCTTCTGGGTAAGTGAATAACAAATATAATTTGAAAACTTCCTGTGTGAAAAGGACAAAAATCATGAAAAGAAATGGAGACTTTTTGCAAACATATGTGGAATCAGAATCCCAACTCTCTGATCCCTCACCTGGCTCTCTCTGATAAGTCATCTTATTTGAAATATGTTATTCAGCTTGTGTCATAATTTGATCCAGAGGGTAACAACAAGATGCTTGATATTTTAAGTAAACTGAAGAATTCCTCTGTCTTAATTCCCACCTCTCAGCCCCTAGCTCCCTGCCCATTTAGAAAGTCATTTTTCTGAGGTAAATGAAGGAGCATTTATGAGCCATCAGGCATCTGCAAGACATTTTATTCTGTTAAAGGTTCAAGTACACACAGTGTGAAGAGTACTCAGGAGAGTCTACCACATGATTATTTCTGTCGCCTCACACAGCACACTAAGAACTAGTCTGAAGGGGAGCAGCTCCTAGGCTGCCTGGACTACCCAGCTCCCCATTGGTTGCAACTGGAGAGCATGCAGGCACCACTTGAAATGGCCAGTTACTAGCAACTCATTTTCCGTCCCCTCTTTGGAACAAGTATGATCAAAATAAATGTCTTGCTATGGCAGGAGAAGCCATTAGTTTTCTGAGAGGGCTCAGTGGAAACTCATTAGCAGATGTACAGACCATGCTTCTTCTGAGAGCTACAGTCCTGTCTCCTGGCAGACTCAATGTTGGGTAGAAGCCAGCTGAGGGTCCACAGACCCAAAATCTCAGCTGCCCCCAACCTGGGCCCCTCTAGCCCCAGCCTGCCTGCACCCATCCCCTCCTAGGAGAGTGGAGGCTGGGTCGTCCCACCTCCATGAGAGAACCTCCTCTGCCTGGTGCCTTGCTGTCTGTTTCTGGAGGCATTGTACTTTTTAACACTAAGGCTTCAAACTCTTGTCAGCAGTTTTGAACTTTAGAATGCTTAAGAATCACCTGGGGTTCTTTTTATATTATAGACTCCACTTCATTCCCAATTCTGAATCAAGAAATGTAGAACAGGGCCTGATGATCTGTTTTTAAAGAGCTCTCCACTCTAACCAGATGATTTTAATGCAGGGGTCGAAGGACGATACTTCGAAAAATATAGTTACATATTCACATGTGATACCTCCCTCATTTTCTATAACAAATGGAAAATAACTTTTAGCCATTTTTTTCCCCCAAAAAAGCTCTCAAACCTACACTTGCCCCATTACCCTTGTTCATGCTCTATGGCCACACACCATGCCTATAGCTTCCAGTCTCCTCCCACCCCAACTCAGCCCCAAACTGGCACTAGATTGCCTCAAACCTTTACTCTGATTACATGAATCCTTCAACAGCATCACATCAGTAATCATGTATGAGTTCTTTATCCTTTAGCCTAGTATTCAAGGCACCAGAAGTAGCATGTAGAGATCAAGGACATGCTAAGGATAGGGACTGTCAGAAAAAAGGTAACCTGGATGGTCACTGTCTTATTACTTGTTAATATAATGATAAAACAGGAATTGAGGACATTAAACATGTGAAAAATTGTTGTGGATCAATAAAGCCCTGAGGTTCAGTATCTCCTGGCAAGAGACTTCTCACTGCCTCCCCAGGCCCCATCAGCCTCCCACCCCTGCCAGATGAGGTGCCCAGGTCCTTCCTTGGAAGGTGCTCACCATCGAAGAACCACTCTTCAGTCAGGACAGAGTTTGTATTTACAAAATCAAAGTAAATACCAAAGTAAACATCAAGGGAGAAGCCCACGGTCGGGAAGGGAAGAGAGGCAAGAAGGAAAGTCGAGCAGAGAACAGAGTGGCTGGAGTATAGCAAGGGAAATGGGGAACCAGGAAGCCCATGAGGTTCTAGGCAGGAAAGGTGTGAGCATGCCAGAGGCAAGCCCCTCGCTCATTCCTGAGCCCTGCAGAGGCTAGAGAACACATGGAGAGGACTGAAACCCATAGTCTTTTGTACTACCTCCTATCACAGGGAAAGGGTTGGAGTGCTTCCTCTAAGATTAGGGACACTAAAAAGGCAGATGGGAATGTTTCCCTCCCTCTCTTCATTTTAATCAGACAAGCAGGAGCCTCCCTCTCAATCTGTACCAACTCAGCAGAGTCTCAACCTTGTGTTCCTTCTGGGCATTCATGCTGCCCAAAAAATCATCTAGTACCTGCTTGAAAAATATCCGAATGATTAGATTATCACCATCAAAAAAACTTATCTGAGAACTTTAAAACTGCTAATTATGGCCATGGGTAGATGGATATTATTCAAGATATATGCTGCAAAGAATAGCATCAGTAATGCTAAGTTAACATAATTATAACTGTGAAAAATAAATGAGAATGGGTACTGTCTGTTTTGGGGAAATTTGTGTTAGTGATAAATAGCTAGAGAAAGCATATGGAAAAAGGTTTTTGGGTATGAGTAGGACTACCTTCTTGAATCTTACTGGACAGGTAGTTTGAGATCAGTCTCAGCTGTCAGCAGCTACATGATGTTAGGCAAGTCTCATCCTGTGGGACCAAGTAATTTATCAGGACACTTTGACTAGTGATACTCTGGTAGTAAATTATAAATCTCTCAAGGGCATGATCTGTGTCTCTATTCCCATCTTCCAGCATAGGGCATATGGTATAGTAGAGAGGCTAAGAGGATAGAGTTTGATATTAGGTGAACTTGGAATTGAATCCCTGATCTGCCACTAGCTGTGTGATCTTAGGCGAATTTACTTAACCTTTCTGAGCTTTAATTTCCTCATCAGAAAGACAGGAACAAAACTTTCATCTGCCTCACAGTGATGGAAGATTAAACAAAAGGCAAGTGAAGAGATCAGACATTCAATCATATTTACTCATAAAGATGATAAATCCTGAGCTTTGAATAATATGATTTCTAAAGACATATTTAATTGTAGTAACAAAATCTCAGGGTTGGAATGCAATCATCCCTCCGATATTTGAATCCTCTTCTCAATGTACCCATCAAATAACCTGTTGCACATATGGTTCCCCCATGAGTGCATTCCTTGATCTAACGAGGTGCAGAATATGCCGTGACACTTTCCTTTTTTAGATGTTTTAATCCTTCTTTCTTATAGGAAGAGTTAGTTTCTAGACCTGACATCATTCTGGTTCCCTTTATTTTTTAAATAACTAATCATTCTGAGAGCAACCTGAAGTGCTCATATTCTATTATGCAAAACTGTCAACTGGCCTATACAATGACCAAACTGGTTTAGTGTAATTAAGAGACTATAATCACTGGATCTACTAAAAGATTGACTATTTGGAGTTTTTAGAAAATTACAGTCAAATCCCTTTCAAATAGTCTTTGGCAAACTAGGGCTGACATAGCAAAAGCTGTAATTTTCCACCTGAGGGTTCAGAGAAACTGAGGGAAGCAAGTAAAATCTATTTATAGTACAGGAACAATGGACTTTAAATGAATATTAATTTTCATTAATTCAGAATGGAAGTCACCAAGGCAGATATATTCGGACATCACTGCCCTTCCCTAGTTCACATGACCAGACTGCTTAGAAACAAGATATAGGAGCCTCAAATGTGTCACTGACCTATTCACTCCAACAAGACCACTCCCTACCCTTTCAGCCTCACCTCCCATTATCGCTGCCAGGCATAGTGGTCCAGTTAGACTTCCTCATCCTTGTGCCCTGCCTGTAAGTTAGTTCTCTGCTTTCTGGTCTTTCCCAGGAACGTCACCCCCATCTCCCTGACCTGTGCTCCAAGGACTGGTACAAAGCCCACCCAACTGGAGGGAAATCTCTCTGCACTGACTCCAAAAAGTCCACTGTTGTTTGGTTTTTTGGCTCTGAACATGGATAGCTGTGTGCCATTAATATATCCTGGGGTGTATGTGTCTACTCTCAAAGTCAGAGACCACAAACTTCTAGTACAAAGCTGTTCATACAGAAGGTGTGCCAAAACACTTTATAGACGTGTTCTTTTTTTAATTCTTTTTTTCTTTTTTGAGATGGAGTCTCGCTCTGTCACCCAGGCTGTAGTGTAGTGGCACAATCTTAGCTCACTGCAACCTCTGCCTCCCAGGTTCAAGCAATTCTCCTGCCTCAGCCTCTTGAGTAGTTGGGACTACAGGTGTGTGCCACCACGCCTAGATAATTTTTGTATTTTTAGTAGAGACGGGCTTTCACCATGTTGGCCAGGCTGGTCTTGAACTCCAGACCTCAAGTGATCTGCCCGCTTCAGCCTCCCAAAGTGCTGGGATTATAGGTGTGACCCACTGTGACCAGCCTCTGTCAACTGGCATATTTTTTATTTGTTACAGGAAAACTAGAATTACTTTATAATTTAAAAATAGGGTTGGGGGCCGGGCGCGGTGGCTCAAGCCTGTAATCCCAGCACTGTGGGAGGCCGAGGTGGGTGGATCACGAGGCGAAGAGATCGACACCATCCTGGTCAACATGGTGAAACCCCGTCTCTACTAAAAATACAAAAAATTAGCTGGGCATGGTGGCGCGTGCCTGTAATCCCAGCTACTCAGGAGGCTGAGGCAGGAGAATTGCCTGAACCCAGGAGGCGGAGGTTGCGGTGAGCCGAGATCGCGCCATTGCACTCCAGCCTGGGTAACAAGAGCAAAACTCCGTCTCAAAAAAAAAAAAAAAAAAAAAAAAAAAAAATAGGGTTGGGGCTGGGCGTGGTGGCTCACGCCTGTAATCCCAGCACTTGGGAGGCTGAGGCAGGTGGATCACAAGGTCAAGAGATCGAGACCATCCTGGTCAACATGGTGAAACCCCGTCTCTACTAAAAATACAAAAATTAGCTGGGCATGGTGGCGCACACCTGTAGTCCCAGCTACTCAGGAGGCTGAGGCAGGAGAATTGCTTGAACCCAGGAGGCGGAAGCTGCGGTGAGCCGAGATTGCGCCATTGCACTCCAGCCTGGGTAACAAGAGCGGAACTCTGTCTCAAAAAAAAAAAAAAAAAAAAAAAAAAATAGAGGTTGGGGTTGGGAGGGTTAAAGTCACACTAAAAGACAAAAACATGGAATTATATGATTTAAACAATCAGTGGAGATTATTCCTGTGTTTTTGTTTTATTTGCAAATCCTACCTACTATCTACCAAAGAGTGTTGTCTCCTGGATTTGCTATCAGATAGACTCATTCTTGAGAAAAATGGAGAGTGAGGAAGAAGGGGAGGCAGTCCAAGGTGGCCTGCCTGCAGGGGATGCTCTGAAAAACAGTTGCTCTAGCTAAGGAAAGATAGAATGAAATGCATATCTCCCAGAAAGAGCAAGAATCTAGTGACTCCTTGTTTTTTCCTCCACAATTCAGGTCTATCTGGGCCTAGAAGTAGTCCTTTTACATACATGGGAAGATAGAGTTAGGGGAGAATGAAAAACAGATGGTGCATTGGGATTCCTTGCATCCAATACAGGAGCACCCAGATTCATAAAGCAAGTTCTTAGAGACCTACAAAGAGACTTAGATTCCCACGCAATGATAGCAGGAGAACACCCCACTGTCAATATTAGACAGATCAATGAGACAGAAAATTAACAAGGATATTCAAGACTTGAACTCAGCTCTGGACCAAGCAGACCCAGTAGACATCTACAGAACTCTCCACCATAAATCAACAGAATATACATTCTTCCCAGCATCACATCACACTTATTCAACAATTGACCACATAATTGGAAGTAAAACACTCCTCAGCAAATGCACAAGAACAGAAATCATGACAAACAGTCTCTCAGACTACAATTCAATCAAATTAGAACTCAGGATTAAGAAACTCACTCAAAAACCCCACAACTACATTGAAACTGAGCAATCTGCTCCTGAGTGACTACTGGGTAAATAACACAATTAAGGCAGAAATAAATAAGTTCTTTGAAACCAATGAGAACAAAGACACAACGTACCAGAATCTCTGGGACACAGCCAAAGCAGTGTTTAGAGGGAAATTTATTGCACTAAATGCCCACAGGAGAAAGTGGAAAAGATCTAAAATCAATACTCTAACATTACAATTAAAAGAACTAGAGAAGCAAGAGCAAACAAATTCAAAAGCTAGCAGAAGACAAGAAATAACTAAGATCAGAGTAGAACTGAAGGAGATAGAGACACAAAAACCCTTCAAAAAAATCAATGAATCCAGGAACTGGTTTTTTGAAAAGTAACAAAATAGATAAAATTCTAGCCAGACTAATAAAGAAGAAACAAGAGAAGAACCAAATAGACACAATGAAAAAGGATAAAGAGGATATCACCACTGATCCCACAGAAATATAAACTACCATCAGAGAATACCATAAACACCTCTATGCAAATAAACTAGAAAATCTAGAAGAAATGGATAAATTCCTGGATGCATACACCTTAACCAGGAAGAAGTCAAATCCCTGAATAGACCAATAACACGTTCTAAAATTAAGATAGTAATTCATAGCCTACCAACCTAAAAAAGCCCAGGACCAGATGGATTCACAGTCGAATTCTACCAGAGGTACAAAGAGGAGCTGGTACCATTCCTTCTGAAACTATTCCAAATAATGGAAAAAGAGGGACTCCTCCCTAACTCATTTTATGAGGCCAGCATCATCCTGATACCAAAACCTGGCAGAGACACAAGCGAAAAAGAAAATTTCAGGCCAATATCCCTGATGAACATCAATGCGAAAATCCCCGATAAAACACCGGCCAACAAAATCCAGCAGCACATCAGAAAACTTACCTACCACGATTAAGCTGGCTTCATCCCTGGGATGCAAGGCTGGTTCAGCATATGCAAATCAATAAACTTAATGTATTACATAAACAAAACCAATGACAAAAACCACATGATTATCTCAACAGATGCAGAAAAGGTCTTTGATAAAATTCAACACCCATTCATGCTAAAAATTCTCAATAAACTAGGTATTGATGGAACTTATCTCAAAATAATAAGAGCTATTTATGACAAACCCACAGCCAATATCATACTGAATGGGCAAAAGCTGGAAGTATTCCCTTTGAAAACCAGCACAAGAAAAAGACGCACTCTCTCACCACTCCTATTCAACACAGTATTGGAAGTTCTGGCCAGGGCAATCAGGCAAGAGAAAGAAATAAAAGGCATTCAAATAGGAAGAGAGGAAGTCAAACTGTGTCTGTTTGCAGATGACATGATTGTATACTTATAAAACCCCATTGTCTCATCCCAAAATCTCCTTAAGTTGATAAGCAACTTCAACAAGTCTCAGGATACAAAATCAATGTGCAAAAATAAGAAGCATTCCTATAAACCAATAATAGACAGACAGCCAAATCATGAGTGAACTCCCATTCACAATTGCTACAAAGAGAATAAAATACCTAGGAATACAACTTACAAGGGGCATGAAGGACTTCTTCTAAGAAAACTACAAACCACTGCTCAAGGAAATAAGAGAGGACACAAACAAATAGAAAAGCATTCCATGCTCATGGATTTACAAACAAGAAAGTAATAAACTGATACGGTCTTAATTTCAGAAAGGCTCTCATTTTTAAAAGCATGATGTAGAACAGCCACAGGTGTGGTTTTATACTTTTTCTTAGCTTTAGTTTAGATGTCGTGGTGGCCACAGAAAAGTCAGATCACAGCAGTTCCCTGATAGTTGAAGTCTGGAATGCCACCCTCCGCTTGGGAAGGCCTTTCACCTACCCTTCTGGCAGCCCCTCTGCAGCTCTCCGGAGCCCATTCTAGGACAACAGCTATAAAATCAGCACAAGGGTAAAGAGGAAACCATGGATACTGCACAATTCATGACCCAGATCATCTCTAAGAGTCATGGAGAGTTCACTGAAATAGCAACACCTCTCCCTTGTGCCTTCAGAGGCTGGCGCCTCACTCTGTCTCAATCACAGATTGCCTCCTGTGGTCTCCTGTGCTCAGGGATGATGTATTTATCAGGATAGCTCCAGATGGCAGGAGTAGGCAACTGATTCATTTGCTTCTCAACTCCCAGCAGGCCCCACGAGGGCTTCAGAACTGCAGCCAGCACATCAGTAGTGCCCATTTCTCCTGGGATCAAGGTGTTTCCTCTGATGACTCAATTGATGCTCCAGTCAGAAGAGGGCTCTGCAAAGGAGTTATGGCAGCCCAAGAAGTGGGGACATGCTGGAAGGCCCATCTGCTCCTGTGACTGATTGCACAGTGACTATCCTCTTATTCAGAGGCTGTCACAGTCAGTGAGATAAGAATGCCCAACTCTTTCTCCACTCTGCCTGACTACTTCAGGCAGCCAGCACCAGAGGCTCCTCTAATAACAGCTGTGAAAGGAACCAGTAATCCAAAGACATGTACAGTTGCTCTCAGTTTTCTATGTGTATTTCACTACACTGGAAATATACAGTGGATTACGTTTTATTATATAATACAGTAAATACATTAGATTATACTTGCATTATACCTGGTTGATATCCAAAAGAATGAAAGGAGAGTAAATTATTATTTTATATGTACAATCTTGGAGTTGCATGGTAGCCACAGAAAAGTCAAACAGGTGTTTGAACACAAGTGCGTCCACCCCAACAGCTCCTCTGCAGCTCTGCAGAGCCCATCCTAGGACAACTAAGCCCATCCTTAGTTCTCCTATGGTGAACTAAGGGAGAGATGACAGTGAGCCTCGATCTCAGTCCCCATCTCCGAACCAGCTCCCCCTGACCCAGTCTATCAGTCCTCCAGCAAAGGTCCCAGGGTCCCCCGGAAGACAGAAACAGAGAAAGTACAAGGAGAAAAGAATGAGTAATTTCATCTGAAAGGGCACTTATAGTAAGACTGTCCTTTTGTGGTCAGAAACATAACCATGTCTTTATTATTAGTGGTAAAGGAAAAAGCCAATACTAATGTCGTAATACAAAAAAAAAATTACATAAAGTCAGAAATAACCTGTAATCATGAAACATACACTGAACAACAGCCTATGTTTTAAATCTGATTTTCCTGGTCCAACCTTGTCAAAGAATCCTCTGAAGGTCCCCGTACCCCACTCCACTCCCACTCTGGCAGGCCACCTGCATCCCAGACGGACCATATGTGGGTCCGTCACATATCTAAGCCTGACAATCCTCAGATAATCCTGTACCCCTGGGCTGTCTAGCAATCATTGCCTGAGTGTGGATCAAGCTCACCAAAAGAAAAATGTGCCATATTGCCCCTAACCCTAACCCTCACCCATATTGACACTTTGGGAGGCCGAGGAGGGCAGGCCACCTGAGTTCAGGAGCTCAAGACCAGCCTGGCCAGCATGGTAAAACCTCGTCTCCACAAAAATACAAAAATTAGCTGGTGCAGTGGTACATGCCTATAATCCCAGCTACTTGGGAGGCTGAGACACAAGAATTGCTTGAACCCAGAAAGCGGAGGTTGCAGTGAGCCAAGATCGCACCACTGCACTCCAGCCTGGGCAACAGAGCAAGACTGTCTCCAAAAAACAAAACAAAACAAAAGAAAAATGTGCCATATGACTATGAGGAATTGCAGTTCCTGAGACTGAGTCTCCCTTTCCAACACCACATGGCGAGAAGGCGAGTCTATAAAGTCACATAGGCAAGAAACACGTAATTCACAGGTCCAGTTTTTGTTTTGTGTTTTGGTGGGTTTCTGTGGAGCAGTTGAGAGCTGAATTCCATTTTTCCCTCTATAAATCTGGGCTCTCCTAAGCCTTATCACCTAGGTCAGGGACTTGAGCTTGGTCTGACTCCTAGAATGGATGATGAGCACCAGGGCTCAGAGCCTGTTACCTGCTGTACATCCTGCTGGAAGACACAGAGCTGCAGCCGCTGGTGGAGTCGCACCTTGCGGTGCTGCCAGATGCTCTCCAGCCGTCGCTGGTGGTGTAACACCTCGTGCACCACGTCCAGCACCTGGTGCACTGCTTTGGAGTAGTTGGCTGTGGCTGTGAGGGATTCGGAGTTCCCAGGGCTCAGGGGCCGCTGCAGCACATCTAGCAGAGCTTTGCCATCCTGGCTGACCTGCAAGAAAGAGAGAAGATTGGATTAAGGGAAAAGAGTGATAGGCAGGGCACGGAGAAAAACAGGAAGAGTCTGCCTGAGGGTCCCTGACTAGGCCTTTTGAGAATCTCAAGCCTCCCACACGCAGACAACTGTCCAGCCAGAGCTTCCACAGGGCCCAGCCTCCAGCCTGGTGGAGGGCAGAGCAGCTGGAATCCTGGGATAGGGGAGTTGCTGGAGTGCTGGAGAGTTATCTGTGAGACTCTCTCCCTTCCTGAATTTCAGCTTTGTGAGGGCAGGGACCCTGCCTGCTTGCTGCTTTCCTCCCAGTGCCCAAAACAGTGCCTGGCACACAGTAGGCACTTGGTAAATAATTTAACTGACTCACACTAGGTGAGACAGCATAACTTCATTTCAGAAATGAAGTCAATATAAGTTGCCACCATAACCTTTTCCTGCTCTTTCTTTCCCAATTTCTTCTATCTGGCTCCAAACTTCTAGATGTGTGACAAGAGGCAAGTTATTTAACCCGCTTGGTCCTCAGCTTCCATGTCTGTAAAGGAGGGATAATTACGTACATACTTCATAAAGTCGTGGTGAGGATTAAATGAGTTAACACACATAGAGTGTTTAGAATAGGGCCTGGCATGTGATACTGGCTACCAATTTTATCTTCATCATCATCACTATTTATATGGTTTGTCTATGCCCCCACCAAAGTCTGATCTTGAATTGTAGTTCCCATAATCCCCACATGTTGTGGAAGAAAGCTGGTGGGAGGTAACTAGATCCTGGGGGCAGGTTTTTCCCATGCTGTTATCATGTTAGTGAATAAGTTTCATGAGATCTGATGGTTTTATAAAAGGGCAATTCCCCTGCACACACTCTTTTGATTGCCATCATGTAAGACATGGCTTTGCTCCTCCTTCACCTTCTGCCATGATTCTGAGGCCTCCTTGGCCATAGGAAACTGTTAGTCCATCAAACCTCTTGGAAGAAGCAAGAAGCTTCCATGGATATGAAGGACAAAGGCTCTTCCATTGAAGATCAACGGCAGAGGTGTTACTGCAAAGTTAAGAAAGGGAGGGGGGGAACCTCTTAACAGTCCCCTCAAAGTAAAAGGAAACAGCTACATATGTATATCTGTGTAGATATACACAAGTTAGTAGGTTTGTTAGAGATGGAGACCTGCAAACACTTATCTCCACCCTGTGTGATTTCCTGTGGATCTTCCAGTATTAAAATTAATATTTTCTAATGAGCTGTTTCATAAAAAGGTGGCAGGGCTAGTGTGAACATGTCCATTCACCAATCAGAAAGCAAATTCCAGAGAAGCACAGTTTCATTTCCTTATATTCCTCTCCCAAGAGGAGAAAGTCCAATCTTCACACACAGGATGAGGCAGGTGTGTGTGTGTGTGTGGTGTGTGTGTGTGTGTGTGTGTGTGTGTGTGTGTGTGTGTATAGAGAGAGAGAGAAAGAAAGAAAGAAAGAAAGAAAGAAAGAAAGAAAGAAAGAAAGAAAGGAGGGAGGGAGGGAGGGAGGGAGGGAGGGAGGGAGGGACGGAGGGAAGGAAGGAAAGAGAAGAAGAAAGGAAGAAAGAAAGAGAGAGAGAGAAAGAAAGAAAAAGAAAGAGTATGAATGTGAGCACATCAAGGTGGTGCCTAATAATGGCCCCAATTTTTTCTGTTTCCTGGCTGGAGACACCATAGTTCACAGATCAAGATTCTTATAGATGTCACCAAAAAAAGAAAAACAGCCTCTCTTCTTATTAGTCCCACCCAGGCTATTTCACAGTGTGCAGACCAGTGCCTTCATCACCCACCCACACGCAGACATGCCCAAGACCCATGGCTGCCCTGCTCCATTCTCACCTCTGTGTAGGCTTGGGTCACCTGCTCATATAAAGTCTGGTGGTGGTGGATTGCCAGCTCCAGGTCCTGCATCTCAGATGGCAGTCCACCTTCACTGCACATTTTGCACCAGGCGTCCACACCAGACAGGAACTGGAAGGAGATGTCGGGTGGGTCAGTGGGGCAGCACTGAGGGTGGGGAGTTGGGTGGATTATGGAGAGAGGGTCAGATACCTTGGGAAGAAACATTGGGACTTCTGAAAGCCTTCAGAGAACACTGTAGAGGGTAGAGTTTTTTAATTCCACAAACACTAACTTGTAGTAAGAAATCGGAACTAGGCACCCATTTAGGAAGTATAGTCTCCATAAAAATGACTATTATGAGGCCGGGCATGGTGGCTCATGCCTGTAATCCCAGCACTTTGGAAGGCCAAGGCAGGCGGATCACGACGTCAAGAGATCAAGACCATCCTAGCCAACATGGTGAAACCCCGTCTCTGCTAAAAATACAAAAATTATCTGGGCGTGGTGGCACGCGCCTGTGGTCCCAGCTACTCGGGAGGCTGAGGCAGAAGAATCACTTGAACCCAGGAGGCGGAGGTTGCAGCGAGCTGAGATTGCGCCACTGCACTCCAGCCTGGTGACAGAGCAAGACTCCATCTCAAAAAAGAAAAAAAAAAATGACTGTTATGAAACTGCAGGGGGCAGGTGAGTCATCAGATGTTTAATAGGTTGTAGCTACACACAAACTGTAATGTCCAGGTAGGGAAACAGCTCACCCCATTCCACGAATACATTAGCGCTTCCTGTCCCATGCATACTCACAGGTATACGTGAGGGGCTGTGTGTAACTTAAGATGTTCCACACCTGTGCTTTACAGTGTGTATATCCAGTTATGAAGACAAGCAAAAAACACCTCACACAGGACCACCAGGAACTCCAGGGAACTTGCAGAGACCATTCACACAGGAGATGGAGGCTGTCCTCAACAGGACTCCCACTGTTGGGTCAGTCCTCTGAGGGATGGAAGCGAGAGAGGCAGCCTAGGGGGAAAGACTGTGCTACACCTACTGCATCCAGGGATATGTAGACATAGATCTTGACAGGCATCAAATTATTCAAAAATTAAAATTAACAACTATGGATGACTATGGGTCTTCATGAACAAAAGGTGAGCTAACTGAAATCACTCAGATTTATAGGGTGGAAAAACACACCTTTAAAATGCAAATGATTCACCCAACAGTCTGGAATGGTTCTGTCTATGATTCCCCTTGCCTGGGTGCACAGCTCCATTTAAATTAATTGCCTAAATATCTTTTTATCCCATTGCCAAGAACAGCCCACATGAGGACAATAATGAGCTGCCTAAATAAACACATGAAAAAAAAATAGCCTTGAGTCAGTTTTTTTTTTTCCCAGTTAAAAAGAAGCATGGTTTATGAGTGTCCCTGAAGGACTAGTAATACCTGCGGAAATTGCATTACAAAATAGATACAAATAAAATTGCTTCTGATCCAAACCAGTCCAAGTCAGGAAACATGACATAAACGTGCGCTTCTCCTGTTTCCTCAGCTCTGGCACTGCAACTGCTTGCATTCTAGTTTTGTTGTCACTGTCAGCTTTCAGTCCCTGACCTGTTGATTGTTATGGTTGACTTTTCATTCTGTATGTTTTGTAACACATTAGGCCATTTCTTAGCAATTCTGGAAGAGTGCCAGGTGCCATCCAGTATCAGAT
The DNA here is from genome assembly GCF_001604975.1 of Cebus imitator. Classification (NCBI taxonomy): domain Eukaryota; kingdom Metazoa; phylum Chordata; class Mammalia; order Primates; family Cebidae; genus Cebus; species Cebus imitator. The sequence goes on along the minus strand of NW_016107883.1, from coordinate 1,405,800 downwards.
CAAACAATATGTACATGATGAAATCTTAGAAGCTTCTTTGCTCCACCAATAAATACTTTACAAATGACCCTGGGAGCAACTTGACATTCTTGTGTCAATCATGGGGGAGCACTCCTTCAAGGCCCTGCGATTTCCCTGCAATATTCTAACAGGGGTCCTGTAGCATATCCCACAAAATGTTCACCTCAAGGAGATAATGCCAGAGAGACAAAGAGAGAAGTATTGGGTCTTCCTTAACCAACCTGTAAAAACCTAGAATAAAGTATGTAAGTGACAAGGTTGAAGAGGGAACAGGAGATTGAACATCAATATTCTCATGGCCCTAAGAATGAACCAGTCCCTAACAGTCCCTACCACCATCAACCTTAACAACAGCGACAAAAAGATATGGCCAAATCCCTCTCAAATTATACAGTTATGCTTGACATAAGCGTTATGTCAGTCTTTGGAAAGTTCTCAAGTGGAAACAGACACAAGTGGAGGAAATAAAAAGATACCAGGATAGCATGTGGAGCAAATACCCATAGTAGGAACATCCACTGTTTAGTAAGCACACAAGGCACCTTACATGTTCCATCTCTCATGCTGTATCTTTAGCATAGCCCTGTGCCATTTATGATTAGCTCCACATTACAGATGAGGAAACAAGCTCAAAATGGTGTCATTACTTGCCCAAGAGTGAATGAATGGTAGAACTGGGATCAGAATCCATGTGTCTTGCCTTAAAGTCTAGACTCTTAATTATGCTGTGTTGCCTTCCATGCTAGACAGGATAACAGAGGGAGAGATTTAACGTGTGACCAGGTGTCTGACTCTCCCTGGCCTATGTTAGCCAAATGTGATGCAAAGAAGGAAATGTAGAGGTTAAGAACACAGGCTTAGTGTTAAACACACCTGAGCTGAAAGCCTATCTACTCACAGATTGTGTGATGTTAGCAGTGGTGCGTTAGAAAATGTTTAACAACCAGCACATATACGTATGTGTGTTATGACTATATATTACACATACATAGGTAAGTGCATTTACAAATTCTACCGATATAAAGAATGTATATCCCACAACTTACAGAGAATAATAACATATACAATGCTCTGTATTGTATATTTAATGTAGCCAATTGATTCTCACTGGATGCTTTTGACTTATAGTTGCAACTGACAAACATGTATAGTTCTGACATACATGCTGGTTGATATATTCACTATGTTAAGGAATGAAACAAAATGAAAAACACTTGAATACATATGCCAGAATATCACTTGTTCATCCAGGATGTCAGCAACTTCTTTGCTGAACCAAATAACAGTTTTTTTAATATTGGAAGAATATTTCCTTGATTTTTGTGTGTTATTCACAGTGTAACAGCTATACACAGAGTACGTTTTTAAGTTCAGTCTGCATTTTAAAACACTTTCTCCCTCATGTTGTCGAGACTCTAGGCAACAGTAAAGCAATAAACCAATCCCTGGTTTGTAGCATCTGATACTTTCTATAATACGAATCTCCTACCATGGTGTGTTTTAAGCTACCAGTGTGACATCACCAACATGGAGTTGGGAAGAGATGATCCATACACAGCATACAATTGTATGGTATTTCCACCACAGCAAAAAATAAATACATAAAAATGACCTCAAGAACATAGGTAATAACAATATGTGGTAAAATAATCAGGAAATGATGAGTTTTGAGTATTTATTAACTTTGCCTTTAACATAACATATTTAATTATAAACCTACATAATTAAGCAATGGCTAAATGTGATAATCAGCTCACAAAATTTCTGAAAATTTAACTCTCTCTCTATGAGCTGGTTCAAGATAGACTCCAACACATGGTGAGATCTTAGGCAGGTCAGTCACTTAATCTCTCTGAGCTTCAGTGTTCCTCTTTGTAAAATGGGTTAGCAGTGTCACTGGCCAATGCCTGGCCACTTAGTAAGTACAAGTAATTATTATCTTGATCCATTATATTATTATTATATTACTATTATCCCTAGGAAATGCTTGATGTAAAATTAGTGTCCCCCTGCTCTCTGCACCTCAATGATCATTTTACATTCGCCCCTTTGATCTGTGTTCAGAGAATGCACACTAAGTGGACAGTCAACATATGCACATATGCACACACAACCACTACCAAGCAAAATGTAAACAGACTCTGTGTCCCCTCTTATTTGTATGACAAGCAAAGTCGCCAAGGCTTACCAGTGTTTCTTTGTGCACACAGGAGTCATGAAAGTGATAGAACATAGGTTGCTGTTGCAACAACTAAGCAGGGTCTTCAGTGTCTCAAAAAGACAGGCAGAGCTCTCTATAAAGCGTGTGTGCCCCCACCTAGCCTTCCCCTGCCTGTGCCCAACCCTTCCCACCAATAGCAGCCGCTGTGGGTTTTTGGGCCTTACCTGCTCAGCCTTCTGGTGGAACACAGCAGACATGGCGAGGATGGTGCTGCGTTCATCCAGGGCAGCAGCAAAGCTCTTCCACTCCTGGTCTAGCTGGGTGGAGATCTGCTTGATTTGTTGTGAGGCATAATGGCCAGCCTCAGAGAGGCGGGAAGCCACAGACATGATGCGGTTGATGTTGACATAGGCATTCTGGAAAGCAAAGGAGAATGCTCAGTGGGGCAAGCTCAAAAGACATACAATGAGCACTTTTGTGGGGTGCATATTTGGGGAAGGGAGCTACCCAAAACAAAAAGTCTGAGTGAGAGAGGCTGTTACAGGCTATATTAGTGTATTTGTTTTTGGACCAAGGGAAATCTTTTTCTACAATTCAATTTCAGTAGATAGCAGGGACCTTTCATTGTGGGGAAGCAGCATAGATTTTGTGCCAACTGTTAATGCACTTTAAGCAGTCACTTTACATGGACTACCTTTATGTATTCTTCACAACCATCAAACGAGGTCATTCCTGGGGATGGCATATAACTCCCAAGAGCACTCTTTGGAAGTGATGGCTCAGATAAGGGCACAAGCTAACAAAAGCAGAGACATCTCTCTTGCTCAGGAGAGGGCTGTACCCAGGGCATTATTGCCACCTACATACAAGGCAGATGTACTCATCAAAGAGGGCAAAGGAGACATGGTAATTCCACATCTTCCTATCACCTAGCAAAGATGTCCCCACCTTCCTCCTACCTCCTTCAGCCCTGCCAAAAGAGCTGAAGCACTGGTCATCAAACAAAGTTTAAATAAAGACAGCATTTGAAGCCACTCACTTTTCCAGGCTAATAATAAGGTCGGTGAAGCCCCTTCTCATTCCTGCTTGATTTAGGAGGATTTCCTCACCTGATCCCAAAAGGCCTCTGTGGGTACCCTAACAGGCATCGAGGAGGGTCTCTCTTGGCCCATTGTCTCCTGTCATCTTGTGTTTTGTTTACTTGTTTTGTTTACATTCATTTCCATCTTTGCTTGCTAATTAAAAATTCATGAACTTGTATGCTGTTTCCTATTAGGTCATCAAAAAACACTCCAGGAAGGAACAAGGCAAAAGAAAGAACAAGACAAAAGAAAAACCCCACAAACATAGGACAGCAGTAATTATGGCTATTTTTAACTGCTGTCTCCTGTTAGTTGTCTAAGGTGTCAAAACAATCAGGTAATGTGGCATCCACAGGGAGCTTTTCCAAATCACACAATGTCTGCATGAAGGAGGAGCAGGGAGGCACCTTCATTCTTTGTTACAAATATTCTCAAATGGTTATACATATTCTTCAGTAACAACATTTTCTCTAGGTTGTACTAGCTCAGCTATAGTTCATTAATACTCAGTAGTTTTAATGAAGATTCTTTATTTTCCTCTCTCACTTCCCTCATGGTCCCCACCTGTCTTAGCTGTCCTTGACCTCTGAGCACACCATCCCAAACCTGGACCAGGTTGATAGGGTCTCTCTTAATTTAAAATGTCTCTGCAGAAGTTTAAAAGGTTAAATGAAGAACTTCTACACAAATCCATCCTGATGTCTAATGACCCCCATGTGTCATCTCTTTTTTTAGTCTGGCCTGAGACCTTTCTGACACAGCGCATTTTCCTAACAGAACTGGGATATTACTGATTCTTGTTATGGGAAATAACTATCCTCTAAAGATGCTGGATTCATTCTCAGCCTTGTTTTCTGAGTTAGGACACAAATTCTACTGAAAATTAACCTCTATTTATAGAACTGACCGAAAAACCACTCTGCACTTAGAAATAGAGGGAAAGAAGGGGGAGGGGAAAGCACACACCGATTTTGACAGTTTTATCTTCTTTTTTTTAAGTTCAAGAGAAATACAGTTTTATCTTCTATGGGAAGAATAGTATGGGGAGTCCCTCAAATCTCCTGCTCTTGTCATTGTCTTACTTTGGGTTCTCCTCAAAGCAGACATTCAGACAAAGATTTGGGGGAGAGAGTTAACTTGGGCATGGTCCCAGGAAGCATAATGAAAGGGAGGGGAAGTCAAACAGGAAAGGGAGAGAAATGAATAATGGAAGTGTTAAGTGCTATGAGCAACTGGGGTTCAAATCCCTGTTGAGACCTTTTGGAAAACTATAAAACACACCTCTGAGCTGTCCCACTGAGAGGTGAGGAATCTGGGTTTCTGATGCACTAAGTCCCATAGATCTTTGGTTGAAGGTCCTTCCTGGGGTAAGTTCCTGGCATTTCCAGCCAAATCCACAAACAGACCAAGCACACTTCTGAGGTCAGAGAGTGATCACTGCAGATAAATGCAGGAAGCTGTCAGTTTGTATGAGGATCACCTGCAGATGACCCCCAGGGCAGGCTGAGGCCATATGGGTGGAACATTGACAGTATCTGATAGAGCTGTTCTCCCAAACTGGATTCAAATCCAGGAATCCATGCTCCTGTCCCTTATCCAGGTCTGTCTAGGTTTCTGGGTTTTCCTGTCCTAGAGAAAGGCCTTGTATACTTTGGCTAGATGGAATGCAAGAAAAGCAGTAAGAGCAAGGCATTACCCTGTCCTCACATATATCCTATGGACACCCAGCCCTTTGTCATCATTGCCAGTTACATTCTCCTCCCTCCCAAGGCACACAGGGAGGCATATTTCTGCTTACTTTTAGGAAGAACTTTCTAGCTATTAGAGGTGTCCAACTGTGGCTGCCTCTGGAGACTCTTAACACCTTGTCACTCATTCAAATATTTATGGAGAGTGGGCCAGGCTCTGTGTTGAGGAGATCAAAGAGGAATTAGATAGGATTCCTGCCCACCTACCCCCTGCCTGCAGTGGCTCACAGCTGAGACTTAAGACAAGTCCTCAAATAACTGGAATTTAAGGCAGGATGAAGCAAGTGCTTTCACAGAGGTAGAAGTGACTCCCTGTGGGGATTCAGAGGGAAGGGATCTGAACCACTGGCAGGGCTGTTGGGAAGAGGCTCCCTGCATGAAAGAGGGTGGGGAGGCTAGCAGTCCTCCACGGTCCCCTTCAACCTTTAAGCCTCTGATCATAGATTAAAACTAAAAGCAAACAAACAAACAAACAAAAAAAGAACACAGCTTACAGTTCACATTCTAGACTAGCACAGTAAATGCCTTTTTTGTTTCCTTATCAGCAGGCAGAGAAATGTCTTGCTAAAACCAACAAATAATTATGGCTCACAAATGAAGTAGAGGCAGTACCCCTCATAATAGAGGAATAAATATAATGTCGACTTACGAATTTGCCCATTGTTCTTCCCTATAGCCCCTTTTCAGAATATCGAACACTTCAGGCAAGTCACGTCACCCTAGTTCACCATCTTTTTCTCCTTTACCCCAGAACCTGAGAGAAATGGGCAGATAGATTCTAAACTGCAGTTGTCTGTGGGTACAAGGACAGTAACACAACAAATAAAAAGGGAGTAATGGCAAGGAAGGTCTCCAATGACTTAAGAGGAAAGAATGAGGCTGAAGAGCTGGATTAGGAGTCTGAATAAATAGGAGTGCTTACTCATTAAGCATAAATGACATTTCATGGCCTTTGGTCAATCTATTTGTGTGGTTCTTCTGGGTGACTGTTTATGTCCCTATTAGGAACATTTGGAAGTTATGTTTCTCCTTGGGAAACCGCCAAGAGGAAGAATGGATATTTTGGCTCTTTACAGCCTTCCCATTTCCTACCAGCTGCCCCCTCCACTCTCTTCCATCTGCCTGGCTCTCCCATTCTTCCCTGCCAGCCTTCAATGCCCTTCCATTTGCAGAGCTGCCTGTCAGTCAAGGGCATTAAAATCATGGGGCCAGGAATCAAGAGCCATGAATTTGGTCCTAGCTCTGGCACTCATTTAAGATGTCACTTGAGTTCTCTGTGCCTCAGTTTCCTCATCTGTATCAGATTTGACCTAATGATCTCAGACATTCCATTTCTGAGTAAGTAGTATCAGTTCCAGGAGACCAGGAGCATAGTGCTGCCTACTTCAGAGGTATATGTAGCCCAGGCCTGCTGTCCATGTCTCAGCACCTCATGCTGGCTTTGCTCACTGCCCAGAAGGTTGAGTACCAAGGCTGGAGCTGGCCCCCCTGAGTCCTTCAGCTTCCAGGTGACCAAGAGCCAGAGGCCCTTCTCCCCACTCCTCTTTAGCCCCTTCCCCTCAGCTGAGATGCCTAGACTAGCCAGCTTCCCTGGCCAGAAGGTAATAACTTGACCAATAATTCTAGCTTGATAAGTATCTTCTCAAATTCTTACCTCAAAACTGATTTATTAAACTTAAACCCCCCATATATATGCAGTCTGTTGTTATTAAATTATTATCATTATCCAAAGTATGGCACAGCCCAGGTATAAACACAATCTACCCTGCAGGAGGCAATGTACCTGCAGCACGGTCTGTTGCATCATCTACCTCATCTTACCTCCCCGCCGCCAAAGCCTCTCCTCCCATCATTTTGGTCATAAATAGGAAAAGTAACTAAATTCCAACAAAATCTTTGTAACTCAAAACCCATGTATATTGACACCCTACCCTCACTTTTGTTACCCACAAAATTCTTTCATTTTTTCATTTCTGCAGTCATTAACTAGAGATCACAGGATGGAGAGCCCCTTCTTCTGAGGCCTTGTACCCTGCTGTGATTAACTGAAATCAATGGAGCAGAGTCATTGTCGTGAAAAACTGCTTGATCAAAGAATCTTGATCAAAGTTTTCAGGCCTGCCCAAAGGGCTCCTACTTCCAACCTGATTCCTGGCTTATGCCTAATGGCTAGAAAAACAAGATAATGATAGCTTTCCATTGAAAACCTTAGCTAAATTTTCCTTTGTGATTTCTTATGTGGTATACTGAGAGAGATACTAGTTATTCTAGAAATAATCAGTTGATGCAAGTTATCATTTTGGTAACCTTAAGCTATGTGTCAGGGGCTGATTATTAGAGAAGATCATTGCCAAGAGAGGGTATTATCTGAATCCCATTCACTTCACTCCTAAAAGCAGAGGTGAACTTTACACTCCTGTGGTCACAGGCCCCACTCTGAATTAGACACTCTCTCTGTGGATTACATGAGATAACATAAAGCATCCAACCAGTTGCCTGGCACAGAACCAACAGTGTAAAGAATGTCTTATCTTTTCCCTCATTCAGCTCCAGGAGATTGGCATTAAGCCCCCAAGTGAAGTGCATACCAAATAATGTATTAGTAAAAAAAAGAAAATCTATCAACAATTCTAACAAGAGGCAAAATAAGCAAAGTCTCACTGTCTTTCACAGAGAACACAATACAAGGTTTCTACTATTCCTTACTATAGCTGTTAATGCTGCCCTAGCCACTTACCAGGCTATGCCCTACATGCCACAGACCCTCTGCTGCAGACATTTTTCCCCTAGAAGTTAAAAGCCTGGAGCCCAGAATTGTCTATGAGTTTTTCCTCAACCCAGAGAGATCGGAGGATTCAGAATCAGCCAATAAGGTGCTTTCTGAGCCATGCTCTTTCAATACAATGTCCTTCCATACCTTAAGTTGGAAAAATTGGATCTTTGTCTCCTGAGATAGTCTTCTTAGAGTGCCTCCACCACCTTGGCATGTGTTAGTCACATCCAGAGCACTCAGAAGTGGGGCCATCTTGTCCTCATACAAGGAAACAGATCCTTCTCCTTATCAGGAACTGCATTACAAAAGGTGAAAGAAGCCTCCTCCCCATGCTGAGTGTTGGGGTTCTTCACTTTGTGGTCCACGGGCAATGTGACTTGTCTTCAGCTCGAGAGAGGCAGAGGGAGCTCATCAAAGAGCTGTTTCATCTCTGCAAGGAACAAGTCCTGAGCACAAGGTTCTCAATTCCTTTCCAATTAATGAGGCTACAACTTTTTAATCATTATTATGAAAATGAAAGATGTGATCTGCCTGTCAGATCATCAGAGGAGGCAAGGTATAACCGCCACTTAGGAGACACTTTTCCTAAAGGGGCTCAGTCCTCTCAACAAGCTCTTGAGACCTTGATTCTCCAAATCCAAAGCCAAGGGAGGGACGCCAGGCAAACAACCAGCTGAGAGCCAAGGTACTCAGCAAAATCATTCAGGTCAAATGAAAATCAAAAGCTCAACCAAAAAGCTAATACAAAATATAAACAGTATTGCCTCAACTGAGAAAACATTACACATGCCAAGGAAGCACATCCAAATGCTACCAGTTATTGAATGCCTTTTTTTTTTTTTTTTTTTTTTTTTTTTTTTTTTTTTTTTTTTTTTTTTTTTTGAGATGGAGTCTCACTCTGTCACCCAGGCTGGAGTGCAGTAGCATGATCTTGGCCCACTGCAACCTCCACCTCCCAGGTTCAAGCAATTCTCCTGCCTCAACCTCCCGAGTAGCTGGGATTACAGGTACATGCCACTGCGCCCAGCTAATCTTTGTATTTTTGGTAGAGACGGTTTTGCCATGTTGGCCAGGCTGGATTCAAACTCCTGACCTCAAGTGATTCGCCCACCTCTGCCTCCCAAAGTGCTGGCATTATAGGTATCAGACACCATGCCTGGCCTGAATGCTTATTTTGTACCAGTTATACATGATGGCGGGAATTTTTCTGCACGATCTTTTTCTTATCTCTATTCTCTTATATATAGAAGCATTAAAAAATAATTTTGGTATATATATATGTTATATATATATAATTTATATATAATATAATCAGGGAGAAACAGGTTATTAAAACTATATAGAAGAGACTCTCCCTCCCCGTTGAAGTTAATAATCAAAATATCAGATGTCAAAACACCTGATGGAGTTAGGGAATTTATGTTCAAACTCCTACTTTTATCAACTCACTCTTTTTATTCAGGCAGGTTGTTGTTTCTAGTTTCTTTCTTCCTCACTATAAATAATGCTAGGAGTTTACTGGTATTTTTAACTTTAACAGATTTGGTTTTTTAAATTTACTTTTTCTTATGGATGGAGTCTAGCTATGCTAACCAGGTTGAACGCTAACTCTTGGGCTCAAGCAATCCTCTCTCCTCAGCCTCCAAAATTGCTGGGATTACAGGCATTTAGTATTTTTAATTTTAATTTAAAAAAAATTTTAATATATCTTTAATGCATTTAGCTGGGTTGCACTCCATCAAAGCTGAAATTACTCAAATTTCCCCATCTCTTTTGACTTCAGCAAAAAAATACACATCTTTTAAGTGAAATACAATTTACATATAGTAGAATAAGTAGGTTCTAATGACCAAAACTGCTTTTCTAAGGAAAAGAATATAAAATCACTTTATTTAAAGTTTTTAGAAGCCAAGTTCATGTAACAATCTCACTTTATAGTTAGGAAATAAAGGAACACAGCCATTGCTTGTATCTACCTAATGTGCATGATATCAGTCAAGCAATATGTTCAAAGAAAGAGGAAGAATGAGACTAGAACCCCAGCATCTTGATTTCCTCTCTACATGGCCCCTCCGCTTATTGCTACCTTTTTCTAGTGCCCTGCAGCTTATATTAACTTAAGTTTTTATTTTGTCAATCTGAAAGAAAGTGCTGAAGAATAGTATTTGGAGATTCTCTCATACAGTTTTCAGAGACCTTGTGAGTAACACTCAGGATCAGTAAGAAAATAAAGATTGGGTCAAAGCAATGGAAAAAGCTCAGCCTCACTTCCTTTCTCCAGCTTAATAACACCATATGTATTACTTACATCTTTGCCAGTATCAAACTCACTTTGGGTCCTAAAGCTGTTAAATCATTAGTTTATGATTAATTAGTTTAGCATTACCATGTAAACCTGCTGATCCCACCTCAAAACATATGGATACTGGGATAGTAACATCTGGAATAAGAACTGTGCATGCTTGAAACTATACTACAATAGCTAGGAGATGTGATGAGCTCTAAAGGAAACCTCCAACTTCTGCCTCCCATGACCCACAGGGTGCCCTCTGGGGGGCCAAATGGGGCAGCTGATTGATGACTATCAGATCAGGTCTGGCCAAACAGTAGGTCAAACCATGTGGAAGCCATCTGTCACTGCCGGATGGAGAGAGAAAAGGAACAGGAATAGGCCCGGTGCTCAGCAAAGATAACATTGGCTCATGAGTCCTGTCCCTCTGGCCTGGCTTGCCTTAGCAATGTTTCCTCCAGCAATTGCTTTACAAATCATTAAGCAGCCATGAAAACAAGCACCTGGCCATATGTCCAAAGGCCACAGGAAACCTAGGAACAGGTTTAAGAAAAAAAGAAGCTCCTCTCTCTCTCCTTTCTTAGCCCTGAGTAAACCTCCTTGGGCAGGGTAAATTTTTATGTATGAAGCATCGTTGCAAAATTTAAATGGTAGGGAAGGGTGGGTACAGCTGGAATCAAATTCAGGGGCACCAGTGAGGCAAGTGATTAGGGGAAAAATGCAGCTTTTCTTGGTTAGGATGTAGTAATTTTAGGCTACCTTTAAGGTTGAAATTAGAGCCTCTAAGACTTCCGGGAAATTTATCAGCATTTTATCCCCAAACCACCCCCTCCTTTTTTAAAACAGGGCCTGACTACTCAGAGCTTGATTTGTGACACCAGCTTCACCTAGGAGCTGGTTAGAAATACAGTATTTCCGGCCCTTCTCCAGCTTCTTGAATCAGAATCTGCATTTTAACAAAATTGTCCCAGGTGATAGGTATGCATTAATGTTTGAGAAGCTCCAGTTAGGAACTTTGAGGAGCTTCCCGTGAACAAGAACTATTTCTTATAGCACTCCTGATCTTAACAATAGCTGAACATTTATTTGCAAACATAACATCACACCAAATGTTGTGCCTAAAACGCACAAACACATTTCACCCTTACGCCATCCCTGACAAAGGCACTATCATTATCCTCTATTTACAGATGAGGTGGTAAGGTTCTGAGAAATTTAAATAACCTGCCTAGGATCACACTACTAATAAGGAAGTGCAGAGCTACAGTTAGCACCTACTGCCCCAGCTGTTTTACCTTGCTATAAATGCAACAGCTGAGGCACTTCCCTCTCCCTTGAGGGAAGACGATGAGAAATTTCTACTGAAGATCTAAAAATTACAGCCCAGAGAAAAAGGGCCACTGGAGAGAGAACTCAATAAGCATGTTTTCATCTCTGAAGCTTTCCCATTGGGCCCTCGACTTGCTCTTGGATTTTCCAGAATAGTCTAGCTCCAGAATGGGCAGGGGTCTGATAGGTCAACCTCTCTTGCCCCCTCCTCACTTGGAGCAATCATCTCTACCTGTAAACCCCAGGCCAGCTGCCCTGAGGAACAGGTCATTGTCTCCACAGAACCGCCAGAAAGTTCAGAATTAAGGCTACACTTTGCTTTCATCAATATCTCGCCTTACAGCTGAAGTCTTAAATATGTCATCCTATATGTTTATTCATCCATTCATTAATTCAACAACGCAAGACATTGTGCAAGTAAGGTATAAGACAGACAAAATTCCTATGCTCTCAGAGCTTATCTTTTAGTAGAAGAGTCAGACAATAAATTAATAAATATTTACTATATGTTTATTTCAGTGTGCCTGGGAAAGAGACAGTGCATGAAGAGATTGGAGAGAGCTACGTAAGAGAAGCCAGAGCAGGGTGACACCTGAGGTTGGCCCTGAATGAAGCAAGAGGGTGAGCCATGTGGCTATCTGCAGGAAGAGGAGCAGCAGGGGCAAAGGCCAAGAGGCAGGAATGTCTTTGGTGGGTTAAGAAACAGCAAGAATCCCAGGATGACCAGAACAAATGAATAATTTGTAGAGGCTGAGATGTGAAAGGTAAGTGGGGTTCAGTCTATTGGAGCCTGGTAAGCCAAGGGAAGGGACTTTGGCTTTCATTGTGCAAAGAACAGGATGACATTAAGGCATTTTAAGCCGAGGAGTGACACGATGTAATGGACCTCACCTTTAGGCAGGATCACTCAGGCCGTGGGTTGAGAATGGACTGCTGGGGAGCAAAGGTGGAGGGAGAGAGACTGGGTAGGAGGTACTGTAGCAGTCCAGGCAGGAGCTGATGTCAGCTTAGATCAAGGGGGTAGCCATAGAGGTGGCAATAAGAAGCCAGATTCTGGATATATTTTGAAAGTAGAGCTGAAAGGACTTGAGAAAGAAAATCCTTTAGCTTTTCCTCATTTCCGTACCTCTGACTGTGTAAGGAACTGTGACTTCTGCTTTTTGTACTGGTCCCTTCCCATCTGCCCACCTGGTCCTGACCTCTTGCACCTTTTCAGTTTCCTGACTTGCAAACATCTCGCCTATAATGTCTGCAATCAGTCTCTGTCCTTCGTCTGGTACTCCTGGCTGGCTACCACACTGTCCCCACATGGCGTTGTCACTGCTTATTATCGACACTTCATATTTGTGTTCTGCTTTACAGTTCAAGACTTTTCATGTACATATCTCATCTGACATACCAGGTTTCATGGACCATTTCATGCCTTCCATTCACCTGCAGGACACTTCAAAGAAAGGAATAAGTCAGATTGGGCTGAATTTCAGACAAATTAACTGCTTGGCAACTGTAGACCTGACAGAGAGCAGGTAGTGGCCATAGATGAGTGTGTATAAGTGGCGGGTCAACTGAGCAAAAGGGCTCAGGGGCAAACACCAAGAGGACACAGAAAATAGCCAGGGTTAAGGAACATGCTGACAAAGGACCTCCGAGAGCAGTGGATAGAAGCCATAAAGAGAAGGTCCCAGGATTGTGGGTAGAGAACCAGGAGTGAGAGAGGAAAGGAGGGAAATCTGGGGCCTGAAGGGGATAAGTAATCAAGATAGATGGTTAAGCCAGGCAGGGCCAACCATGAGTCAGAAATCTGAGTCATCAGGCAAGCCCTGCTGGTCATCTCAGAGGAGCCTGGCAGAAGGGACCCAGGTCATGTGTGCATTATTGCAATACTGAGAAGACTGCCTAAGCCAAGGGGCTTCCCTGTGTTTCCTGTTTGAATAGGAACGAATCTCCAAATATGGCTGATTAGAGATGGTGGGTAAAAGCAAATAGGGTGTCTAGAAAGGCTGGGGTGGGGAATAAGGAGTAGGGAGTAAAAGACAGGCACGCTTTCTCTTTGAAGACTCTTGACATTGGAGAAATATCTGCATCTTCTGCTAAAGTTTAGATACTTGACTCTCCAAACCTCATGTTGAAATTTGATACCCAATGTTGGAGGTAGGGCCTAGTGGGACTTGTTTGGGTCAGAGGGACAGATCCCTTATGAATGGTTCCTCTTCAAGGTAATTAGTGTGTTCTCACTCTATTCATTCCCACAAAAGCTGGTGGTTAAAATAACCTGGGCTGGGTGTGGTGGCTCACACCTGTAATTCCAACACTTTGGGAGGCCAAGGTGGATTACTTCAGGCCAGGAGTTTGAGACCAGCCTGGATAACATAGCAAGACCCTGCATCTACAAAAATTAAAAAATTAGCCAGCATGGTGGCACATACCTGTAGTCCCAGCTACTCGAGAGGCTGAGGCAGGAGGATTGCTTGAGCCCTGGAGGTGGAGGCTGTAGTGAGCCATGATCCTGCCACTGTATGCCAGCCTGGGAGACAGAGCCAGACCCTGTCTTCTCTCATGCCATGTGACCTCTACATGCTAGCGTCCTGCATCTTCCTTTGTAAGTAGAAGAAATCTAAAGCCCTCACCAGAAGCAGATGCTGGCACCATGCTTCTGGTATGACCTGTAGAACTGTAACCCAGATAAACCTCTTTTGTTTATTAATTGCACAGACTCAGGTATTCTCTTACAGCAACAAAAATGAACTGATACCTTCCAAGTCCACAGGCTAATTATTTGGTAACTTTAGAGTTTGACCTCAGGGCTAATGTCAATCAGCTTATTTCCTTCATCCTGGACCAGTAGTGATTTTCAACCTGGTCCTCAACCTGGTACAGATTTCCTGAGTCACTACAGTACAGTTAAATCAGAATCTAGAGTGAAACCCATAGGTGATATTTTCAGCATTTTTAAAAATCTTCCCAGGTGACTCTAGTGGGCAGTCAGAGTGCACAACTGCTGCCTTAGAGACATGCACTAGCTTCACCAGAGCTGAGTTCAAAGCACATCCCTCTCTCCTTTGGGTCTAGTTTAATGCTGACAATGGTGCCAAGAGCAAGGGTCATAAATTAATCCTGAGAAGATCAGAACATAAAGCCTAATGCTCCTACTGAGTCAGAAGGAAAGGGAAATTTCACCCAGGCTGTCTGTGAGATACAAACTCTGTATCCTGTTCAACTTGATTGATAAGAATAGGTCTTGCTGGGGATACATGCAATACTTTGCAATCACAAGTTCCGTAAAGGAACCTTAGGAAGCCCAGGGTTAACAGCAACCACTGGATGTTATTTTTGTCAGGGGATGGGGTTTGCTTTTGAGTGGCTTTGCTTTTTAGTGGCTTTGCTTCTGCCTTTAGGATGAGAATCCCAAAAGCAAAGATGTTTGGGATCAGTGGAACTTGAAAGATCATGCAGTCTGGTAGTTCCTGGATGTTAGTATGTGTCACCTGGGGACATGTAAGCATGTCCACCCCTGATGAAAATCAGTGCTCTCATTCACCTTCTAATTGGCGGTTGTTCAGCTTCTGCTGGATCCATGCCTTATTGGGCTCCCTCAAAAATAAAGGCCCTACCTTCCTAGTTCTGCATCTTTAATGCTCAAACAATCTTCAGGGTTGGTAACAGATGCTGTGATATGCTTAACATCATCATTCACTCAACAAGTATTCATTTAGGAACCTACTAGGTACCAGGCATTGTTATAGTTCCTGCAGATACAGCTGTGAATGAGACAGATAAAGCTCTGCCCTTAGGAGTTTAGTAGGCAAAATTCTCTTTGCTTTAGATACATGAATTTTGGAATGACTAAATTTCAAGCTCCTTGAAGATAGCTTTGTGTCTATGAATCTTTCCGTTCTCAGTGTTTAGTAAAAAGCACAGATAGCAAAAGTTTGTTGAATGTACAAATACGTGAATACCAAGTGGTACACACAGATCTTCCTACTTCAGCTTCCCTAACACCACCAGAGTTGATGTTCACACTCTGTCATGGCCATTCCCTTTAATGTTTAGGAAGGTTGTATCTTCAAGCAAGTAAAAACCTACTTCCTTGAGTGTTTTATAAAACATTCACTCTTCAGTTGTCTATTTTTCTTTTTTTCCAACATACCACACAATTTGTCTATTTAAAGTGTATAATTCAGGCCAGGTGTGGTGGCTCACACCTGAATCCCAGCACTTTGGGAGGCCAATGCGGGTCGATCACCTGAGGTCAGGAGTTCAAGACCAGCCTGGCCCACATGGTGAAACCCTGTTTCTACTAAAAATACAAAAATTAGCCAGGTGTGGTGGCAGGCACCTGTAATCCCAGCTACCTGGGAGGCTGAGGCATAAGAATCGCTTGAATCTGGAAGGCAGAGGTTGCAGTGAGCCAAGATCACCTGACTGCACTCTAGTCTGAGCAACAAGAGTAAAACTCCATTTCAAAAAAATAAGATAAAATATAAAGTGTATAATTCAATGGTTTTTAGTATATTAGCATTTAGTATATAGATATGTACAACCAACACCATGATCAATTTTAGAACATTTCCAATGACTCAAAAAAAAATACTCTGTACCTATTAGATATAACTCTCTTATACCCCTTCCATTCTAACTCTAAGCAACAACTAATCTACTTTCTGTCTCTAAAGGTCTGCCTATTCTGGACTTTTCAAATAAATGAAACCAAATAACAGGTGTTATTTGGTTACTGGTTTCTTTCACTTAGCAAAATGTTTTCAAGGTACATCCATGTATTTTATTTTATAGCCAAATAAATATTCCATTATATGAAGATACCACATTTTTTTTCTATTCATTCATCAGTTGACAGAAAGTTGGGTAGTTTCCGCCTTTTGGTTATTATAAATAATGTTGTGGCAAACATTTGTGTATAATATATGGACATTTTATGTAGACATATGTTTTCACAGCTCTTGAGTATATACAGAAGAGTTGAATTACTAGGTCATACAGCAACTCTATGTTTAACTATTTGAGGAACTGTCAGACTATATTCCAAAGTAGTTATACCATTTTACATTCCTGCAGGCATGTATGAGCATTCTGACTTCTCCACATCCTTGCTAACATTTGTTATTATCAGTGTGTGTGCGTGTGTGTGTATGTATTTTGGTTGGTTGTTTCAGTGAGATGGAGTCTTGCTCTGTTGCCCAGGCTGAAGTGCAGAATAGTGCAATCTCAGCTCACTGCAATCTCTGCCTCTTGGGTTTAAGCAATTTTCCTGCTTCAGTCTCCCCAGTAGCTGGGACTACAGGCATGAGCCACCATGCCCAGCTAGTTTTTCATGTATTTATAGTAGAGACCAGGTTTCGCCATGTTGGCCAGGCTGGTCTCGGATTCCTGACCTCTGGTGATCCACCTGTCGAGGCCTCCCAAAGTGCTGGGATTACAGGCATGAGCCACCACACCTGGCCAGAGTTTTTGATTATAGCCATTCTAGTGCATTCTAGGGGTAAGAAGTAGCATCTCATTGTGGTTTTGATTTACACTTCCCTGATGACTAATTATGTCAAGCATCTTTTTGTGTGCTTACTGGCCATTTGTATATATTATTGAAGAAATGTCTTCAAATCCTTTGCACATTTTTAATTGAGTTGTCTTTTTATTATTAGGTTGTAAGAGTTCTTTATAGATTGAAGATACAACTCCCTTATCAGATAAATGATTTGCAAATATTTTCTCCCATTTTGCAGTTTGTCTTTTCATTTCTTGACTGCCATTTTTGATGTACAAAATTTTTTTATTTTGATGATGTCCAACTTATCCATTTTTAATTTTGTGTAAGGGAAGAGTCCAGCATCATTCTTTTGCATATGACTATCAAGTTGTCCCAGCACCATTTTTTGAAAAGACAATCCTTTCTCCATTAAATGATATTGGCACTCTTGTCACAGACAGACACATGGGTATATTTATGAACTCATAATTCCATTCCATTGATCATATGATCATATCACATCCTTATGCCAGTATCACACTGTCTTAATTACTGCTGCTTTGTGTTAAGTTTTGAAATTGGATAGTATGAGTCTTCCAACTTTGTTCTCCTTAAACATTATTTTAACTATTCTGCATCTCCTGAAATTCCACATGAATTTCAAAATCAGTTTGTCATCTTCTGCAAAGAATCCAGTTGGGATTCTCATAGAGATATACTGGATTTGTAGATCAAAGATTTGAGGAGTATTGCCATCCTAATAATATTGTCTTCTAATCAATGAACATGAGATATTTTTTCATTTATTTATATCTTTCATTTCTTTCAACAATGCTTTATAGTTTTCAGAGTTTAAGTTTAATGCTTTTTTCATTAAATTTATTCCTAAGCATTGTATTCTTTTTATGCTATTGTAAATGGAATTGTTTTCTTAATTCAATTTTCAAATTCTTCATTTTAAGTGCATGGAAATACAATTTATTTTTGTTTATTGATTTTGCATCCTGTAACCTTGCTGAACTTATTTACTAGTTCTAATAGTTTTTTACTGAATGCCTTGGGATTTTTCATATACATAATTATGTCATCTGAAAATACAGTTTTACTTCTTTCTTTCCAATCTGGATGACTTTTATTTCTTTTTCCTGAAAAATTGCCCTGAATAGACCCTCCAATATTGAATGGAAGTGGCAAGAGCGTCCTTGTCTTGTTACTGATCTTAGAGGGGAAGAATCCAGTCTTTTGCTATTAAGTATAACATTAGCTATGAATTTTTGTAGATGCCTTTTATCAGGTTGAGGAAATTATCTGCTATTCCTAGTTTGATGAGTGTTTTTATTATAAATAGGTGTTGGATTTTGTCAAATCCTTTTTCTCAGTCTGTTGAGATGATCACATTTTTGTTTTTTTCCTACTGAAGTTAAAACAAGCTCACAATTCTGGGATAACTCCCACTTGGTCATGGTGTGTAATTCTTTCTAAAGGTTGCTGGATCTTTAGTTTTGTTTGTTTTAGAGATGGGGTCTTGCTCTGTCGCCAGGCTGGAGTGCAATGACACGATCATAACTCACTGCAGTCTTAAAACGCCTGGAGTCAAGCAACTCTCTCACCTCAGCCTCCCAAGAAGCTGGCATGACATATGAGCACCAAAATGTCTGGCTAATTGGATTTGGTTTGATAGCATTTTGTTGGAAATTTTTGCATCTATATTTATAAGAGATATTGGTCTATAGTTTTCTTGCGTGATAGATTTATCTGGTTTTGGTATCGGGGTAATACTGGCCTCTTAAACTGTTATGATGTTCCCTCATCTTCCTTTTTTTTTTTTTTAATAAAAGCTTACAAAAAATTAGGATTAATTCTTCTTTAAATGCTTGATAGAATTCAGTGATGAAGTCATCTGGGCCTGGGCTTTTCTTTGAGAATATTTCTTTGCTTACTAATTCAGTCTCCTCACTTGCTATAGGTCTATTCAGATTATCTATTTCTTGAATCAGTATCATTTACTACTATCTTTCTATGAATTTCTCTATTTTATTTCATCTATTAGCTAATTTATTGGCTTACAATTATTTATAACATTTCTTTATAACACTTTCTATTTCTATAAGGTAAGTAATAATATTCTCTCTTTCATTTCTGAGTCTAGTAATTTTTTTCCTTGGTTGTTCTCCTAAAGGTTTGTCAGATTTGTTGACCTTTTCAACAAACCAGCTTTTGGTTTCATTAAATTTCTCTATTGTTTTCCTACTCTCTAGTTAATTTCCACTCTAATATTTATTATTTCCTTTCTTATGCTTACTTTAGGTTTAGTTTGCTCTCATTTTTCCAGTGCTCTTATTTTAAAGTAGAAGTTTCGGCTATTAAGAACTGTTTTT
>NW_016107883.1:1319691-1386496 GCF_001604975.1 Cebus imitator | reverse complement strand
TTTAATATAGGCATTACAACTATATGTTCTCTCTAAGCACAGTTTTAACTATATCACTTAAGTTGTGGTATGATATGTCAACATTTTCATTCATCTCAAATTATTTTCCAATTCCCCTTTTTATTTCTTTTAGCTGTTGGATATTTAGAAGGATGTTATTTAATTTCTACAAATTTGTGATTTTCTGAAATTCTTTCTGCTACTGATTTCTAATTTCATTCCACTGTGGTTACAGTAAATATCTTGCATTATTTCTATCCTTTTTATTTATTGAGGTTTGTTTTTTGGCCTAGCATATGGTCTATTATGGACAATGTTTCATGCCCTGGAGAGACTGTATAGTCTGCTATCGTTGGGTGGATTGTTCTGTAGATGTCTGTTAGTTCAAGATAGAGTTCACTCTATCTTCCTGATAGACTGATGCTTTTCTCCTTTAAAAAGTAGCTGTTTATCTTTAGTTGTTGTTGTTTTAAAGTCCACTTAAGAGTCTGTTATTAATATAGTCACTCTGGCTTTCTTATGATTGCTATTTGCATAATACATGTTTTCCCATCCTTTTATTTTCCATCTATATTTGAATCCCAAATGTACCTCCTGTATACAGCAGTTAGATTGGGTTTTATATTTTTTAAAAATGTTTTTCACAGTGTTACTTACCAGTGGATCTTGGTTTTTAAATCCAGTCTGATAATTTCTACCTTTGATTGGATTATTGAATCCTTTCACATTTAATGTCATTATTAACACAGTTTATGTCTGCCATTTGACTTTTTTCTATATTTTTTATACTTCTATTACCCATGTACTGCTCCTTTTGCGTGAGTATTTTGTAGTATAGCATCTTAATATCTTTACTGATTGATTTTTTTCACTATACTTTTGGAATTACATTCCTAGCTATTTTCTAGGGCTTACCACATATACCTTAACTTATCAGAATCAGCTTCTGCTGTATGCTAACTCAATTCCAGTGAAATATAAAAATGTTATTCCTAAAGATCTTTACTCCCTTTCCTCACTTTTGTGATATTTTATACATATTACATTTATAAATGTTACAAACCACACATTAGGTTATTATAATCATCACTTTCTATAATTTCATGTCTTTTATAGAAGCTGAGACAAGAAAGGAGGATTACTATATGTTTATAGCTTTTGGTCATATTAGTCTTATTTATCATTTCTTAATCACTTTGTTCCTGTGGATTCAAGTTATCATCTGAAATAATTTCCTTAGTTTAATACAGATGTGCTCCTACCAACCTCCTCTGTGCTATCACTGAAAAAAATCATATTACATTTTTATGTTATAGGCCCAACAATACATTATATACACATTATTTTATATGATTGCTTTTGAAATCAAGTAAAAGAAAAAAGGTGAAAAAAATGTGTGCTTATGCCATATTTTATAGTCACATAATTACCTTTATCAGTGTTCTTTGTCTTTTTACCATCAAGGGTCACTTTACCATCAAGAGTCAAATTACCATCAAGGGTCACTTGCTTTTAGCTTGAATAACTTCCTTTATTACTTCTTATTTTTCTTATAAGGTACATCTGCTAGAAACAAATTTTCTCTGTTTTTGTTTATCTCAGAATAGTTTCATTTCACCTTGATTTTTGAATGATAGTTTTGTTGGACATAGTATTCATGTTTCCTTTGTTGCTGTTGTCCAGCTGTTTCCTCTGAGCACTTTTTAATATGTTGTCCTACTTCCTTCAGACCTCCAAAGTTTCTGATGAGAAATCAGCTTTTAATTGTATTGAGGTTCCCTTGTAACAGAGAAGTCATTTTTCTCTTACAGTTTTCAAGATCTTCCTTGTCTTTGGCTTTCAGTGTTTCTGCCATAATGTGTCTGCTTGTGGATCTTGTTGAATTTGCCCTACTTGGAGTTCCTTGAGCATCCTGGCCATAGATAAATATTTAAAAATAAATTTTGAAAGACTTCAGCCACCATTTCATCTAATACATTTTTGTTTCTTCCTCTCTCTCCTCTCCGTATGGTGTTGCCATTATGTATAGCAGTTGGTACACTTAATGGTGTCTCATGTTTTTCTGAAGCTCTGTATACTTGTCCTCATTCTTTTTTCTCTGTTCTTCATATTGCATAATTTCTATTAGTTTATTGTCAAGATTATTAATTCTTTTTGCCAGTTCAAATCTACATCAAGCCTCTCTAAAAATTTTCTGTCTCAGTTATTGTATTTTTCAGCTCCAAATTTCCTTAAAAAAAAAAGCCTCTCAGCCTGAGCAACATGGCACAATCCTGTGTCTCCAAAAAATACAAAAATTAGCCAGGCATGGTGGCATGCATCTGTAGTCCCAGTTCCTCAGGTGACTGAGGTGGGAGGACTGCTTGAGCCTAGGAGGTTGAGGCTGCAGTGAGCCATGATTGTTTCACTGCACTCCAGCCTGAGTGATAGAGCAAGACCCTGTTTCAAAAAAATAAATAATAATGTCTTTCTCTTTACTGATATTCTGTGTTTGATGAGGATGTTGTCATCATGCTTTTGTTTAATTCTTCAACCATGGTTTATTTTTTTGAACATATCTGTAATAGCAACTTTAAAGTCTTTGTAAAATCTGACATCTGGTTGCTCTCACAGGTGATTTCTGTTGACTGTTTTTTTTGTTTTTTTTTTCCTAGTGTATACTTTCAATCCTTTTTTATCTGGTCATGTTTTCCTGTTTCTTTGCATCACAATTTTCTGTGAAAAATTGGACATTTTAGGTAATATAGCAGCAATTCTAGGTACTGGTCTCTCCCACTTCTTTCCGGAGCTTGTTGTCATTATTCACGTACTTGTTTAGTAACTGATTGAATTATTGCAGTGAAGTCTATCCCCACTCCCCTACACCTCTACAGTAGGAAGCCTCTCATGTTGCTCCTGAGGGTAGTACAGCATTGGGTATGCTCACAGGAACCCTGCAATGACAGTGGCTTTGGCAGTGCTCTGATTTTCTCTTCCCCTGACCACACCCAGCTGGTACCAGATCTCATACTAGATCTGACTTTTCCTTGGTGCTGTCAATGGAATTAAAATTCCATTAATTGCAAGCTGATTGCTCTATTGTTTTCGATAATGTACTGGGGCATAAGTGGTTCCACAGACATATGCAATCAAATTTGGGTCTCTTTGAAGAGATAGTTCCTGAAGTCAATGCTTGAAATTTGTTCTGGCCCCATGAGATCTCTTTCTCTGATTCCTCTGGCAAACTAGCCTGCCTGAAATGTAACCTATGTCGCCAATGAATCTATCAATCTTCTAATTTCATTTCACCAGAACCTCCCTAACAGCATTTTTGGAAGTGGCTTGAACTTTTCCATCCTCTGTTGCACATGAAGTCAGTTCCTTTGGGGACAGATTTGGAGCTGTCTCTTTATAGTTTGTTTGTACTCCCAAGCAAAATCTCTGAGCTATGGCTCTGGAGCTGGGGTTGGGGAAAATGGTGTGCTTTCCTGAATGACACCCCCACTTTAGGAGCTAAATGGTCAGTGGAGATGAATAGCCTCAGGTCTTTCTGGCTTACCTCTCCAACATGGAAATTCTGCCTAAGGGTGATTGGGGCCCTGGCACACATGGCACAGCCATAAGTGAGGCTGTTCTATGAGTGAGGGTTGGCTAGAAGGGAGTCTCCACCTCTGGGCCACATTCACCCAGACCTTGGTTTCAGCAACTGGGAGCTAAGGTGGAGGAGAAAGGAACCCTGTGTTCTAGGTTGAAGCTTTCTGGAGTGGAGTTTCAAACTTACTGAGTTGGGAGGGGAAAAGAAGAGAGTGGGTCTCGGTTCAAATACCACAGACTCACTATTCTTATTGCATTTTAGTGTATGTTCTTGAATAAATGTTTTTTCATTTGCTGTATGCATTCTGAACCATTTCCAGAGACTTTAAATGCTTGTTTTAAAATTTTTCACTAGTTTCAGTGGATAACAGGTTTGCAGAGTTCTTCATACTGTCATGCTGGAAGTGAATTGTCCTTCAGAACTTGTAATGTTTTCTTTTAGAGAGTGACTATTTGATACATATAGATCTTCATAGAAAAACAGTTTTCTGATTTAACATGCATATAAATGACTTGGGGAACTTGTTTACAATCCTGGGGTCCTACTCCCAGAGATTATGATTTTCCAGAACTAGGGTGGTAATCAAAAGAAATCTGCATGTTTAGCAAGCTCCTTATGTGATTCTTTGAGAAAAAATTATACTAAAAAGACTAATGCCTACCAGATAAGATTGAACTCTTCGTCTTCATTTTTTGAAAGCAAGTTCTATGTCTACTAAGGGGCATTGCTGTTATGGCAGTGTCAAACACTGGCTACTTAAGTATTACAATAACGTGTGTGTGTGTGTGTGTGTGTGTGTGTGTGTGTGTATGTGTGTGTGTGTTTACATCAAAATCTAGAAATTCTGTCATTCTAAAAAGTGCTGCCTGTTTGGAGATGGGAAGTACCACAGAACCACGGTTTGGGGATGACAAGAATCAAAGATGACAGAGGGCCCAAGGGCAAGGTTTCTCAGATTAGAGATGGGAGATTAGAGTTGGGAGACCACCTGGCTCAGAATCTTGAGTTTTCACATACCAGATCTGATTTTTCCTTGGTGCTCATTTATAACCTTTCCTCAAAACAAAGAGAGAACACTGTAGTCTTTTCTGCAACTGGTCTGATTTCCACATCATCAAGGGGCAATGTGTGCCTTTGTTGAGCAAATTAATGGGATTAAAACAGCTATCAAGCATGCTGCAGCAGAAGGAATTCCTCTTGCCCAGCTGCACATTTTTATCACTACTGTGAATCTTCATACTCATAATAGAAAATGAATATCATTTCATATTTTAAAACTCTAGACAGAAGCCATTAGCAATTTATTTTTCCCAAAGAACCAGCTAATTAAAATTGTAAATAAGATTGTGTTATGTTTGCATGTACTCCTGTGAGTCTCATGAAGAACCAGAACATAGATGGCTATATGACTGTTCTGTGAATATTACCACCCAACTTCACTTCCATCTGCCCACACTCCAATCAGAGAAGAAGATCACACTCAGGGGAAGGAAAATTTATGCTAAAGGCTTCCACAACAGAAGGCAGAATTTAAAAAGAGGAAGGCCCCAAAGAGTTCAGGAAAGGTGGTTTTCTGAGGCACTGTAAGAAGCAATAGAATATTTTCCTACTGCGTTTAGGTAGGTGGGTTGTTATTGTTGTTATTATTATTGATTGAAGATCAAAAGAACAGGATTTCCCAGTGGGAAATTCAAAAACACATGTTATGACAAAAAATCCAAAATCAACCAATTTTAACTTTTTTTCATTTTATTTATGTACCATATTTAGTAAGGTATCACTCCCACACTCTTGGTATGTTAATAATTGATGGCCTCTCCAGGTTCCAATTTATAGAGAAAATTTAGCAAATTTCTGATTTTTCTTCTGTGATTTAATGATATGCAATTATTTCTTTGTATTACAGACTTAATTGTATAACCACAAAATTTATATGTTGAAGCCCTAACCCCTAAGTACCACAAAAGGTGACTGCATGTGGAGACAGGGTATTTAAAGTGGTAATTAAGTTAAAATGAGCCTATTAGGGTGGGATCTAATCCAATCTGAGTAGTATCTTTATATAAAAAGGGGAAATTAAGACATACAGAGAGATACGAGGGGTGTGTGCTCCCAAGAAAAGGCCATGTGACAGCACAGTGAGAAGGTAGCCATCTGCAAGCCAAGAAGAGAGGCCTTAAGAGAAACTAAACCTGCCATCACCTTGATCTTGAGCTCTTAGATTCCAAAACTGTGAGTAAACAAATTTCTGTGGTTCAAGCCACCCAGTCTGTGACATTGTTATGGCGGCCCTAGCAAATTAATACTCTCAGTAATGTTCACCTTTGCAGGAGTTGGGTCTTTAATGTATAAACACCTGACATGAGAAAATAAAACTGAACAGGTAAGTTATTAGCTGATCATTTTCACTGACAAAATGATATACCTAGGACTTCTTTAAATTGTAAGTTCTTTGGTACTTTACAGAGTCACTTCAATTCACAGGCCATAATTACTATCAATGAATGAAAAATCAACATTAAGTCAATGCAGATTGTTAATTGAAAAATGTACATGACCACCCCCCATCTAAATTGGGCCCTTTTCTTAAACTCTGTCACAACATCCCTTACTCTTCCAACATAAGACTTATCAGTTTGTAATCATATATTTATTTGTGAGATTATATCCTTCACATCTATCTCCCCAATGGACTCTCCATGAAACATAATCATCTCTGTCTTGTTCACCACTATATGCTCAGTATTCAACACAATGTCTGATCCTTAATTACTTGTTGAATGAGTGAATAAAGAAGTGATAAGGTTCTTAGGACATTAAGTTGGGGAGGTTGATTGCCAGGTTTTAGGATTCCCCTGAATCTCTGGAAACTGTCTAAAAAATGTGTTTATGCATATATGTCTCTGAAGAGAGGATTCATAACCTTCATTTGATTTCAAAGGGATCTGTGAACTCCCTGAAACGTAAGGAACTGTTGGCCTATTTCCCTGTGGTAAAACAAGATTCAATACCAAAAGACTTACCTGCAGCCTAAAACAAAGTATGCTATATTTACATTTACATGAATGGATGTGTGGGCATATGTATATGCATGTGTATAGTTTCCAAGAACAGAAATGCTGCAGTGAATTTACAGAACAATCCACATTCCCATTTCCCCTGAGTAATTGATCATTCCTGTAGTCATTGAGCTCAAGTAATAGCCACTTGCATACATCTGTTTCTTGACAGCAACATCCACCGCTTAGGCCAGAGAAAAGGAATCTATAATTCCCTCCTTTCACCTGCTTGGGATGCTGACATCCCTTTTTGCAGGAAGTTTCTTTTAATAGCAAATCTTAAACCTCCCATGCAATAAAGGCACCAGGCCATGTTTATCAAGCACAGGAGCCCAGGTAACTTGATCCAACAACACTGAGATTTCCCTTCCCTCACCCTGAAGCCACAAGAAGATCCAGCCTAATCAGGCCAAGGGGGCCTCTGAGTGCTGTGTACATTCACAGCGAGGGAGGCTACAAATGGGCTGGGAAACACTAATTGGCTGTTGTATACTACATCTCTTCTCTTCTCTCTCCCAGTTCCAGAAGTTACTTACCTTCAGTAAATTTTCTCCCTTATTTTTGTCCTAAAAAATGGAGACTTCAACAGTAATCTGTCAGAAGAAAGGTCTTTGATGTGCTGTTAACTCTGTTATCCATACTAGCAGAGAAGAGCAGTTGTACAGATAATTCAAAACCAAAGGCTCTTTTAACTTTGCAGTCACTGTTTCTAGGGGTTTGGTGGTCATCTTACCTCCCTAATTATGGTTGTCTTTGTTTCTTATTAAAATGAGTTTGTCTGCCTTAGGGCCAGATGGTTGTGTGATGTGCAAATTCTGTCACAGAATTTGTAAAACTCACCAGGGAAAATCCACAGGGCACACAAATAATCAAACTTGACTAGATTTGAGTTCACGTTCTTAATCACCTGTGATCAATTGCTTTGCTACTCTACACTAAAGTGAGACAGAGATAAGAAATATCCACAGGAGACTAATGGGAAGAGAATGAGTCTTTACATTTAGATGAAGACACAAGACTGTGTTGTGGCCAAGACTGATAACACAATCAGTGTTAATGATTTCCTTCCTTAGTCTCACAACCTTCATCTCTGCAACCAGAGTGATCTTTCTATGCAAGTCTCATGATGTTCACCTCTACCTAACATCCTTCAGTGTGGTAGTCATTAGAGCTGTTCACAACCATCCTGTTCCCTCCTTCCCAGCATGTGATAGGACTGCACGATGTCCCCAGCCACTTCAAATTAGACGTGGTTCTGTGATTTGTGTTGGCCAATGGAATGTGAGCAAATGTGTCACTTCTAGTTGGAAGGTTTCAGGGCCAGTGTGTGTCCTTGGGTACATGCTTTGTCTGGCAAGGCTGGCAGCATCTGAGCTGGCAAATCTGAGCTGGTGGTTACACCATCAACCCAGGTCTCCCTGGGTGGCTATGATAAGCAGAGCTCCTACAAGCTAGGGATGGGTGTGTGGTAGGAGCGATAAATAAACCTCGGTTGTTTTCAACCATTGAGATTTTAAGGTTCTTAGTTAACTCAGCATATCTATTACTGCACATATCAAGCTGCACCATGATTATCTGAAATTTTCCTTCTCTAGCTAGACACTGAACAACTTGAAGCCAGAATTATTTAATTAAAAGTAATGGCAAAAGCATAATTACTTTTGTACCAACCTAAAATATTCTTTCTCCAGTGTGTGAACTCCAGTGTATAACATATTTAAAACAGCTTGGTAGAAAATGAAATTCTCTTCCTTCTTGGCCTCTATGATTTTCCTTGTTTCTGTTTTTCTAACATTTGCCCCACTCCCAACATCACCAGCTACAATGATAAGGTGTCTTTGTTTTTCAGATATATGAGGAATGGTGGAGGTATTTTTCTGGGCCAATAATTCAAGTAGGAAGAGCTGGCAGAGGAGACAGAGAGAGGCATTCTAAGGCTATAGGAGTTTGAAATATAATGGCTTCAAGGAGCAGACACAATTTGAAATAAAATCTTGGGGCAACCACTCAGGAAAACATAAATATATCCCAAAGTGTTAGGTTTATGGAGAATAAGAGTGGTCATCTGGACTGAACTCCTCCATCCTTATTATTATTATAACACCAGCATTTACTGATGACTTACTATATGCCAGGCACCATTCTTGTTTTACAGTTAACACATTAAATCCTTACAACAATCTCATATGGTAACTATTATTATTTTCATTTTATAAATAAAGAAACTGAAGCATAGAGAGGCAAAGTAAATTCTATCCAGCCATACAGTTAGCAAACATCCCTCTCTGAATTCCCCATCTGCCTGAACCGTCGCCATCACGGAGAGCTCACTACCTCCCACTGCAACCCACCCCACCTCCCGCTCTGAGCCATGTCCTGCCTCCCACTCAAACTGCCATCCCCTGAACATTTCTGCCTTCTAAAGAAACAGAGCAATTCTACTCTTTTCTCTTTAAGATAGCCCTTTAAATATTCGAACATGTCCCCTAGAGTTTCTCTTCCCCAGTTTAAACGGCCCCAGGTCACTCAGCCATTTCCAATGTGCAACAGCTTGAGGCCCCTCACCATCCCAGCTTGGTGACTCACACATGCTGGGGACCAAAAAAAGTTGGCTAAGTCAGTGAAGTGGAACTGGTACTCGCCCTTCTAGAATCGAGCTGAGCCAGTGCATTCTACAACCCCAGGTCCATTCTTTCACTGTGTAAAGCAGGATCCGGAGGAATAATCTACTGCAGGAACAGCTGGCTGGCCACATGCCCTACACTCATCCCCACTGCAACAAACAGAACACCAAAGGGTCCACATGTTCACAGTTCTTCATTCTTCCTTGGGTGGAAAGTCTGTTTCTGTCCCTCCTTCCCCTTCTCCCCATACTCCCACTCCCAGAGGCAGTGCTAACAGCCCCTCAGCTCACCATGGAGTTCATGGCAAAGTGATTGTGCTGCGTCTGAAGGTCTAGGGCATACTGGTAGCTGACTCCAATCTCCGTGTGGCTTTGGAGGAATAACTCCTTGTTGTGGCTTATCCAGTCGAACATCTAGAGGGGACAAGAAGGCACAGCGTAATCAGAATGGTCATGGGTCAAATAGTGCAAAACTTTCAGAGCTAGTGGAAGGGAAAAAAGCTCTCCTGCTGGTGCTCAGTGAGAACCAGTTATATTCTGAGTCTCAGAGTTGTCGTAGGGGTGGGCCACCGCCTAATTTCTCAGAAGAGCCCTCACTTTCAGCTTAAGAACCCACCAGGACCCAGTGTGTTGCTTTACAGAGCCTAAGGGAAAAAGAGAAAATGAGTGAGGTAATTGGCATATGGAGGGGAAGCTGTTTACCATTCCCAGCATGCTTGCTTTAGGGACAGGGGCTGAGGAGACAAGCTGGGAGGCTTAATGTATCTCCTACTGCACTAGTAGAAGGGAGAAATCCTTGAAGCAAGCAACAGGGACATCCTTACCTGCCCCTGCCCCCCTTATACACTGCCCAGCCACACACAATGTTGAATTGATTCCGAACTGAATCAACTTTTCTCATAACTCTACAGCCTCACAAATCCAGGTTTTCTGCTATAACCCACTGGGAACCAGAAGATGAGAGTTTTAAAGGTAATATAAGTACTGCCTGGTGCTAGCACAGTGGGCATTAAGCCATTTTCCTCCTCCTAGCTCCGTACCCTGTTTTCACTTAGGTATCCAGCCCTCTTCCAGGCAGCCTGCATACTTCAGTGGGAGCTGACCAGAACCACTGGCTCTTCAGGACACCAGACCTAAGCCAACCAGTGCATGACATTTCCCAACCAATGCGACTGTCTCAGATATAAGGATGTGATTCAATTTAGTACAATAAAACATGAGTGTAGTTTGCTAGAAACTTCTAGGAAAACAGAATCATAGTTCTTTAGTTATGGCTTCTCTTCCTCTAGTAGTGTTGTCTGTAGCTCTGACCTCAAATTGCTGCAGCCATTCTTCTGGCAGCCTGAGGGTGAAGCCAATGAGTAGAGAAAGGGTGGAGCCAAGACAACTGCAGGAAGCAGGCAGAGCCCTGGCTGAGCCTTGTCTGGTCTCCACTTCGTCTCTGGACTTCCTTGGACCTGAGCCAAGAAATCTTCTTTATTATTCAAGCCAGTTTAAGTTGGACTTTCTGTGATTTTCTGTCCAGAGCAGAAAATTCTACTTTTTTCTCTTTAAGGCAGCCCTTTAAATATTTGAAGTCAGCAATCACATGTCCCTTACAGTTTCTCCTCCCCAGAGGGATGTGAACTAGAAGGGAAGAGAAAATGCTTAGGAGGCTGCTACAGAAATCCCGATGAGGGTGAGGACCTGGAAACTCAACCATTTCCAGTATGCCACAGCTTGAGGCCCCTCATCATTCCAGCTCAGTGACTCACACATGCTGGGGACCAAAAAACATTGGCTAAGTCAGCGAAAGCCAGGAAAGGTGTGAAAAAATACATCTGGAAAAGAGAGCTGCACTACTTAAGCCTCACACTCCATTTGGGCTGGACTAAAGGCTGTGGCCCAGTTGCAGAGTACAGCAGGAAGGAGCTGAGCACAGAAGCAGGCTAAAAAGCAGCCACGATTGCGCCAGCTTTCCGGAGCCAGGGCTGCAGGCTTATCCAATTATGTCCCTTTAACAGAGAAGTGAATTGACTATTTCAATTACATTCAACCAATATTTATGGGACACTTGCCATGCGCCAGGCACCGCTGGAGGTCACATGAGGAAAAAATGACTAAAATATGGTTCTTGAGTATTGGTGGCTTAAAGGCTAATGTGGAAAGTTGACATGGACTCAGATACAACTTTAGTGCAATGTAGCACACAATGAGATTAAAATTACATCTAAAAAAATCTACTGATAAGTTGAATATTGGCTGTTGAGGGAGCACAGAGGAGGGCACCTCACCTATTCTTGAGGGAGTGGGATAGGGAAGAGCAGAGAAGGCTTCTCAGAGGAGGTGACATCTGAATTGAGCCTTGATTCAGGTAGTAATCAGCTAGGTGAAGGTCAGTGGGATGCATGCTCAGACAAAGCGGCAGAACTGGGGGCAGCCCGCTGTGTTGAGGACAATGAAGGCTCCTCAGCTGTGTTTCTGGATCCTGGCATCAAGGAGATGTGGCTGGGGAGGTAGGTGGGACAGGCTTCAGGAAACCTGCAGCACACATTGTCAGCTGCCAGGTGCTGGTGGAAGGTTTTAAACTGAGTAGTGAAGTGTGAAGTGAGCTTTGATGGCAGCGAGGGATGTGGACTAGAAAGGAAGGGAAATGGTTAGAAGGCTGCTACAGAAATCCTGATGAGGGTGCTGACCTGGAATCTTGGATTAGGGGAGTGGCAGTAGAGTCTGAGAAATTGGCAGATTTGAGAGCTACTCGGAGCATTATTGAGGACTTGGTTGTTTAGAGAGGAAAAGGTGGGGAAGAGGTAGAACAGTCAGGTTTCTGGCATGGCACCCTGAGTCCTGGTAATAAACAGTACCACGACAAGAGGAAGATAAAAAGCTTGGTGGGAAATACTATGTTCCATTTTAGATGTGCTGAGCTTGGGAGGCCTATGAGAGTTTCAAGGGAAAGTATCCAGTAGGCAGTTAGATTTGTGTCTGAAGGTCAGGAGAGAGACATCAGGGCTGTAACAAGTCACACCTAAGTATAAAAACATCACCTTCCAAAAGCAACCGCGCATGATTTGGAGATTATTCTCCCTTTTGAATTACACTTCCATCAACCTACACCAACGGTAAAGAAAGGAGGAAAGGACCATTCTTTACTTCTGAGTGCCAGAGGATTTATTTCAGGCTGGGGCTCCTGTAGAGGCTGGGTCGATATTTGTGCTGTGTGCACTATCCTGGGTCCTCAAGCCTCTGCCACCCTCACATTACAGGCATTTGGTCATGGCTTTTTTTTTTCTTCTTTAATTATTATTAAGGACAAGGAGGAAAAGAAGACAGGTGCCCCAGGAGTTTAGAGGACTCTCATTCTGTAATTTTTATCTTTAAAAGTCTGCCTCCCAGCCCCATTTTAAAATAATTTCTCATTTATTTTCTTATTGACAAAAGAATCAATAAGGCTAATGAAAGTCTGAAATGCCTGAAGTCCTTGGAACTTGTGATGAAAAGCACTCACTCCATACACTTTCTTGGATATCTCAGTGGCCGATAAGTGACCTTCCCTGTATTTTATGTTAAAATGATGATTTAGATATGCAAATAAGCAGCTGAGTTATGTCACCAGAATGATTAGATTGCTCAGCACCAGATCACAGGGTAGGAAAAGCTGAGCATGGGCCAATTAGGGTGGAAAGGAATATAAAAATGAGTTAAAGACAGGTGAGAGTTGAGGGTGCTGACAGAACTGTGCACTTTGCTGAATCAGCTTCTTACAGAATGAGGTCTGCACCCATGCCATCCCAACTGATTTTGCCTCCTACGTTTGGAGCATACAAGCTTCTCACTGGGTTCTGGGACATTCTGGAAAAGTTTAACTTTCACTGGAGGTGGTGCTCCAAAGAGGTGACACACATCTCAGTAAAGAGAAAAAGATCTGCTCTGGGAAGTAGATGGTCTCATGTGATGTCAGGAACCAGGGTTTCCTAAGGGATTGTGACAAGTCTTCTCTGGGCCTAAACTTGCTGCCTACTTACATATAATCCTCACCCTTGCAAGCCTGACTGTCTGTAAGGGTCATAGTCATCTCTGTTGCATTCAGTGGAGCTGGCAGCAGAGGCAGAATGTGTGTGTGCATCCATGCATGGGTGTGTATGTATATATACAGTCAAGTGAGATGAGGACTAGGCTGGTTCCAGGCCCAGCTCTGTCACTAACTCCATATGAGACTGTGGAAAAGTAATTTCATTTCTGTCATCTCCTCATTTGCAAGAGATAGTGGTTTGCAGAATGGAGGTAAGCATCCTGGTTTATAATAGGCTCAATTTGAAAACTTATGGAATGTATTTTTTCCCCACCCAAAATAAAAAATAGTTTTGTTGATTCTCCTGGATCAAAAGATATACTCATTGCTACAACTTAAATTTTTATCTTTTTGAATAAAATTATGTCAGTGAGAAAAATGACATTGTTTTATAGCCAGAGAAGGGAAGCTTCTGGGCTTGGTAGCAGGTGCCTGTAATCCCAGCTACTCAGGAGGCTAAGCCAGGAGAATTGCTTGAACCCAGAAGGTGGAGGTTACAACAAGCTAAGATCGTGTCACTGAACTGCAATCCAGGCAACAGCGTAAGACTCCGTCTCAAAAAATAAAATAAAATAAAAAGAAAGGAAGCTTCTTAGTCTCAGCCCTGACCATGGTGTGATGCTTTAGAGTTCAAAATGTCCATTCACCCTTCAACATTACATTGCATCCATAAAACAATCCCACAGGGTGCAACCATCAGGCCCACTACACAGGCAGGAAAACAGGTTCAGGGATGTAAAGTCCAAGGTGTAGATTTAATTTATTCTACCCAAGGCCACATTCACTGAGTGACCACTGAGCCAGGCTTTGGGGACACTGCCTGCCTCCTGTTCATATGGCTGTAAGACTTTCTCTGCCTGGGCTCCACAGGGCAGTTATCCCTAAAAGGTAGCTGCAAGGGTACTGTGGTACTCCAGCTGGGGTAAGGTGCTATTCCTCAATGGGAACATTCCCCTGCCAATACCTAGCCTGCTTCCCCTCCTCCACCTCCTCCTTTTTCTCCCCTTCCTCCACTGCCTGCCCCACCATGATGGAATGCCAGGTATCTGGGGACAATTGATTCAAATAGCTCTAGTTCTCTCAATAAATACTCACTGAATGAATAAATGAATACTATGAGTTGGTCATAGGTTCTTCCTTTGCTAATCTCCAAGTAAGTGGACTCTTTCTAAGCTCCCTTCCAGCTAGGACATTTAAACTAAAAATATCTCCAAAGTGCCTTCAAACTTTTTGATATGTCTTTGTTTTTTGAGAAGCTACAAATGGTGTGTTCAACAAAATGTAATATAACAAAAAATTCTACAAAGAGGAAGTTCATGTCTAAATAATAAATTGTATCTCTTTGAAATCAAAATAGTTTTGTCTTATTAAGAAGATAGATGTTATGTGTAAGCCATTTGGGTTTTTTTTTCCTTTCTTTTTGGGGTTGTGTTTTTACCAAGCTAAGTAGTTTTTTTTCTGCTGGCTAAAATCCAGTGAAAATATACAAATCTAGTTCTTAATAAATAGTATATGTTAAATGAATCTATTTAAATGCAAATTAGGAAATCAAACAGAAACCTTTTTCTCCTTTTTCTTTTAATGATAAGAATAGCTAAAATGTTATTATTGTTCTGTTTTTAATGAAGCATAAACTATTCATAGGGCAAGTATATTAAGAATCTTGTGTTTATTTTCCTTCATTTGTCAAATTTAGTAATAGTATCTGATTTAGAGTTTTAACTTTCAAACCACCTTACTATCTATTGTTAGTATCTTATACTCTAATTATAGATTACACTGGTATTAAAGAGGTTCCTATTCGGCTTTGATGAGCTGATTAAGAGGACAGAAGACAACCAGTGGCTTTTTTTTGCCTAAATATGCACACCCCAATATCAATCATAACTATACCCTCTGTACACTACAGTCTCCCATCCATAAAAGCTTGTGCCCTAGAGAGCACTAACAACCTCCATGCAGGTGAACCTTGTTATGTCTGGGAAACCAGCTGTCCAGTTAATTCCAAAATAAAATTTTATGTGTGTTAGAGTGCAAGGAACAGAATTCAAATCAGTACAGACTCTGCTGTTTACACTTTGGCA
The DNA here is from genome assembly GCF_001604975.1 of Cebus imitator. Lineage (NCBI taxonomy): Eukaryota > Metazoa > Chordata > Mammalia > Primates > Cebidae > Cebus > Cebus imitator. Next base: position 1,371,105 of record NW_016107883.1, on the reverse strand, counting down.
AGTTTTATCATTGGTCTGAAACTCAGTTCCTTATCTGTAAAATGTGGGTAACAATTTAAACTACTTAAACTTTAGAATATCAGGGAGATTCAAATAAAATGATGGCTATAAAAATGCTTTGTTAAGTGCTACATATATGATAGATTTTAAAATCTACATATGAGCATATTCCATTGCACATATTTCCCAAATGTTTTCATTATGGTAAATAACAGATGAAAGTGTGAATTTAAGATTGCAGTAGATGGAGAATCACACCTGCAACTATATGCAAACACATCCAAAGCCTAGCCACCTAGACATGCACCCCCAGAGTGACCACAGGAAACTTCACAGACATAGCCCAAAGGTGCCTGTCCATCCTTCCACCATCTCCACTTTCACACACTCAGAGGCACGGTGGGTAGCCTTGCCCACAGAAGACTCAGAAGCCCACATACTCTCTCAGGGCTCTGCCTGAGGACACTGGTGCCTTCCTGCTGTCCCTAAGTGGCCTGACCAGGGATCTTACTTCCTCCTGCCTTGCTTCTAAACTCTCCCTTCCCCACCCTTTCTGCCACACCTCAACTCTCACTATTAGAGACTCAGTCCCTTTGGCTATTTACAGTTTTTCACTCAGGTGAGATGCCTATTAAAATACAATTTTTCCTGCAATCCCTCCTGGAATTAGTTTATCCTGAATATAGAAACAGTTTAGTAAGGGGACAAGACCCTTTGTGAACATGGCCCAGGAATGAGATCCACCAAGTGGCAGAGAGGTCCTAGAGAGAAGGAGAGAGGCCCTAAAAATAGAAGTGAGAATCAAAGGCAAAATCCCCCCACTTCACAATTTTGCCTTCATGGAACTTGGACTGACCCAGGACACATGTTCTTGTGCAAATAGGGCAATACACAGACCTCACATGTGTATAATCTGGTCCAGGACCCTCAAGACCCTTCTTGGTTTTCAGTTATCCACTCTCCTAGAATTAAGCTTTGCTAGTTTTCCAAAAAGAAGAAGAAAGAAGAAGAAAGAAGAAAGAAGAAAGAAGTAGAAAGAAGAAAGAAGAAGTAGAAGAAGAAAGGTAGAGAGGGAGGAAAAAACCATAAAGAAACCCAAAATGTGGAGTTATCTCCAGGTTCCAAGAATTCCTCACTGAAGAATGTGGTACCTCACCTTTTTCATAACCTGCAAACCCTACAGGCCACAGGGTATTCAGGTTCTGAAGAGATCATTACACTGACATCTACAGACAGGGGAGGCAGCTGGGATATGGGCCTGAGAAGCTGTAGGGGTAAGTATCTCTTGAAGCTCTGCTTGTTTCCTTCGTGTTTTTGGCATGTCAGTTGGCATACTTTCATATATTGTGTAAAAGAGAAGCCATTTTTGTCTTTTGTCATAAATCCAGTCTGCTCAAGGAAGGACAGCACAACCTGGTTACCTGGGAGACACTTTCACTGTATCCTCAGTAACTGGCCAGGATGCAAAACGTTTCACTGACAAGACCGTGCCTCTGACCTGTAAACATGCTATGGATCCCCTAACTCATTTCTTATACCTTCTATACCCACATTCCTTAAATCTCAAATCCCATGTCTAACACCCTTACATGTTGCTCACAATCTAGAACAGGTCTGATTTCTCTGTAAAATAACCAAATATCCCACTATGAGTGAAGGGCTAACAAAACCCTTCCCCTCTTGCATGCTAATTTGACCTTCAGTTAACATCCAAGTTCAACTTCCCTGAAAACAGATAAAAGATGGTATGTGCCAACATGTTGCTAAATCATGTTTCTTATGGTAAAAATACCCTGTTTTATCTGGATTTCAAGGAACTATAAGAGAACTGCAAACACCTGATGGGTACATCACACCTTGGACATCCCTGAGGTGGTGATTTTTATAACTGCAATGTTCATTCCAGAAACTCTGGAAGCTGTGCCAATGGAGTTGTTACCAAAAATACTGTTTCCTATGAGGCATGGAGCTTATAAGCCATGGCAGCTCCTGCAGCTGCCCAACACAGATTTTATCTCTTTGCACCTAGGTCGATGTCTGAGCTGAACTGCTGCAAGCCCTGCTCTGCTGGCAAGCTGTGGTTCCCATCTTATATCATTCTCAGTAGATCAGTACCCAAGATGGCCCATGGTAGTCTCTTAGGCTGAGTGTTTAGCAGGACCTAAGAAGACTCCCTGGTAGGTGTTGTGTTCATATTTTAGAACCAAACTATACCTACAACAGTACTAAGCCTCTTGTCTTCTTTTTCTTCCTCTTCCCTTCTCTCCATAACAATTTGTCTCCATGGCACATGTTAGTGTTACCTCCATAACATCAATAACGATGATGGTTACGACAATTGCAAAAACTAAGATTTGCTAAATGCTCACTATGTGACAGGTAATGTACTAAGCACTTTAGATATATTAACTCAATCCTCCTAATAACCTCATAATTATCTCCTCAATATTAACCCTCGACATCATCTCCATTGTATGAATTAGGAAACTAAGGCACAAATAAATTAATTAAGTTGTCCAAAGCCACACAGCTAATAAAGTTAGCTGAGTGGCTTTGGACAACTTAATTAATTTGTTGCTTTTACTACTTTCTTGACTTGACACTCACGATGAAAACCAGTCACCTCCTAGTTTCTTAATTATTTATTCTGTCAGTTCTCATTCACTTTGGCCTTGCACAGTCCTTTCTGAAATTCCACCCTGTCTGCCCCCCAAGACCTGGCAATTTTCAGCAGCAGCCCATCTGGCTGCAGACATGATAAGCTTCTCTTCCTGCTTTCACAAGTCTCTAGACTTGTGAACATTTTCTCTAGAGAACCAGTGCTTTCACATACTTAAATTTTCTTCCTTGACACATCATATCTAGTCTCAGCATAACAAAAATGATAGGAACACTCTAATTTTGAAAGCTTACCAATCCTCCAATCCTATACTGACTTATCTAAACTTACCTCCCACTTCCCTGGCTGCCCCTTTGTGGCTTCCTTTTGTATCCCTCACAGCCTACTGTGAAAATCTAAAGATGGATCTCAGCCCTTTACACTTTGTCCATCAAACCCTGTCCATGTGAATATCCACCTGGGCCCACAACTTCACAACATTATTTCCTATTTCATGTGCTTGTGCCAAGAGTCTTCATAGTTTATGTCACATAATCCTCGTAATAATGCTACAAAGAAGGTATTGTTAATTCCATTTTAAACTTGGTGAAAATTCAGTATTTAGAGGTCAAATAAATTGCCTAAGATCACACAGCTTATAAGTGATAAAGTATCCATCTGAACCTAAATCCCCATGCAATTTCCTGTTTCATGATGCTGTCTAACCATAACTTCCCAGATAACTGACAAGAATAAATACATGCCAGGAGCTACACAATGAGGTTACACATATTATCTCAATCCTCATAACAGCCTTATGAGGAATAAATACCATAATCACCAATCTTTTTTTTTTAGGTAGAGAAACAGATTCAGAGAGATTAAGTAACTTGGTCATGGTCACACATTCTGGATCTGAAGACTTAAATCTAGATCTGCATAACTCCAAAAGTCATGCTTTTAAACCATTAAATTGTCTCCCAAATATACACTTAAATCCTGGACTATCCACAGTCACATGGTACCTGCTATGGTTTGAACGTGCCTCCAAATTTCATGTGTTGGAAATTTAATCCCCAGGTTCATATGTTGATGGCATTTGGAGGGGAGCCCTTTGGAAGGTAATTAGGATTAGATGAGGTCATCAAAGTGGGACCCCCATGATGGAATTAGTGGCTTTAGAAAGAGGAAGAGGAACCTGAGCTAGCACACTTGCCCTGTCTCAACATGTGGTGCCCTCTGCCATGTCATGATGCAGCAAGTAGATCCTCACAGGATGCTGTATGCTCTTGGACTTCCCAGCCTCCAGAACCACGAGCTAAATAAATCTTTCTCTACAAATTACCTAGTCTCAGTCATTATTTTATAGCAACGGATAACAATCTAAGACAGTATCTATGGACTCAATATGAATATCCTCTTGATGTTCCACAAGCATCTCAAAACTACTTCCTTTTCCTGTCTTCCCACATCTTCGTGTCATCCCTCAGAGCTCAACTTTTTCTCTATTTTCTCAAATAACTCTGGAATATGCCCTTTATTTCCATTGCTGCTGCTACTCATCCCTCAGCCCACCCTGCCTAGATAATTACAAATATTTGTCTATTGGGCCCCCTTACTCCATTCTGTCCCTTATACTAAGCCATGTGACCCCATCAGGTTCACTGCTGCAATACATTTCTTTCCCATGTCATTCTCTCAGTCAAGGTAACAAAAACAAAACAAAAAAACAAACCCTGTTGTTGCTGATGCCTACAACGAAAATCCAATCTTCTTAACCAGGTATTCAAGGCCTCTCCCCACCCCAGACTGATCCAAATCTGCCTTATTCTTTTATTTCACATCACTGTTCTACACCAAGTATGTTTTGCAGCCAAATTGCTTTAATCACTGCCATGTAAACATACCCTATTATGTTCGTTCCATCCCTATATTGGTGTCCACATTTCCCCCCACCATTAAATAAATACTCAAATCTCCAGATTATTCCCATCCTTCCAAATTGAAGTCTCATCTCCTCCTGATGCTTTTCTTTACTAAATAAGCCCATACTGACTTTTTTCTTTGAAACTCATTTCTCTAGTGTCTACCATAGTAGCTCACAAAGATAGCCTTAATTTAGAACGATCTGAAATGTTGTTTTTTTTTTTTTAAATATAACTTCCTGGCTGGATATGGTGGCTCATGCTGTAATCCCAGTACTTTGGGAGGCCAAGGCAGGCAGATTACCTGAGATCAGGAGTTCGAGACCAGGCTGGCCAACAAGGCGAACTGAAAATACAAAAAAATTAGCCAGGCACGGTAGCAGGTGCCTGTAGTTATATATTGTCCCACCTACTGGGGAGGCTGAGGCAGGAGAATCACTTGAACCCAGGAGGTAGAGGTTGCAGTGAGCTGAGAACACACCACTGCACTCCAGCCGGGGTGACAGAGTGAAACTCTGTCCCAAAAAAAAGAATTCTATATTTATAAATATATTAATTAAATTAATTAAATATAAATAAAAATTTACATGTGTGTATATATGTGTACATATATATATTTGTGTGTATGTGTGTATACACACACACACACACACACACACACGTATATATATAACTTCCTAGGCCCTACCATTGATGTTCTGATTCCATAGAAGCTCTCCAGGTAATCTCAATATACTTGCATTTAAAATGTTCACGTGGAGACTTATGTATGGTCTGTCCATGACTGGGTAGCTACTGTCAGATTTAACCCTACTGTCTATTAACTATTTGAAAGACATTGGCCAATAACCACTATAGAACAATGATCTTTTAAAGAGGAAAAACATACCATGTTAAGTCCCATATTTACCTCTGCTTTCTCCCTGAGGATATTTTCCTAACTGTAGAGCAGAGAAACAGAAGGTGAGCAGAGGGCAGCAAGTCTTGATGGATGTAAAAAATGGATATTAGCATTCAAGGGCTGGTAAGGAGGCTGAGATTGGTGATAGAATATTACAGAGGAGGGAGATATAGAGGAGCTACCTTAAAATCTTCAGTAAAATTTCCCTCAGGTCCTCAGCCAAATCCCAAGCTTTTCATATGCAGGACAAGACTCCAGAAAGTCTAGCAGAGAACAGCTATGAGAGGTGGGACATATTGAGAGCTAAAAAGAAATTTTAGAGGTCGCACAATGCTGGGGAAATGTGGGAGCTGTAATTCAAACAGAGTAGAGAGGCTTTCATGAGCTCTCTGGGCATTCATTTGGAACCCCAAAAACACCAGGCTATAGGATTAAGAGCCACGTCTTTAGAATGAGGGCTATACCCTATGATTAATAAAAAGATACAAATATACCTACCATACCAAAATCTAAACCAAGGCTCAATGGGATCAAGATAATCTTCTTGTAATTTAACTGCATTCTAGAATAAGGCTTTAAAACATTTAGAGAAAGATAAACTAACAAGAGCCTCTAAACTGTATCATCAACAATATCCACTATACAATGTAAATTACAAGATATATAAAGAGACAGGGAAAAGTTACTGATAATCAGATAAATAAGTCAATAGAAGATGATCCTAATGTGAATTAGCACACAAGGTCTTCAAAATAACTGTGATTTACATCTTAAAGAAAATGGGGGGAAAGTGACAAAATGGATTAAAAGATGGAATGCCATCTATAAAAAGAATCACATGAACATTTTAGAACTACAGAATATAATACTGAACTTAAGACTTCATTGGATGAGTGTAATGGCAGAACAGATGCAGCATCAAGCAGGATGAATGAACTTGAAAACAAATCAATAGAAAACAGCACACTGGGCTGGGGGCAGTGGGTCACACCTGTGATCCCAGCACTTGGGGAGGCTGAGGCGGGTGGATCATGAGGTCAGGAGTTCGAGACCAGTCTGGCCAACATGGTGAAACCCTGTCTCTATTAAAATTACAAAAAGTAGCCGAGTGTGGTGGTGGGCGCCTGTAATCCCAGCTACTCAGGAGGCTGAGGCAGGAAAATTGCTTGAAAGCAGCAGACGGAGGTTGCAGTAAGCCGAGATTGTGCCATTGCACTCCAACCTGGGCAATAAGATCAAAACTCTGTCTCACACACAAAAAAGAAAAGAAAAGAAAAGAAAAGAAAAGAAAAGAAAAGAAAAGAAAAGAAAAGAAAAGAAAAGAAAAGAAGAAAAGAAAAGACAAGAAAGGAAAGAAAGAAAGAAAGAAAGAAAGAGAGAGAGAGAGAGAGGGAGGGAGGGAGGGAGGGAAGGAAGGAAGGAAGGAAGGAAGGAAGGAAGGAAGGAAGGAAGGAAGGAAGGAAAGAAAGAAGGAAGAAAAGAAAGAAAGAAAGAAAACAGCACACTGAAACACAGGTTGAAAAGCAAATAGAAGCACAAAACATAGCAGAAGAGATGTGGGACATAACTAAAATATCTAGTACAGTGCTGTCCAGTACAACCTTTTGTGATGACAGACATGTTAGGTATCTGTCCTATCCAGTTGGTTTGCCACTAGGTATGGGTGCCTTTTGAATACTTGAAATGTGGGGAGTGAAACTGAGAAACTGAGTTTTAAATTTTATTTTTAAGACTGGTGTGGTGGCTCACACCTGTAATCCCAGCACTTTGGGTGGTCAAGGCAGGTGGATTACCTGAAGTCAGGAGTTCAAGACCAGCCTGGCCAACATGGCAAAACCCTGTCTCTACTAAAAATACATAAATTAGCCAGGCGTGGTGGCACATGTCTGTAATCCCAGCTACTTGGGAGGCTGAGGCAGAAGAATCGCTTGAACCCCGGAGGCAGAGGTTGCACTGAGCTGGGATCACACCACTGCACTCCAGCCTGGGCAACAAGAGCGAAACTTCATCTCAAAAAAAGAAACCACAAAGAAACAACAAAAAAATTTATTTTTAACTACTTTTTTTATTTGAATAAGTTTAAAGGGTACAAATACAATTTTGTTACATGGATAAATTGCATAATGGTGAAGTCTGGGAGCTTTTAGTGTATCCATCACCATAATAGTGTATGCTGCACCCACTAAGTTTAATTAGCCCTGTGGCTACTGACTCCCCTGTTGGATAGCATAGTTTTAATGCAGGCATACTTAGAGTTCCAGAGGAAAGGAGAGAGAAAATGGAACATAATAGACTCTAAGAAAGCTCCTTTTAAAGTAGTATATTAGACATTGATTCCCTAATTTTCACCCCAATCATGTGTTCAAACCAGTCATACTAATTTCACTCCCCTTTTCATTTACAAGTTCAGAATTGGACAAATCTTAGTGAGTATGAACCAATGAAATTGAGGTGAAATTTGCTTAGGGACTCTGGGAAAGAGAAGCCAGTGTCTGTATCTCCTTCCTTCTCCTGCTACTCTATCACTTGGGAATAGTGAAGCATGTTTGCTGTTACAACTGGCAGCTGTCTTAGAATCATGGGGGGAAACAGCCTTGTGATGAAGCTCTCGGCAGAACAGTGAGATCTCAGTAGAGGAGTGAGATAGAAAGATCCTGCGTCCCTGAAGACGGGCATGCACTGACTCATCAATCTTGAAGCTCATATTGTCTTTGAATGACTACTTAAAATGTGAAATATTTCCTTGATATTTAAGCCAATTTTAGTCCTTCTTCTGTTTCTTGCAGCCCAAAGCATCCTGATGCCAAGAATTACATGCTCATGATGTTTAGTGTGATCTTTTATTCACTTATTGAGCACTCATTGTATTCCGGACATCGGATTAGACACTGGTGATAAAAGATCAAGGCCACGGTCTAGTGAGGGATACAAATACATTCAAGATTCTGTTAATGCTGGTAAATATGAAAAGTACTATAAAAGATGTATATTGTAGGCTGACAGCAGAGGAGCACTCGGTCCAACTTGGCAGAGGTAGGGTTAGGGAAAAGCATGGATAGTTTCTGGGTGGCAACACCTGGATGGCATTTAAAACACAGCAGGATTTAGTCAGGCAAAGAAGGTGTAGTTGGAAAGGGCATTTTAATGAGAGGAACTAGCTTGAGCAAAGGCCTGGTGGTTTAATGAAGCAGCATAAAATGAAGGATAGTAAGAAGGGATAGTAGGAGATAGGGAGATACCAGATCACAAAGGGAAAAAGATGCATTGGGGAACCACTGGAGGGGAGTGATAGCTCAGATTTGCTTTCAACCCTGAAGTGACTGTCTAGACTGAGACCCTCCCAGATACACAGGCATTTATCTCCTTGCAAAGGCGAGACCAAGCCAGCCTTGATCTCAGAGAACAAAAATCAACTAGCACATTGCAGACTTCTCACCAAATGATGGTCTCTGCCTCCACTTTCTCCTCCATTTTTTCCCTCTTCCACCTTTTTCACACAAACTCTTCGAATGTCTGGGTCAAAGAAGACAAGGATCATAGTATGATAATATATGAAAAGTGCTGAGTATAGCATATGATACGTAGCAGATCCAGAAGGCATGCTAGTCTTTTTTCACTTTCCCTGGGTTCAGAGAAGATAAACTAGCAGTCACAACAAGTAGTTGCTGTCTGATTAGAGAAACTAAGACTGCGAAATTTCATGTGAAAATCACACACTGTTCTTGACAGATGAGCTGCAGCTCAGCTCTGTCTGGAGAAGCACACGCTCAATGCTAAGCCTTAGAAGGCCACTCTCCTTTCTCTTGCCCTCTGCATGTTAAGTGATGTAATAAAAAAATCTCACCAAGTCATTAATATAAATATTTTCAGGCTTTAAATAAGGTGTTTTTGCATTTTATTTCCAGCCTGTGTGCCTGGATGCACTTTATTCCCTGCAGCACTAGCAACACACTCATTACCCTTCTCCGGGGAAGGAATGGTCATCCAGGAGCCAGCAAGTCAAGCAGATGAGAAACAGAAACAACCAAGCCAGGAGTCAGCCAGACGGCCCCAGGATACTGACTCTGAGTGGCCAAATTCCTTCCATCTGAACCACAAATGCTGATAAAATATTTTCAGGAACAGAGTAAGGGAATGTACTTCATTCACTTCCCAAAATGTAGACTTGAAGAGGTCAAATCCTATTTAATCCAAGCTGAGGAAATAATGCCCAACTTTATCCCAGAGCTAAATTTAGGCATAAACTGAGATCTGGCCCTTGGCAAGTTAATTTAGATGAGCTAATAGTTGTTCCTGGCATACGGAATACACTCAATAAATGGTAACTATTATTGTTACTGCAAAAATGGAGTGTCTGTTGGATGTTCTCATCTAGTCCTCCCACACATCCTAAAATCAGCTGTGCCAATCACTTGCACATCTGGGAACAAAGCCCCACATGCGGCTAAGGAGGAGGCAGCTCTTCCTTTAGGAGCTCCTCTCTGAGAGAAGGAGGCAGGACTTCCCGTGGGAACCCTTCTCTTGGGGATAAGACCACCACCTAGCTATGCTGTACGTGCTACGTGGGCCTGACCTTGAGCTTAGGAGGAGAACCAGGTACCCCACTTTGCCCCTGCTCCTCTCTTCCAGCAGCAGCCTCTGCAATGGGGCTCAGGCAGGTAAAGAAGGGGAAATGCAGGGAACCAGGCTGGGCACATTCACAAAGAGAAGCTTGGCAGTATTTCCAGATTCCAGAACCTGCAGGGTATACTCTGCAGGGCTTAGGAAGAACTTAATGAACTGCCCCAACACTCCTCAAGGCTGCCAGAGGTCCAAAGTGAATGCCTGTGTTTAGATAGCACCCATTGTCCCTAAAAGTAGGGCAGAAACACAACAACCAGCTAACACATGATAATGTTTTTAGCAATCTTCATAATCACTTCTTTCACTTTTCTGTGCCTTAAAAGAAATGAAAATTTAAATTTCCTTTAATTATCCATCCTTATTCCAAAATGTCCTTGGGATTTGTTTCCACTCGTGTCCCACTGCCAATCCTCCTAACATGAAGGCCTTAGTGCTGCCTTTGCTCCCTGACATCCAACCAGTAGTCACTGGTCCTGTTTTCTTTCCTTCAGAGTGCCTCAAGGGTTTGCCCCTTCCCTTTCTACTTTCACTACCACCTCATCTGTTCCCACTTGCATTAGTATAAAAGGACCAGAATGGGCTTCCTGTCTCCAAATCACTCTCTCCATTGCAAGGTGACACTTGCTAACACCCCAGTTTTCAAGTGAGTGCATTAAAATAGCGTTCCTAGAAACCACTTAGCAGTAGGTGGTGCTCTTGTGCCAGCTCAGTGTTCACAAAAGTTTTGTTCTATTCTCAAGCAGCACAGTGAGTACAGATTGTGTCACGGTCAACTATTTATTTATTTTGTACTATGTGCCTCTGGTCAACACAGAGTAATTGAAGACACTGGTCCTGACCTCCAGGAATTTTCAATACCATTGAAGTGGTATTGAATGGAATGAGGTCTTTGAGCATCTAGCTATAATGCTAGATGGGATGGGGCAGGGAACTGGGACAATTTGAGGGGGATGGACAAGGGCTGCAGGAAATGCTCAGAGGAGAGAAAGAACACCTCCAACAGGAGAAAAGAGAGAGAGTAGCATCTGAGGCGGACCTTCAGCTGAGGGAGGTCTTTAATAGGCACATACAGTGGAGCAGACATTCCAAATGGGAGAAGTGTTGGCATAAACAAAGGCATGAGAAGGTGGGAATGTGCAAAGCACAAAAGAAAATGCACTGAGGGATGGGAGCTGAATGCTCAAGTCCAGTCTCACTCTCCATTCTAGGGCCCTCGTGTTTGTACACCCTCTTGCCACCTCATGACAAGGTAATCTCCCCAGGGAAATCTGGGACAAGTTTGTCAACCCAATCTGCAAAGAGGGCGGAGGAAACCAAACCCTCTTTTATCTCTCCATCAGAAAGCATATGTTACAGAGTATATCTTACCACATCAACAGTTGTCCCTATACCAGGACATCCTTATGCTAGACAAAGCTTACTAAGGAGAGGCTGGAGGTGAACAAGCCAAGAGAAAGGGATTTCAAAGGGGCCATGGAATGGAGGACTGGGGGAAGAACCCTTCTGGGATTCCAGCTACAGGCAGATTTCCTCCAAGAGATTAATATTCCTTTGTGTATTTTACTAAAGGTTTTCCAACTCTTTCCAAGATGAGACCATGCGGCTTTGGCTCTTCTTGGGAATGATCTCAGGTAGAGCCATGGGATATAGGAATGGGGTTGAACAGTAGATACGCTTCAGTTGGGGCTTTTCCATGAAATATAGTAACTGCTACTGACCTTGGCACCACAACACTTTAACTCAACACTTTCATACTGGAAAATCTCTCTGTGCTCAAATGTGAGAAGACATCCTCCTGTATTTATACATGAGATGGTATCTCTCTCTATTTGAGTGAGAGAACATCATTCTCTGGGTGGGCAAACTCTTGGGGTTTCAGATCAGTTAACCTGGGCTACAAAAAACTAGTGTACCTACACACACAAAATCTCATTCTCACCTGTGCAAGTGGGCCCAAGAGCTGCAGGCTCCTCCTGTGTCCCCTCACACATTTGAAAAACTGGTCCCAGGAAAGCTGCATTAAAGAGTTTAGAGTCCATGTCAAATGAAAATAGGCTGAAAGAGCTCACAGAACTTTATCTGGTGGAAAAAACATGGCCTCCAAGCACTGTCTCCAAGTTGCGGGAGAACTGTCCTAGACAGGAAAGAAGAGAGAATTTCCCCAGGGACCCCAGGAGGCAAAGTTGGGACAACAGGGCATAACTCCAGGAGGGTAAAATCTGGCCTGCTGGAAGGGGGACTTTCTAACAACTGGGGCTATAGAACAGTGGAATAGGCTGCCTCATAAAGCTGTGGCTTCCTCAGCCCTGGAAATGCTTAGAAGAATCTGGAAAAATGCACTTCAGTCAGGGATGCCAGAAGGGAGTTCTGCCCTGGGTAAGGATTGGACCTGAATCAAAGACTCTAGTATTCTCAGATGCTCCTGGCAAGACCTTAACCATTCACTAGAATCCAGTTTTCCTTGTGGTCCACTGGTTATTCCACAGACTTCTGATTCTCTGTTGTGCTCTAACTCCTGGTAACCCACATGGCTTGAACATGGCATGAACTCCTCCCCATAGAGCCTATGCTCCAGCCACACCTGACTGCAGACATTCCCAGAATCCAGCCTACATTTTGAGGCTGCTGTGCCTCTGCACACACTCTTCCATCTCCCTGCATCCCAAATCCTGGCTGAACGTTTCTTCATCTACACTCCCGTAGATTATGAACATTCTGAACTTACCTTTGCAGTGGCTATTTGTTTGCTGGTGCCCTCTGCTGCAATGTGGCAAGGCCTGAATGCAGCTCATCTTCCAACTACCTATCCCTGGCACAATGCTTGGCACAGTGATTGGCTTATCTTCAGCAACAGTGTTCTCTAAGATCCTGCCAGCCTGGTTACAGCTTCCATTTCCTTTTATCTCTGCTAGCAGCCAACCTTGTGTCTAATATCCACTGATGGGTTCCTCCTCAAGATCCCTTCTTGGTTTCTCCAGCCACCAGGTTCTACCTCACCTCCATGCTCTGCTGCCACAGGCTGCCCACTGTCCACTCTGGCATCTTTGCTGTATTCCTCACCCATGCCCCACAAGAGAGCCTGCCTGGGCACCTATTCACTGCTGATTCCACTCATTTACATGGGCTAGCAAAAGTCTGTCTCCACAAATCTGCCGTTTTTACCATGTGCTGAGTGCCTTCTAGGCTCTAGCCACACTGGAAGATTTATGTACAATTTCTTTAACCCATGCAATAATCCTAAGGCATGTATTAAAATCTATATTTTAGAGATAAAGAAATCAGTGTTCAGAGGGGGTGAACTGAACATAGTCACTCAGCTACAAGTGGCCCAACAGGGATTCAAACTCAGGTCTCTCTAATTCCAAAGCTAGTGCTCTTTGCCCCTGATAAGAGGCCTGAACTGCGCATGGGGCTCTTCCTTAACACTGACCAAGGAAGGAAGTAGGAATGGAAAAGGAAGGCCATGCAACAAGTTCAGAGAGAACAGGTGCACGGAAAGTAAGGACAGGCCTGAGGAGATGCCAGGGCAGGGACCAGGAGGGTCACAAGTGAGAAAGAGAGTAGAAGGGGAACAGAGGAGTAGGGTAGAAGGTAGAGAAAAAGAAGGAAAACAGGTTCTTCAAAGTAAAATGCCTGGAAAGAAACCTTGGAAAAGCTTCCCACCCCAAACAGAGACTACATTTGTTTTACTTTATAAATTGCACCTGAATGTCCTTCATTCTTCAAATAGGGTACCAAGACCTTTCCCCTACTTCTCCTACTGGGGCAAAGCTGACATGTTTTCTTTTTGCTTGGGCCACCTCCATTCCTTCTCTCCCCTGTATACTAGATACCCACCCCCACCCCAACCAGCCCGATCCCCCACCCAGAAAACAATAGAGACCTTGATATCTTAACTCACCCAGGTTCTAGCACTGGAGTGAAACTATCTCTAAACCATCTTTTCCTTTCAAGGTATCAAGAATTACATTAGTGCTAACTCTGATTTTCCCTGCACTGCCCTAGACTGTCCTCCATCCAAGGCCTAGGGTAAGAGTAGAGAGACATGGTACCAGCAGACGGTGGGGCACACAGTAGACACTCAATGTCTGTTAATGAATGAGTCAATGAACCTTTCTCAGTTACTGCCCTGCCCCCCCCCCCCCGCGCACACACACACACACACACACATTTCATCTCTGATCAGACCCTCTTTTCACAGCTCACCTCAATTGCTACAGACAGTCAGTGTGACAACCTAGATTCTGGAAAGCACTGTTAAAACAGTGTCTTAGTTCTCAGTTCCAAAGAGTCCCTATGGGGTCCACAGTTCTATGGGGTCCACTCATAAGCAGGGCCTGCATAGGCAGATTCTTCACACACAGCAGTTCAGGTCTTGGCACCTTCCACCCTCTTGAGAGAACCGTGGAAGGGAGCCAAGTCTCATGCCTGAGCATTCTTCCCCATCCTTCCTCCATTCTGTTCTCCACACCCACACTCCTCCTGCAGGCCTGCTAATCTCAGGATACAAATGGGGCTGAAAATGCAGGAGAGGGAAGAAAGGAGAGGGAGAAAGGATGTAAGAGAGAGAAAAACAGCTTTGGGAGAAAACACACACATGCAGCCTGTAGAACATTGTGACTTAGATTATTTTTGGAATCTAATGTTTCTAATGTTCAAGGGGAGGAAATAAGAAAAAGTAAGTCGAGATTCCCAGGACCAGCAGGCTGGAAATAATACAGGACACTGTGTTCTGTGTCAGGGGGCGGGATACAGACACACTTCCTTGCCCTGAGCCCAGTCAACAGGAGGGGGAGGGGTTTGGTGGTTAAGGTCTCAGTAGGAGGGGGGAGGGCAGGAACAAGAGGGCACCGGAGCCTTTCTCCAAAAAAAGCAGGAAATTACAACCACCCAGTAAAGGCCTTGCCCTTCTGGCCACCCCGAAGGTCACAGCTCTTTGAAGTCTCCCTCCCAACATGAAGGGCTCAGGCAATTGAACAACACAGAGACATGACACGCCCTTCTGGAGGCCTGTCCAGTGCTTGTTCCTTCATCACAGCACTAAAGAGGACACATGTCAAGTGATCCTTATCCTCCTAGCCCCCAGCCCCTCCAGCTACCTCCTAGGTTGCTGGCACATGCCACCATCTGCCCTGCATGGCAAGGAGCTTCCAAAGAGAGGGTGTGTGTGTGTGTGTGTGTGTGTGTGTTGGGAGAAGAGGGAGGAGCACCAGCCTCAAAGCAAAGACTCTATCCCAAGCAAAACTCACAAGCTCACCAAGTCTCAGCTTTCCCATCTGCGAAATGATGCCCCTATATGTGCCCATCTGGCCTACCACATATAGTACATGGGAGACTCAGATGATGAACTGTGGACTGGATGACTTTGACTTTGGGTGGGTCTCTGCTCTGGGTCAAAGATTATTATGTAAAAGGAAGGGCTGGACCAGAAAATCTCTAAGGTCATGGGTGTGAGAATACGTTGAACATTCCCAAAAGAATTACATATTGTAATTACTGCAAAGGCACTTCACTTTGATAAATGACAGTGGAGTCGTGTTACTGCTGCCTCATGGGGCATGGGGGTGTTGGAGGTGTGGGGAAGAGAAGAGACAGTAGGCCAGGATCCACCAGGGAAGCAGGATTTCTCTACAACCAGCCCCACTGATTCTGGTCACCCCAGGCAGCATAAGACTTTGGGTTCTGTTTTGGGCTCTAGGGAGTGACCAGAACTGTTTATATCTTGGAGGGAGAGGACAGGAAACAGCACTGGGTATTTTGCCCAGTGACGGGGCATCCTGGGGATGTCCTGCAATGCTAATGTGGCCAACAGGACATACCAACCTCAAAATGCAATGAGCACGTCACCCTTAGCACAGTGGTCTGCTGCCTACCACAATGTCCTGCACCCAGTGGTGCCCAATGTAGATTTTCTCACGGTGATTAACATATAAGCAACATTATTTTGTTTGCACAGACTTCCAAGAATATTAAAATACATAAACATTGCCATAGGAAGCATTTCTGGCCCCAAGTTTACAAGGGAATAAGACAAATACGCTCTTAGTTATACTGTGAAGCAGAAGGTGACAAAAGTCTCAGATGTAGAGGGTACACGGGGACGGGTGCTCACCTATCCTGGGACACCGGGAAGAATCACTTTCCTCGGGGATGCTTCAAGGACAGACCTTGTTTTTCCAGAGACCCTTCCCTGTGGAGGATCCCCCCACCCTGACTCCTCAGGTGTGACCCCAATTTGACCTATGTGCTCCTCTCTTGTGCCTTGCCCAGGGACGCTGCATAGCCTGGTGACCTGTGGGGCCCCCATGAATCTACATCATAATTTACAACTTCTCTCAAAAATCAATTCTTAATTTTGTTCCATTAAGGATAATTGAAAATGATTTAGAGCAGATTCATTTGGAAGATAACATCAGTGACACCCTTTATAGTCTCAGCAGGCACCCATGACTGAAAAGTAAATCATAACTGAAATAGCGCAGGGAGAAGGAAGGGAAGCCAATGTCCCTGGAATAGCTATGCTGTGCCAGGCACCATGCCAGGCACTGCTATGTACATCACCCCACTCAACTTTCATAACAATCCTGGGAAGAAGTTTGTCTTTTTTTTTTTTTTAAGCAAACAAACAAACAAACAAAACCTCAAGAGAGTTAGGGTTTTATTTGCTGGGAGGTTTTTTATTTTTCATAATTACCCAAGGCAACAATGCTGAAAAGAGAAGAAACTACTATAAATATATAGAGGAGAATGAAAAAGCCAAAAAACACAAAGTATTATACAATTGTTCAGCTGTAAAAGGGCTTAGATATTTATTTAGTGCAGCAAGTCTCAAAGGAAGAGGAAGAGGAATGGATTGGGGTGGGGTTGGGGCTTTATCAAAGCACTCTGCAGATTCTGGTACATCTCCTCAGAAGTTTATTCTCTATCATCACCACCTCCAAAGCTACCACCACCACCACCATGACCGTGGCCATCCCACTTCTTCTGTTAAAAGATGTTTTCATGAAGAGAGAGTATTATGCATGAGAACAGTGTAGCGTGAAAGCAGAGGTAAAGTCAAAGTATGCTGAAGTAGTACAAATTCTTTATCTTTGATTTGTCAGTAATATAATTGTGGGTCAGAAGCTAAAGATGTGCCTAATGTCTCAAAACTGGTAAGTGTCACCCCGGGACAAATCCTAAGCCCCACTCACCACAGCTCCATTTCAGCATGGACATGGCACCCATGGATGTGAATAGAATTTCACCACGGAAAAATGAATATGCAGCAAGCCATTTAAAAATTAAGTTTTCCAACGTGAGCTTTCCCATAGTGGTAAGGGTAGGCCCAGGCAGCCACTGAGGCCACAGTCTCCTCTGAACACCTAAAACAAATGAGAGATTCTCATCTGGGCTAGATGTCTTGGTCATGGGGGAGGTGGGCATCAGGATATCTCAAGCAGGGTGATAAAGATATTGTCTTAGGTGTTTCCCAATCATGCATTTACAAATGAAACAAATACAATGCATCGCATAAATCAATAATAGGCATGATTCCAATACTGGAAGCCTCATTAGCCAGCTTTGTTCACTCTTTTGGGGATTCACCCAAAGTGAGAATATCTTCCTCCTTTCCAGAATAGTTTTGGGCAAGACTAAAAAATGGGTCTCCTGGGTAGACATTGATAGAGCTTCCTTTATGCAGAAATTAAGTAGACAAAGATTTCTCAATCAGTTAATTCTAGTTATGCACCAGAGCTCTTCGAAGTACTGCTCCTTCCCTGAAAAGACTGGAAGATTGACGGCCTTCCCCAGATCAGAAGGCAGACTGTGTGAAAGTTTCAGTATCTTCTGATTCTTATTATTGGCGTCAGCACATAGCAATCACAAGGTTTTAATGAGTGTCATCAGATGGCAAGGCTGAGATTTCTAGCGTGTGGACCTCCAGGCTGCATCCAGTTCTGTCATTGTAAGATGTGTGCTAGGCACCCAGGAAGAGTGGTGTGTGGGGAGCATACTCCACTAAACAGCACTCACCCTTCCCTTTTCCAAAGGCATATCTACAATGAGTCTACTTAATGACCTTTAAGACCACACATGGCCCCCAGTAGGGAAGAGGCCCATCCCTTCTCTTCAGTAAAAAGTTGTGTTTGCAGGGCAGACCCTTCATCACACAGGGTTTACTGCAACTGGCGGGGTAACCGGATGTGAAACAGGGCTGCACAGAGAGCCTTAATCTGCACCAGGCTAATGAGGAGCCACCCAGCTTGTGCTCTGTGAATACAGTAGAGGACAAGCCCATTAGTTATAGACCAGAGGGTGCCCGGCCAAGACTGCAGTGGTTCATCTAATATTATGCATTGTTTGAATTATCTCT
The DNA here is from genome assembly GCF_001604975.1 of Cebus imitator. NCBI lineage: Eukaryota > Metazoa > Chordata > Mammalia > Primates > Cebidae > Cebus > Cebus imitator. The sequence continues at coordinate 1,352,701 of NW_016107883.1, read as the reverse complement.
GAATTACTCTGTGCTTCCACAGATTGATCATTAAGAGTTTCCTATCATTCCTGAGCTGCAGTGTTTGCTCTTCTCTAAATCTCCAAGCACAGAGGCTGTGCCTAGGACAGCACAGGGTGCACAGAAAGTCTTCAATAAGTAAGAGTTTATGTAAAGGGAAACAAAAAACCTTTGGAGGTATGGCTATGTCTATTACCTTGATGGTCTCATAGTGTATGCACATGTCCAAACTCATCAGCTCATATATGTTAAATATGTGCCATTTATTATGTATCTATTATACCTCAATAAACCTGTTTTTAAAAATAAAACTTCTGTGAATACACAGAAGCTTATGTGCTCAGTTCCTTAATTAGATGGCAAGCTGCTCCAGACAGAACTTCTGGCCTACCTACCCTTGTTTGGAGCTCACAACAGCTGTTCAACATTGATTATTAAATGAATGAGTGACTTGCTTTATGAATTATCTGTGGAACAGAGGCCCTACTCCATACTTAATTGGGAGAGAGCATGGCCCAGTTCCCAGCACCTCCTAGATGGGAAATGTGGGGGGTCATCAGAGTCATCATGGGAAGAGGTGAGAGGCAGCTTCACTCCCCAAGGCCAGCTGGCAAATGGAGAACATCAGCTCATTTTCAAGCCCTTGGGAACAAGTTGTCACCCTGCAAGGCCAGGGGTGAGACTGTGCCCACCCCTTTTACAAAAATAGAGGCTGAACTATCACCAGACTCCTCTGAATGCCAAGAGCTTCCCAGATCTGGAATTAGAGGCCTCCGCCAACCAGCCTCCCACCAGAAGGGAGGCTAAGACTTGGCTCAGGCAGTAACTACTTCCTCAAGCCCTTGTTTAGATGTGGATCCACACTCATAGCCCTTATTTCAAACCATCACCCACTTCACCCCTTTCCAAAGCCACCAAATAAGTCAAAGGCTGAGGCACTTAGCTCTGCACAGATATTTTAAATTATTCTTAAAGCAACTTAAAAGGACTGTTTGTCTAGCCTGTCCAACACTCAGCACATTTTCAGTGGCAGCTGGGTCAAGCTTGAGTGGCATTTTCACCACTGACTCAGCCTCAAAATATTCCTGGGCTGCTCTCATCCTATCCTCCTTTTTGCTCCCTTGTTATATTTTGAATATTCACTCCCTCTCTCCCCGCCCTTCCACTCCCATGCACATGCATGAACATACACACGTGCACATGCACACACTCCCCCACACTCCTTTTTAAGGTATGAGCGCATCACACAACAGGCATTCTAAACTTAGGGTTCATGGATAGAATTCAGGGATCATATACTTGGATAGAAAAAAAAATTGTATCTTCATTTTCACAAACCTCTAACCAAAATATAGCATTCTCTTCCATTATGAATACAGTCAACAAACTGCATTAGTGTTAGCAATGCTAGTGTCTTTGACTCCAATAGAAACACATGCATTTTCACATCATATCAGCGATGCTGCCCTCAAACATCATTTATTTATGTGCATCACTACTTCAGGATTATGGTAGTTATTAGACTTCAAGTAGATCTTATTAGCATGTTAATTAAGAAGTGCATATAGTGCTGCTATTTTTTAAATGTAACAACTGTATTTCTCTATTTTTAGCTTTATTTTAGATTCAGGGGATACATGTGCAGGTTTATTACCTGGGCATAATCCTATCACCCCGGTACTGGGTGTAGTACCCAATAGTTTGTCAACCCTTAGCCCCCTCTCTCCTTCCCATTTCTAGTTGTCCCCAGTTTCTATGTTGCTATCTTTAAGTCCATGAGTATCCAATGATTACCTCCCACTTATAAGTGAGAGCACGTGGTATTTGGTTTTCTGTTCCTACAAATAACTGTGTTTAAATAATTGCATTCCAAGCCTATGTATATTTTTTGTATATTTTTAAATGTTATTTTGAGAAGAGGTCCATTGGCTTCACCAGATGAAAAGAGTCCATGGCACAGAGCGAGCCTCTGTTGTGGAATAAGCATTAAAAGGTAGGATTTGAGATTTTTCTCTAGGGTCATCAGGGCATGTGCCAGGAGACCTAGGGGCTAACAGGTGGTGTTCAGTGGTAGCAGGAGGCAGGTTCTGGAAGCAGAGAGATAGCTGGGCTATTGGATAAGAGCTTGGATGGGCTTCGGAGACAGACTAAAACACTGGCCCTGGCTAACCAACAGTATGACCTTGGGCCAGCCAGTTCACCTCTCTGAGTTTCTGTTTCTTCAACTGTAAAATAGTAATTGTCATATACTATATGATTCTCATGAGCACGAATTAAGGGAATATATGTGTAACAGCAATTACTGCCCTGTTGAATGGAACTTAGCTGGCCTTAGAAGGGCAGTTTCCTTGACCTGGGAACTTCTGAGGTTATGGTATACTGTTTGCTTGGTTTTTGAGGCAGGCATTATCTGTGCCCTATGCAGGCTTACCATTTCCTTGAGTTTCAGGGATACCATGAAGTCCCCCAAACTCTAAAACATGTCTAGGCAGATCTAAGTCCCCCCACCTCCCTTTCTGTCCCTTGCTCACTGAAACAGACACCCAGGCCAGACTACAAAGTAGATTCCCTGTTCCAGAGCAAAACTGGCCTCAAGAAAAAAAAGAGATGTTCCAGATCTTTCCAAAACTGGCAACAGAGCCAAAGTACCTGATTCTGGCTTCACAGAACAGCTGGCTCCTGCCCTGGCATCTCATCACTTGGTGAGCAATGTAGGAATTCTGAGGTCTAAGCTGCCATTTGCAGAGCAAGCCAGGCCAGGGTCAGACCCAGGCTGCCAGGCCACTGGGCAAAGAGGCCCGAGAAAGGTCAGAAGTTCCCAAAACTTGTTTAAATCATATTCAAAAGGTATATAAAAAGGGATATACATTTTTTTTAAAAACCTGCATATACTGATTTTCTTTTACTATATATAATAAAAGATTAGAAAACATTATAAAATTATACAGAGAAATTAAAATCAACCATAAGCCTGCCTCTAGGAAGCAAAACTATTACCATTCTGGTAAATTTTCCTGCAGTTATATTTAATACATAAATTGGGATCACAGTGACACAGAGAGTTTAAGATCTCGATTTCATCACTTAAAAATTCCTGGAGACATTTTTCAATATGAGCTCTTAACAGACAGAAAACCGTCATATCACACACTATTTGTAAAATTCACAGGTTACTAAAAGATGTCATGGCATCCCTAAGAATAGTATTGTGCATTTAAATGTAAGTTACATCCAGAAAACTGATAGGAGGAGAGCCTATTTTATTCTTCTTAAAGTGTATATAATAGTAAACTCTTCTTTCTTCTCTTAGCTTAAAGAGAATCTAGGGAAGATATCTTTTGTCCTCAGCAAAGAGGCACTATATGCCATTTTCCTTTTTTTACATTCTCCTATTTTACTTTCCCTTGATAAGGGGAAAGCTTTGAAAATTCATTGCTGAAAAAAAAAAAAAATGCTGCCTTACTCAAGAAAGTGCTTAGCAGCTGAAAAGAAATCTCTGGAAACAAGTGGGTAAGGCAAGAAGAGCCCTGGACTTGGAAACAGAAAAACGCTGGATTCAGATGTCAGTTCTGTCACTGTAGGCCCCAAGATCAAAGAACATCATTTTCCCTGAATGTCAAGAGAGATGCCACCACTCAACCCGTAGGGATCAAAGGATTATGCAGATTAAATAAGACTGTGTGAAAGTAGTTTGTCAATGGTAAAATACATTGCAGGACCATAATCACCAATTAATATTATAGTGGCGGCTAACAGTACTGTTTTTGTTCCTTAGCTGGCTTGAGCCACTCATTGTAGGCACTCAGGACAGTATCTAACAGTAGGTAAAAGCATGGACCCTAGAGCCAAACTACACTTCCCAGTTTGTTGAATTCTTTAACCTCTCAGTTTCTTCATCTGTAAAATGTGATTATGATAGTACACTTACCTCTTAGAACTCTTGAAAGGATTAAAATGAGTAAATTTACACACAGTGCTTAGAACAATACCAGGCACATAATAAATACTATATAAGGGTGAGCTTTAAAAAAAAAAAAAACTTACACTAGCTAAAAAAACAAACAATAAAAAAAAACTTACACTAGCTAATACTAGCTAAAACTAGTAGGCACACTGTTTTAAAGCTTTCCAGAAAAGTGCTATTATTAATCAGAAGGTTGGATGTGCAACCTCTGCTCCCTCACCCCCAACACAGCTCGGGTTTAACCTGCTCCCTTCCTACCTTCTCAGCATCCTGCTCGAAGAGCCGCAGCTGAAAGCACTGGTCCAGCTTGAGCTTGCGCACGTGCCACATCTGGTGCAGGTGCTGCCGCGTAGAATGCAGCTTGTCTAGGAGGCTGGTGATCTTAGGGACCAGGCTCTGGAAGTCGGCACTGCCCGGGATGCAGTTGCGTCCTGAGAAGCCATCGCTGCAGCGGATGCACTGCAGCAGCCGCTGCCCCTCTCGGTCCAGCTCCTCCACAGGGGCCTTCAGCACCTTTTTCTTGAGCTGTGTGTGCTCATCAATGAGCCGCCGAGAGCCCTCCACATCCACAGGAAACTCCTTCCGGGCTAGCATCTCCTGGAGGTCCTCGAGGCGGGAGAGCAGGTGCACGGCGCTGTTGAAGAACTCCTCCAGGGAGAGCCGCAGTTCAATCCACTCCTCATGGTTGTAGTCCAGGGAGCCGTCAAACTCCTCCGTCAGCTGGGAGGGGTCCACCAGCTTCGTGAGGCCCTCCACAGATACCATGCTGGTCTGGAAGGGGCAGACACAGACAAGGATACTCAGTGATGTTGGAGGAAGAACAGGACAGAAATAGGAGGAGGGAAAGACAAGGTAAGTCCACATAATAATGACCAGAGCCTCGGAAAGGGTGAGTAGAGACCATGGGACTCGCTGGTCAGAATTCACAGATCAGCCAGGATCAGCAGTTTCTACAGACTGCTGACTGCTTCAGCAAGCCTCTCCAACTGCCCGCCATTTACCACCCCAGAAGAACTGCCTGTGTCCCCACTCTCCTCATTTTCCCTCCTCCTGACCCCAAATTCACTTCAATAGGGCTTCAGATGCTAGAAGCAGAAGCTGGAAAAAAAACTGACCTAGTTTCTGGGAGACAGTTTTCTACAGCTTTAAAACCAAGGCCGGTGGACCCATGATGCTACCCTTATATCATGGGTATGATGATATAAGGGTATCATCATAAGTTGGATTAAGCAACATGGGCCAATGCTTGGGCTGTAAGGATTTCATAGTCTTATCTTTTCCAAGGCTCTCCCTGATAGCTCTTCTGTGGTACAGTAAACAGAACTAGGGATGGGCAACAGGCAAGTCTGGGCCCTTGGTTTTCTCTGTGAGGCCCCTACAAGCTCCTGGAGAGAAGAGTGGAGAATGTTTGCCTCCAGGAAGCAAAGTGTCTCCAGCAAGTGATGATGCAGGCAACCACCCCAGTTTATCAGTAAAAATCGTTTCTTTCCTTTAGGCCTTCAGGCTTCTCTTCTTTCTTATGAAGAATGAGAGGCTAGCAAATTAATATCTGGGTTTGGGTCCCAGCCATATGCTTACTAACTGTGTGACCCAGGGCAAGCTATTAAGGTCTCAGAGCCTCAGTCTCCTCCTCTGTATAATGAAGATAATAATTCCTTTCTCATGGGGCTTGCTGGGATTAAATGTATCAATGTGTGTAAAGCACACAGGGTGCACAGCATGGAGCACATGCTCAATCCCTGTTTGTGCTCACTGTGATGATCTGAAGGCTGCATCATTACTCAAAACCTGAAAAGCAATTTATCTCTCTATGTCTTGCTACCTACTCTCTGAGCATCCCCTCTTTGTCCCTTCTCCTTCTACCTCTCTCCTAAGAGGAAGGAAGGAGTTGCCATGAGCAGGAAGGCTGGTCTGGAACAATAGTTGTCAAATTTGTCTGATCATTAGAATCCTTTGGGGAGTGTGTAAAAATACCAATGCTCAAACCCCATCCCTAGAAATTTTGGTTTAACTGGCTACATGGGAGATTGGACATGGGTAGGTTTAAAAGTCCTTCAGGTGATTCTAATGTTCAGCTAGAGTTGCAAACTCCTGCTAATCTCCATCCTTGCAACTCAAAGCAAAGCTCTCAAACCAGCAGTACTGGCATTACATAGGAGCTTGTTAGAAATGCAGACTCTTAGGCCTTACCCCAGACCTACTGAGACAGAATCTGCATTTACAAAATCCCCAGGAGATTTGTGTGCATTAAACTTTGAGAAACCCTAGTCTAAAATACTTTCTCCTTCAAATATGGCTCAAAGTTTACCACTTCCGGGAAGTCCGCCATCATTATACTTACCAATTACGTATAAGTTGTTGAACAAGCTTATACTCTCATCTCTGTATCACTTGTCACCCCAGTCTGCACTTAGCAGTAAACTCGCTGTTCTTAAGGTATTGCCTTATAAATATTCCTTTGATTGGAAGGCCCCCAGCTATCTCTCCTATACCTCTGATTTAGGAGGCAGAGACAAGCTTGCTCAACTTAGAGTGAAGGAGGTGCAGAGAGATGGGACATGCAGGCCAGAAATGCTGAAGCAGAAGTATCAAGACTTACTGAAAAGATTCTTTTCAGTCTCTTCAGCTTATACATTTATAGGCTTCTTGTCACCACCTCTGTATAAACAAGCCAAAATATAAAATGCATTTCCCTACAGAACTCCTAGAGTTCTGGAGGGGTGCTGGGAGACCATCATAGGTCACTGTTTTTATACCAAGCCAAATTTCTTTTATTATTTACATAGAGTGAGAATTGCCTGCATCAAGTGTCAGGTCATTGTGCTCAAATCACAGCCTATTTGACACCACACACAGGCGCTCCTGGCCCCCAGGGCACAAAAGTCTGGAATGGGAAGCTGCTAGAGATTAAAAGCAGCTCTGCGCTTTCAACACACACACATTAAAAAGTTCGTCCCCTTGCAGATGAGCACTGGAATTCTGAGCAAGAGAACAGTTCAAATTTGGCTGCAACAAAGATGCTTAAATCGTTGATTTAATCTGATATATTGTCATTAAAAATTCTCAGGGGAAACATGGACCCTCTAGAAAATTTAGTTTAAAAACAACATGTTTTATTTGATTGTAAAAGTAATATGTCATCCATGAAAAAAATAAAAATATATGAAGCAAATAAAAACCACCCATTATCCAGTCACCTAGAATAAACCAGTCACCTGGAATGAACCATCACTAACTTCTTCACATGTCTCAGTCTTCTTCTCCAGGCATACACTTTAAAAACAAATCTCAGATTATACTCGCCATATTAACACCTGCATTTTACTGAACAATAAAAAATTTTAATACTATTTTTCTAAATATGGATTTTAATGGCTTCATAGTATTTGTGGAGTTTTTTAAAAATTGTACTTTAGGTTCTGGGGTACATGTGCAGATCATGCAGGGTTGTTGCACAGGTGCATATATAACCAGATGGTTTGCTGCATCCATTCCCCCTTCATCTATATCCAGCATTTCTCTCCACTTATCCCTCCCTACCCCCTGCTGTCCCTCCCCTAGCCCTCTACAACTGACCCCAGTGTGTGATGCTTTTCTCCCTGAGTCCATGTGTTCTCATTGTTCAACACCCACCTATGAGTGAGAACACGCTGTGTTTGGTTTTCTGTTCTTGTGACAGTTTGCTGAGAATGATGGTTTCCAGATTCATCCAACTCCCTACAAAGGACACGAACTCATCATTTTTTATGGTTGTGTAGTATTCCATGATGTATGTGTGCCACATTTTCTTTGTCCAGGCTATCACTGATAGGCATTTGGATTAGTTTCAGGTCTTTGCTATTGTACATAGTGCTGCAACGAACATACGTGTGCAAATGTCTTTATAATAGAACGATTTATGATCCTTTGGGTATATACCCAGTAATGGGATTGCTGGGTCAAGTGGAATTTCTATTTCTAGATCCTTGAGGGATCACCACACTGTCTTCCACAATGGTTGAACTAATTTACACTCCCATCAACAGTGTAAAAGTGTTCCTGTTTCTCCACATCTTCTCCAGCATCTGCTGTCTCCAGATTTTTTAATGATTGCCATTCTAACTGGCATGAGATGATACCTCAATGTGGTTTTGATTTGCATTTCCCTAATGACCAGTGATGATGAGCATTTTTCCATATGTTTATTGGCCTCATAGATGTCTTCTTTTGAGAAGTGTCTGTTCATATCCTTTGCCCACTTTTGAATGGGTTTGTTTTTTTTAGACAGAGGTTCACTCTGTTGCCCAGGCTGGAGAACAGTGTGCAATCTTAGCTCACTGCCTCTCAGGTTCAAGCAATTCTCCTGCCTCAGCCTCTGGAGTAGCTAGGATTACAGGCGTGGCCACCATGCCCAGCTAATTTTTGTATTTTTAGTAGAAATGGGGTTTTACCGTGTTGGCCAGGCTGGTCTCAAACTCTTGACCTCAAGTAAGCCACCCACCTAGGCTTCCCAAAGTGCTGAGATTACTGGTATGAATCACCATGCCCAGCCAGTATTTGTGTATTAATGTCACCAAAATTAATAGCTCATAAGGATAAAACCTACATGTGTATGTATATGTACTATATATGTATACATATTTATGCACATGGGTACATATACTATTGTACAGGAACATATGATGAACATTCTTGTAAACATTTTTTGTTTGCAATTTTACTTGGCTTTTTACATTTTGTTTGTAGAAATTTTGTATTAAGCCTATTTTTTTAAATTAGTCTGGGCACAGTGGCTCACGCCTGTAATCCCAGCACTTTGGGAGGCTGAGGTAGACGAATCACCCGAGGTAAAGAGTTTAAGACCAGCCTGGCCAACATATTGAAACCCCATCTCTACTAAAAATACAAAAATTAGCGGGATATGGTGGCAGGTGTCTGTAATCTGAGCTACTTGGGAGGCTAAGGCAGAAGAATCACTTGAACCTGGGAAGCAGAGGTTGCAATGAACCAAGATCATGCCACTGAACTCCAACCTGGGTAACAGAATGAGACTCCATTTCAAAAAAAAAAAGAATATTTTCCTAAATTAGTTACTAGGTATAGAAATAGAAGCTAAATAGAAGAATAGAAAAAATAAGTTCTAGTATTCAATAGCGCAGTAGAGAAATTACAGTTAACAATCATTTATAGTATATTTCAAAATAGCTAGAAGAGAAGAATTGTAATGTTTCTAGCACAAAGAAATGATAAATGTTTTAGGTGATGGGCATCTCTTTTACTCTGATTTGATCATTACACATTGAATACAGGCATCAAAATGTCACATGTACCCCAAAATATGTACAACTATGATACAGCAATAAAAAAAGAATTGCTAGATCAATGGACATAAACTCTTCCTAAGATATTTGATACAAATTGCAAAGTTGCCTTCAGAAATAAGTTGTCTCAACTTACACAACCATCGACAGTAAATAAGACTGTCTAATGAAGGTGTACATTTGAGACAATCTCTTGAGCCTCTTGTTCCTCCCCATACTCTACATGGTAAAGCTGTGGTGGCCAAGGAATCCTGAAATCTCAGCCCCTGATGTGTCACATATTGTATGGTAGATGGAGAAGAGGAAGTGAGAAATGTGTGGATGGCAGAAGGGGAAGGGAAAGAAGATGCTAAGAGAGAAAAGTCTGGCTCACCTCAAAGATGAATTTGGAGCTGCCAAAGTTGGTCTTCTGTTTCTGCCAGAAGTTGTCGGGTTTGATGATGAGGGCCACATGGATCTCAGCTGGAAAGGCTTCCTGCAGCGTTTTGAGGAGGGGCTTGATGAGGTCCCACTTGGAGCCCCGCATGTCGATGATGACAGTGAAGCCACGTTTGCACACGTCCTCACTGTGGGAAGGTCAGAGGTCGGTATGGTCACTCTGTATAGCTAAGACTTTGGAGTACACAGTCAAAATGCACCCGGAAACCTGCACTCCCATTGATCAGAATCACTCTTTCAACTTCACACCAGGTCTCTTGGCCAGCTTCAAACCCAACTCAAACTGTACTGCCTCAGAAAACCTTTCTACATTTGACCAATGGTCCTGGCACTCTGCCTTCTCCCAGCACTTGGCAAATAACTTGTCCTTCCTTTTACAGGTTGGGTATCCCTAATCCAAAAATCCAAAATTTGAAATGCTCCAAAACTTGAAACTTCCAGAGTGTCAACATGATGCTCAAAGGAAATGCTTATTGTAGCATTTCAGAGTTTGGATTTTTGGATTAGGGACACTTACCTGGCAAGTAGAATGCAAACATTAAAAAAGAAAAATCCAAAGTCCAAAACACTCTGGTCCCAAACATTTTGGGTAAGAGCTACTCAACCTGCAGTCAACTATACTTGTTGTGATGTTTACAATTTGGGTATTCACAATTATGTTTGATTTTTCACTTTACCTTTTGTCTTCTTTTCTTATTCCTAAAATGAATCATGTTTTCCACATTAAAATTCAAGTTTTCTAAAGACAAAGACCCTGTCGCCTCTTAAACCTGAGATGGAAAGTCCTTGACAGAAGTATTGTTCTTCCCTGTGCCCACATCAATGACAGACACTGGTATATTTTACCACTGAACACAAACTGGACCAAAGAATACTTTTTTAAAAAGGGTTCTAGGTTGATTCTGCCAGTTGATTAGAGATGGGACACAAAGTATTAATAACATGTATTTACCACCATTGTATTTAAGATATATTACTTGCATTTTTACTATTTCTTTTTACATTTTTTAAAAAAGAGTCAGGCTCTCCCTATGTACACAGGCTGGAGTACAGTGGCTATTCCCAAGCATCATCACAGTGCACTATAGTCTCAAAACTCCTGGCTTCAAACGATCCTCCCGCCTCAGCCTTCCAGGTAGCTGGGATTACAGGCTTGCACCACCATGCGCAGCTTTGCGGTTTAAAATGTACGTCAACTTAAAAAATCAGGTCACTGAGTCATGCCGATCACTCAGAGACGGCCAAGAGTGGAACTGATTGGAACGGAAGATGCAGACCAGTTTTCTCATGTATTTCCATTGTAAGAGGCACAGTGTGAAATGTGTATTTCAAGATGTTAAAGGAGGTTGGGGGAGGAGTAACTTTTGAAATCAAGGCAAGTTGAAGGGACAGTGACCATCTTGAAAACCAAGACATAGGCAGGCTAAATAAATCAAGATCTTTCTATATAACTTAGTAGCAAAGTTTATTTAAACACTTGAACTTTGACTGTAACTCCTGAAAATAGGAAGGAAAAAAATGAAGGTCAGAATAGTTATAATATGTCAGTTTGGAAGAAAGTCTATGTTTGGGTAGTTAGGGGTCTTTTCTTCTCTCTCCTTTTCTAAGCCAATCCATTTATTTTATAATTCAAAATAGACATTGGCCTATTTTAAAATATAAATACCAGTATAGTATTTCCTTAGGGTCTTCCACTTAAAATTTCCCGTTTCACAGACTGCACTTGTTTAAACCACTATGTATGCTACATGACCCTCATATGTGCCTACCACATATCAGTTACTTACAGATGCTGGCAGTAAGGCCACCGTTGAATGATTCAGGTCACAAAAAGAAATAAAAACCTTTTGGGGGGCTTTATCGTCAAATTTCAACCAGTGATGAGAATGTTACAGCCTCATGAAGAGATTGCAGCTCCTGACTGTGTGTGTGCCTCAAGCAAAGGGCAGCTTACTTAGGTTTCCCTGGTACACAGAAAATTCCCCAGGGGACAGAACTCTCTCTAGCATCAGAGAAAGGCTGAGTATTCTCCCCAGATCCTGCATCCTAAAGGAACAGAGTTGCCTCTTCTTCTCTGACACTTATTGAAACGAGTGGCCAAAGTTTTCCATAAATAATTTTTCTACCTTCTTGTCTGAAAGCAATGTGACTTTTTTCTAAATTACAGGATTTCTTTCCCATTATAAGAGAAACACCCTATAATTAATAGAAAAGTTAAAGTAGTCAAAGATCCATACAAGAGATACTAATGGTAGGACTTTATAACACCTAGGCCTACTTCCTTTCCACATTCTCTGTGCATATAGTTTTCATACCATATACTGTTCTAGTTTTCACTGTAATATACAGTTTTTTCTTATGTCTAAAATTTCTTCCAACCTGTTGGTTGCATTTAGTGATAGTCCATCTTATGCCGTAGTCCATAACTTACTTAGTCATTCTCATGATTGCTTTACAAAAAGGTAGGTCAACAGTACCCCCCTTACTATATCCTCACCAGCACTGCTCACTGAATTTTTGAAATTGTTGCCCGTTTCATTTAAAAATATGTTGTGTTATATTTAAATTTGCATTTCTTTGATTACTAGTTATTGCTTTTACGCCCACAAATATTTCTTCTGTGAATTACCTGATCAGCTCTTTTATCCATCTTTCTATGAGGAATTAGTGGCTACTGGGATTTAGAGGTTTTCTCACTGAGCATCATTTAGTTTAGCTTGACTTATATTTGTTGCATGCCCACCTATTTCAGGTTCGGCAATGTTAACCATGGTTCTTGCCTTTCCTTAGGGATGATGGTCTTCCTTATTTCCCTGCTCCTCAGATTCCATCTCTGTGGCTATAATTACGTTGACCTGAGAATTCTTTGTCCCTAACAACAAATATTCCATGTTGCTACCAAGAGCTAGAAGTTGACAATCCCAGCATCCAAAGTTGGTGGTCAGTAGCACCTATTAACTAATCATTTCTGACAACTAAAAGTAGAAACTAGGTGCTTATATTCTCTAGGAGGTTCTCAATAACTCAGGAGATGGAAAAAGAGGCCCAGGAGCTGAGTGCTGTGAGTTAATTTAATAGGCATCTTTCTGTGAAACAGGCTAATCTTCCAAGGTGCTTTGTGTGTGCTTTGGTTTTAAATAACGGGCATAGCTGGGAAAGGAGAAACAACTACTTTACTATGTGCTCATTCTATGCTGGGGCTATCATTTCATTATATCCTAACAATAACTTCATAAACTAGGTATGATTATCCCCATGTGAGAGAAGATGAAATTGAGGCATAAAATTTGCCTAAGGTCACATAACTAGTAAGTGGCTAAGCAAAAATTCAAAACCAGGACTCTTGACTTGAAAACCCAAGCTCAGGCTGAGTGTGTTGGCTCACATGTATAATCCCAGCACTCTGGGAGGCTCAGGTAGGCAGATCACTTGAGGTCAGGAGTTCAAGAGCAGCCTGGCCAGCGGGGTGAAACCCCATCTCTATTCAAAATTTAAAAAAAGAGAAAAAAGAAAAGAAAACCCAAGCTCAGGTCACTATATGATACTATACGCCACCACACTGACACTATGTATGGATGTTTTTGTTTGGGGACAGGAGTTGTGGGTCACAGATGAGGGGATTAAGTTAGTGGACTCAGAGGAAATGGGGTAAATTAGGGCAAGGAGTCTAAGTGAATGACCTCCATTCTGCAGTCTATGTGAAATCACAGTTAGAGAAGCAAAACAGCATGGCATATTGTGAAAATTGAAGCGATTAGCTCTGGTTCAGGCTTTGAATGCAAGAAAGTGCAGCCCTGAGTGCTTTGGAGAGCCCCATTCTGGGCTCTGTCCCTCCTTTTGCCCACACACCCCCCAAGAAGCCAAGATGACTCACTCACATAGAGTCTGTGCTGCACCTCCCTCTTCCCCTTCTAGGCCAAGCTCCTAGTATCTGAAACCCTAACACTCTCTGCCCAAAAGGCCCTTAGCCTACCTCCTGGGCTCATGGGTCTCTCTTTCCAGGGTCCAATTCCCGAGGGCAAGTAACACCACCATTATGTGTACCCCTAGGCCTAGGGGGTGACAAAGGGCTGCTATTTGCAAGGATGTGGTTAGAACATAAATGTGTGAGCTGGGGTGTTCACTTGCATGCATGAGGCTCCCTGCCATACAGAGCTGAACTGGGGAGTGGAGAGAGAAGGCAGGCAGAGCATGAGTGGGGGGCTGGTCTACTGTGCTGCCACATTTGGGCCTGGGAGCTCAAAGGAGTCCAACAAATCTAAATTTAAATTTGGCCTCATAGGTTGCTGTGAAGATATATTTGTCAAGGTAGAAGGACAGAACATGTTTCATTTAACAGTTTGTTAGCTTGCTACATTAATTTTAAATATTCAGACAAAGGGTATGTGAGCTTCCATTTGTACTCTTGCCCTAGGCACCACAATGTTAGAATCAGGCCTTGCAAGAGAAGAGACTGGAGTGGATATAGGCTTCAAATCAAAATGCTCCTCATATGCGAAGGCAGGAGCACTGGATTTGTCCTAAAGGCAATGAGGAACTACTGAAGGGTATGATTCAGGAAAGGAACATAATCAGGTGATTTGGAGAGATTACCCACCAGCTGTGCAGAAGGAGAATAAATTGGGGTCAGCCCAAAGGAGTGTAACAGTAGAAGACGGGTCCTTGCTAAAATGACTCTTCAAGGAAGTCTTCCATGGACCATCCTAGTTAAACCTGTAACTGTCACCTGGCACTCCTAACTCCCCTTCTCCTTGTTTTTCTCCTTAGCACTTATTACCATATGGATAATACATTTTATTTATTTGCCTACCATCTTCTCTCACTGGAAAGTAACCTCAGAAAGGCAGGAGGTTTTTGTTCATTTCACTGTTGAATGTTCAGTGCTTGGTGCACACGAGGCAGGGGAGGCAGCAGTTAAGGGTAGGAAAACTACAACCAGCTTCGCAGGCCTGAATCCTGGCCTCATCATTTACTTATTGTGGAACCCCTCTGTGCCTCAGTTTTCACAAGGTAAAATGTGAATAATAATTACAGGGTTGTCTTAAAGGTTAATAGACACAAATCACTTAGGATGGTGCCAGACACATGCTGTTCTATGTAAGTCTAAGCTGCCATAGGAGATGTTACTGATGTCTACCCAGGGTCCCTTTTGCCTATGCCTGCTCTACAATTCCAAGAGTGTTGCAGCTATGAGCTGATGCCTGTAACCATCTCTGAATGCTTGCTTTAGCTGACGGCTACTCTTCTCCAAGAGAAACCTGGGCAGTTATATCCCCACACCAGGGCTGGCAAGTGCCTCTCCGGTACAGGTATATCAGACTCTAGTCCTTTATCTCATTTCAGAGGAACTATGAAGTGTAATGTATTTTCACCACCTCCAGTCTCCCCAGAAGGCTCCAGTTAGACTTCACCTGAAGTCCTCACATATTTTTAGTTGGTCTTTCCCCTTTCCTAACTTTGCTTCTTTCAGTGCCTTACGAGTTTTTCTTGAATAGCAGGCCCTTAATAAATTATTTGTATCCAAATCACTGTCATATTAAACACAGCCCAAGACAGTTATTTTTATTATGGTGTTATGAATAATAATGTAAATATAAATTGTATATAGTCAGCCCTCCACATTCAATGGGTTCCGCATCCATGTACTCAGCCAACCTTAATGGAAAACATGTACAGTCAGCTCTCTGTATCAGTGGGTCTCAAACTTAGGCTGGTTGAATCTGCCAATGTGAAACTAGCAGATATAGAGAGCTGACATATATTTCATACATATATGCAATTCTGAGGACAATTTGATACATGGTCTGTAAGTTAAAAGAGAAACCTGGTGTGGAAATTTTTATTAAGGAGTCACACAGTGCTTGGCACATAGTAGGTGTTCAATAACATTTGCTGAATGAATAGATCCCCAAATGAGTGGTAGCTGGTGTGTACACAAGTGAGTGAGATCCCCCAACAAAACAAGGAAGAGGAAAAGAACCGTCTTCTGAGTCAAGGATGGAATTGGCAGGAATAGCAGTGTCTAAGAATGGGAGGAGGAAGTAGATGACCCTGATGAAAAAATGGAGAGGTTAGAGAGAACCAGGAGATGAATGATGTCAAAGAAATAAGGGAGGAGAGGATTGCAGAAAGGGACTACAGTGTCAAATGCTGCAGAAAGATTGGTCATTTACTGAGATCAGAACTATCGCATTCAGCAACTAAGAGGCCATGGTCCCATGAGTCAGGGAAATTTCAGTGGAGGTGCTGGGGCCAGAATTAATGCTGGAGCAAGGAAGCAGTTTTCCCTGTTAATCTCTGTAATGATTAGCAGGAAGTGTCACAGACATCAGAGGCTGCTTGTGGTGCACTGCCACCCCCTGCTTTGTCTCCCTGACCCCTGCAGTGGCCAGAGTCTGCATGGTGCTCTCTGGCCAACCCAACTCCCGCAGCTCCTCCCCAGACTGCCCTCCTCCCCAAGGCTCCGCACTCCCAGACCTCTTCTCTCATTCATTGTGCTCAGATGACAGCACTTTGAGCAGACCAGTTTACATTGGAACATAACTAACAGGTAGCCTGCTTTATCCCCTTAAGTGATTTACCTTTTAAAAGATATTTATTAGCCCAAGTCAAACTTTCAAGGGCAGAATTTTGCATTGTGTATGGTGAGGATGGGAGCATAGGAGGGTGAAATTTGGAGCAGCAAACTTTTATATCCTTATTTTTTATTTAAAAATATTTTTTAAACCAGACCTATAAATCCCCTCAGGAGGAGAAAGAACAGTGGGTGACCCTCTTCCTGTCTCCCATACCTACTACTTGACAGGGAGAAAGCAGCCACTGTCCTGTCTCCCCTGTCCCCACCCTGCCCTATAGCTTCCCATCTGGGCCATGGGTCCCCTGAGGCCCCCCTTGGCCAGGTTCTCTACCCTTTGTAATATATTACAATTCCTTCAAGCTGCACTGTATTCTGTTTCATACACTCTCCAGGGCTCTTGGACCCAGAAGTCATAAACGTATACTGAATGACTGGATGATTGATCAGCTGTTTCTTGTACTCAGTTCTAGACAATTCACTCCTTTGTTCATTAAATGTCACTGGTGCTGTTTTCACTCAGTAAGCGTGTACTATCTCAGAAAAGCACTTTCACCACTTTATACCAATGCTTCTCAAACTTTAGTGACTTTCCTTATCACCTAGGACACTTGTTCAAAAATGCTGATTTTGGGGAAGCATTCCAGATATTCTGATGAATGCTGGTCTAGGATGAAGCTCAGGATTCTCCTCATAGTGATCCAAAGGGCAACAGGCATCTTAGGTGTGGTTTTTCAGAGTTTAATGATAAAAACCCACTTTATCTAAAGCAGACATTACGATATGCATTACTAAACAGTAGGTAACACACAACTATATTAGATACACTAACAATGAAATAAGTCAGAATAACATTTGCTAGGTGAACAACAGCTACACCATACAGGAGCCTGTTGAAAATGTTAGGTTCTCTCTTCATGGCCTCAGGATCTCTCCAGTGGAGTCATTTATTGCAAGAATACACTTAAAAGGATTTCTGCCATTGGAGTGAATGTCTGGTTTTTTTTCAGAAAAAACTGAGCTCCTCCTCTTGACTTAAGGTGGCTTCCCCTGAAGAGCTTGGCATGTGCTCAGTCAGACACCTGCTGAAAATTTGCTTTCCCTGGCTCCCCTCTCTACTTCTAAATTGCCATGAAATCACTGTGAGGTTTCTGCTTATCATACACCTGACCTGGCAGCCACACCTCAAACTTCTGGGCAAGTTCCAGTGTCTCTCTAGGTGTAATGTTAGGTCCTGCCCACATCTGATGCCCAGAGTCATCTCCTGACCCACTGGGCTGGCTCCAGGTCTGATGGATCCAGGTGTGGAGGGCCTCTGCAGGTGGGTGAGTGAGTGAGGAATGAATGAATAAGTGTCACAACTGACCCTTTTCACTCATAATAGCCTAGCAGAAACCGTAATTTAGCAGCCCACTATTGAAGCCAATCCCCCGAAGTGGTTTTATTAGAAAATGTTGTTGTTGTTCGTAATGTTTTTACATGTCTTTGGAGGAGGCTTAAAACCACTCTTCAGGCCGGGCGCGGTGGCTCAAGCCTGTAATCCCAGCACTTTGGGAGGCCGAGGCGGGTGGATCACGAGGTCAAAAGATCGAGACCATCCTGGTCAACACGGTGAAACCCCGTCTCTACTAAAAATACAAAAAATTAGCTGGGCATGGTGGCGTGTGCCTGTAATCCCAGCTACTCAGGAGGCTGAGGCAGGAGAATTGCCTGAACCCAGGAGGCGGAGGTTGCGGTGAGCCGAGATCGCGCCATTGCACTCCAGCCTGGGTAACAAGAGCGAAACTCTGTCCCCCCAAAAAAACAAAACAAAACAAAACAAAACAAAACAAAAAAACACTCTTCAAGCCACTCCCAGCTTATTTACACATTTACATGACAAGTTTGTTGGCATTTGGATTTGCCTTCTCTTAGTTGCTACTATTATCCTAGCCCTGTTTCACACTTTAGGAAACTCAATTACCTCCACTTGAGGGGCAGGGGAGAATTAGGGTACCAGTGCCTCAAGCCACAGGTCTCTCTGGGGCCAGACAGCAGGGCTGGGCACCTGTCAATGACAACTCCAGGCCAAGCTGTGCCCTATGTACAATCTGGCCTGAAAGAGGCAAGTGCCACTTTCTCCCATCTTGTCTTCCCATCTCTGTTCCCTGGACTTCTTCCCAGGTCCCTGCCTGAGCAAATCCCAGAATGTCTCTCTGGATTCTCTCCTGGCCACATGAGTGAACCACCCTGCATACCTCCCATTATCATCTGACCACAGGGTTGAATTCAAATACTATCTTCTATTCTTTCCTGAATCTTTCTTCTACCTATTGCCTCATCTTCCTCTGTCAGAGCAATCTCCTGCTGGCTAAAACAGAAAACATACTATCCATGGCTTGTTTAATGCATTTATTAGTTTCAATTTTATACTCAATTTGCCCTCTCACGCCTCTATGCCTTTGTGCTTGCCCATGCCAACCTGACCTTTGCCTGGATAATTTCTACTCACATTTTAACATTCACAAGCCTCCTCTTCCAAGAAGTCTTCTCTTACAGATACATTCCCTCCCTACCCTGCTCCATCCCCACTGGGATAAGGAGCTCTTCCTGTGCATTGCCATGACCCTGTGCTTACCCACATGGCAACTCCCATGGCTACTGCAGGGTATTTACAGCCAGGGTCTGGCTGACCAATTTCTGTAGTCTTACAGATATTCATATGGCTTCAAAAGGAGAACCTCATTACGAAGGTGCTTCATAAATAATATAATATCACATAAATGTACCATATTATCTATTAGTTCATTAATTTATTCATCCAACATGTATTTATTGAGCATTTACTTTGCGGCTGGCCTAGTGTTAGGCACCAGGGATATATAAATGTGGACAAGACAGAAACATGAAAGTTTCATTTTAGAAGGAGAAGTGGACACAAGGCAATGCTAGATAAAGAGAATAAACACAAGTTATGATAAGTCTTAAGAACTTCTCAGGACAGGCCACATGAGGAGCAAAGACTGAAACTATGAGAAAGAATTTGTTAAGGGAACCCTAAAAGAATACTTCAGGTCAGGCATGGTGGCTCATGCCTGTAATCCCAGCACTTGGAAAGACTGAGACACGCACATCACCTCAGGTCAGGAGTTCAAAACCAGCCTGGCCAACATGGTGAAACCCTGTCTCTACTAAAAATACAAAAATTAGCCAGGTGTGGTGGTGCACACCTGTAATCCCAGCTATCAGGGAGGCTGAGACAGGAGAATCGCTTGAACCTGGGAGGTGGAGATTGTAGTGAGCCAAGATTGCGCCATTGCACTCCAGCCTGGGCAACAACAGCAAAATTCTGTCTCAAAGAAAAAAAAAAAAATCACACTTCAGACAGAGGGAACAGCCTGTGCAATGGCCCTGAGGAATCAAAGAGCCTTGGTACTGGTTACTTCTCTGCTGCAGCCAGGGAGGAAGCAGAAATCATGAACTTCAGTAAGGAAGTAGGAGACCAGCAGCCACATCTGGGTTATGCCTCCAAACTGCGAGGACCTCAAATCCTCCAGCTGATTAGACATATAAAATGAGAGTCAAATTACTGAAATTTGGGGTAACCATTTTTGGTAAAAATAGGACTTATTCATATATTAGTGGTGAAAGCTAACTTATTGAACACATGACGCGCTATGTATATTAACATTTACATACATTATGTTATTAATTCTTCACATGAAACGCATACGTAGCTGCTATTTATTATCCTGCCCTATTGTGAAGAAAACTGAGGCTCAGAGAAGTTGTTTACAGTCACAAGAAAGGTGTAAAATTGAATCTTGGTTTGTTTGACTCTAGTATCTGTGCATAAGGGAACCATGCTACCTTGCCTCATAGATGCATAGAACACTTGATCCTCAAGAAACATTCCTGCTTATTCTTGCTAGCTCCTCCTGTTAGAACTGAGGGTAGCAAGTTTCAGAGGCAGGAAGTGACTTACTCTAGGTCATACAGTCTGCTGAGTATCTTAGCCATTTGGGCCATGCATCTAGTTGTCAACTGCCTTATTCTAGGTCTTTCATAAAACCATAAGAACTCTTTTCTTTTTTAAAAGAAAAATCCTCCCTTGAAGAAGCAAATATCAAATAATCTGGCTTGGAGGCCCAGGGTATCCTGTGTGAATACTAAAGCCCCTAACTCGGGAATAAGGACCATCCTCCTCATGGTTTCCACTGTACTCTCGCAGCAGAGAAATGGCCTGACCTTGTTTGCCACCACTCCTGTGATGCCCACCTGAGATCTGCTCCATTTCTATGAATGTCTGGCAGATTCCTACTTAAAACAGCTGCTGGAATAAAGACCATATTAATCCATTCTGATGGCAGATGGGGGAGTAGAGACCCACAACAAGCAGCACTCCAGCAGACCAGCCAGGGAAATGAAAATTTCAGCTTACCTCGTTAGTGTGTGCTGCTGCTGGGGCCGGTTCCATTGGCCTGGGTGTGCAGTTCAGGGTGTCACCAATGTGAAGATGTCAGAATCCTAGTGTGAGGACCAGGAATGCCTAGTGCTTAGGGTGTGATGGAACAGAATTAATCTTCAAATAAGACCTATTCACTAGGATGTCCAGGGAAGGTGACAAATTGAACATGGGTAGAGGGCTAGCCTGGTCACTGAGAAGTGGCTGACAGAGAAGAAGGACAAGCAAGGCAAGTTAAGAGTTCTTCATTTAATGAGGGTGGCACTGGCCCTGCCATGGCACAGCTTTGGTCCTACAGGGCTAACAGTGCAGGACGACTTGGAAGGATGATCGGGAGAAGTCTTATCTATGATGTCTGGGCAGCCTTTAGTACCTGCAGACTGCTCACCATGAGCCGACAGAAACCAGAAAAGGGAGGAAGAAAAAGTAGTCCCAAGTAAGTATCTACTTCACACCTTCTCCCAGAACTGTGCTGCACCCGTTTCCCCTGAATCATTACATGAACTGAGTTCTTCCGAATTTGAGGAGAAAGAAAGTTGACTGGAGTTCTGCAGAGAAAACGATTCCCCTGACCCATTTGTGCCGGAATTCTCAAGCCATTCAGACACGTGGACAGTCTCTGGCTGTAAGATCTAGACTTTGTTCAAACTTTTGCCTGTGACTTATCTGTGTTAAGCTGCTTTCTGCTCCTCAGGCCTATTCCCACTGCCTTAGTACTTCTCTGATTGCCCCAAGCCATACTCATTTTCTGAAACACCAGAAATCAGCAGGTGTTAAAGCAAAGTGTTAAAGACACATTAGCACCTGCTTTAAGCTCTCTAATTGGTACAATCAGAAGTAGTAAAAAGAACATTAAAGGAGGCAGTGTCATACGGAGAATGAGCCACTCTCTGGGAATGGGTTTTGAATGAATGTTTGCTCCCACAGACAGTTCTCAAACTGGTCTGTTATAATGGGGAGGCCTCCTGGATGGCTGGGTGTCCAGAAGGCAGGAGAGAGGTGGTGGGTATCCCTGTGCTGGTCATGCACTCTCCCCACAGTCAAGGGTGACGGTTCTCCATCAGCTGGCTTTCTATTAAGCTATAATCCAGCTGCCAAAAGCCCTCCCCAGAATACATGTTAATTCATCCAGAGGTTTGTTGTTGTTTGTACTGGAAATCACCCTCTGACCTCTTTCGCAGTTTATTATTCCAAAGAGTTCGTGTCTTTTCTACCCATTTAACAACACATCTTTTGCCTCTGCACATCTGATTTTTGATGTCAGGGCTGGTGGGTGTGGTGGGGTGGTGCAAAGGCAGTATTTTATCCTAAATCTACATTTTAATTCCTCGTCTATAAAGCAGTTTGACTCCAGTATCTGTACATAAAACTACCATGCTATCTTGCCTCATAGATGCATAGAACACGTGATCTTGAAGAAACATTCATGCTTATTCTTGCTAGCTCCTTCTGTCAGAACTAAGGTTACCAAGTTTCAGAGGCAGGAAGTGACTTGCTCTAGGTCACACAGTTGGCTGGATATCTTAGCTATTTGCACCAGGCATCTTGTTGTTAACTGCCTTGTTCCAGGTCTATAAAGTGAGAAGATTCTGATTAATTGGTCTGGGGTTGGACTCAATCGTTTTTAAAAGTTCCCTCCAGTGATTCTAATGTGCAGCCATGGCTAAGTACCACTGAAGGTAAAGCTGTAGAGAATTGTTTTCCTACTTCTAGGTCTAGGAACTACTCCTTGTCAGTTCCTCCAATGTGCCAGAAGCAAACCCAACTCTTGCCCATCAGAGTCCCAGGGAAACCCTAACTGGAGACCAGTGGACAGTTTCCACCTTTTTAAAGTCTGCTATCTAATTCTACACAAAAAATACTATTAAAAAAACAAGGCTTGGCGTAGTGGCTCATGCCTGTAATCCCCGGACTTTGGGAGGCTGAGGCAGGTGAATCACAAGGTCAGGAGTTTGAGACCAGTCTGGCCAACATGGTGAAACCCCATCTCTACTAAAAGTACAAAAAAATTAGTTGGGCATAGTGGTGGCCACCTGTAATCCCAGCTACTCAGGAGGCTGAGGCAGGAAAATCACTTGAACCTGGGAGGTGGAGGCTGCAGTGAGCTGAGATCACCACTGCACTCCAACCCAGGCAACAGAGTGAGACTCCGTCTCAAAAAAAACAAACAAACAAAAACAAAAAAGAAACCTCCAAAAACCAAAAGACCTCTCATTGCAAACACCTGGAACAGAGATGTGACAGTTTCTCTTTTTCTCCTCTGGGCACGGTGTGGTGAAGTATTCAATAGCACAGACTCAGGTCTCAAGGTTACACCAAACATTCACAGGTATAGCCATAAAGTGACAGGTCCAGAGGCCTGAAATCACTCTGCATCCACATACCAGCTTGTCTTCAATGCTACCTTTAAACAAAATATTCTAAAAATCAAGTCTTCTCAGAAAAAATACAGTGGCTCATGCCTATAATCTCAGCACTTTGGAAGGCTGAGACAGGTGGATTGGTTGAGCTCAGGAGTTTCAGACCAGCCTGGGCAAGATGCCGGAACCCCATCTCTACAAAAAACACAAAAATTAGCCAGGCAAAGTGCTGCATGCCTGTAGTCTCAGCTATTAGGGAGGCTGAGGTGGGAGGATGGCTTAAGCCCAGAAGGTGGAGGTTGCAGTGAGCCAAATTGCACCACTGCACTCCAGCCTGGGCAACAGAACCAGACCCTATCTCAAATAAATAAGTAAGTAAATAAATAAATAGCAAAGACCTGCCATGTCATGCTGTAAATAGTCAAAAGAGTATGCCACAGCTGAAGGGAGCTCCCAAAGAGAGCTCCAGGAATGGAAGAGATGTCAGCAGGGTTGGGCAAATGCACGTGGTCTTCCAAAGGACGTACACCTTTGAGGAACCATGTGGGCCAGCTGCATAAACCCTGATGTGTTTGTCAATCAGTAAGGTCATTTTATAGCCTCACAGGCTCTAAAACACAACTTCTGTTCACCAAAGGAAGAGACCCACTTTCTAAATCAGAGTGGCTTGGGGACACAGCGTTTGTTTTGAAGGAGCTACTCTTAGCCAAAAGAAGATGTCAAAACTGTGAAAGGACAAGAACCATTGCCCCTAAAAGTTTGGCCTAGCTGGCTAGGGCGAGAGGGTGGCAGTGAGGTGGGTTCAGGTGGGAGTGGGATGGAAACTGACATCCATTTCAGAACAGCAGCTTCCTGCCACATTTCCCATCCTCCCTCACAGAGCTGTTCATCCCTTCCTTCTGGGCCATTCAGAGCATGGGGCAGAAATGAAATGGAAACCAAAGCACTAGAGGGAAAGAATGAACTGGAAATCAAAACCCACATAGCCCTCCCATTTCCCACAGCCCTCCTCAGACAAACCTCAGGGTCACTCTCCTCTGGCCTTCTCTACCCTTCTTCCCACCCACCCCTCACACCCCCTAGTCAGGCTATATTAAAAAAAATTCATCTTTTAACTTTTTTTAAGTTTCGTTATGATCACAGCACATACATCTGTGAGCAACAAAGACTGTGACCTGTCTAAGCACGGTGTCTCAGTCACGCGATCATAAGACACAGGCAGTCTTTCTAAAATGCGGAATAAGAGAAGAGAGCTAAGGGAACTCAAGAGAAATGGCAACAGTGCAGCATGGGCTGCCTCCCATTCAGGTGCTGCCCCCAACCTGGCCAGGAGACAGAGCAGCAACTCTCCTAGGCTTGGCCTACTACTGCTGCCATCACCACTCCTCATTCTCTTGCCACAGCCCCACCTCTCCCTGCCCTCTCTCGGGAACCCCCACTCACTCTCTAGCTGGGCTCTGGTTTCCTGGCAGGGCAGGTGGAATCCTCATTAATAAACCACATGTTTCCTCAAGGAAACAGCCCTTGCTGTGGCCTGTGTACATCTCCTCTCTTTCCCTCCTCCTCTTTCTCCTTAAGCAGCAGTCACGTTCTCAAAAGCCCAGTGTTCTCTGCCTGCAGCACACAGACACATGCACAACCATCTCCACCAACACACAATGCAACACCCCAGACAAAGTCACCCTCCAGGCCATGCCCACTGGGTTTTACCAACCAGTGCAGGAGCTCTACTTCCTGCAGGGCAGGTGGCCGTTATCCTCTAGCTAGCCTGCCTTCCCTGTGACACCCAGCCAGGGTTGACCTGAAAGAAGGAACTGATGAGATCCCCATGGTTTACATGGAGAAAAAACCTTGTGATGCCTCAGACACTAGTGGGAACCTGGGAATTACAAGGGAGATCAAAGAACCACAGTGGGGGGAACCCTGTGGGAGGTGGAGGCACACATGTTTGGATATTGAAATGGAATAGGGAGCACCAAGGGCTCCAGGTCTTTGCTCCAAATCAGAATAAAATAGGCTGCTCCCATGCATAACTAGCTCAGAGGCTCAGGAAGCTAACATATAGGGTGGATGAATCCCTCCGCACATGACTCCATGGAGGACCTTATCCTGTACATGCTGCTCTAGGGACCCTGCTCTCCCATGGGCTTTGTCTTATGTTAGAGGGCAGTGTATGTATGGTTACAGCAAGCTCAGGACCGGTACCCTGGCCCCATCAATAGCACCAGCCAACTGGGTGGCCCTGGGCCCATGACTGCACCCCTCTGGACAGCATTCTACTCTTTTTAAAAGAAAGAGGTGGCCTGGCAGACCTCTACAGCTTCTTCCAGCCTTTAAGCTCCAGAATTCCAATTCATTTACTTCCTTTACAATCCAAGTCAGACTTTTACCACCAGTAAATTGTCTCTGATTAAGTCCATTTAACTAATATGTTTGTGTGACTGCTGCCTTGGAAACTTTCAGTTTTTGTCTTTCCCTATGGATCCTGAAACCTTAACCAGACCACAAACCTTCCTAAAGGCAAGAACTGGGTCCCTCCCCCACTTCCCACCCCATTAATCTGCAAGTTCAGCCAAAAGATCATTTGACCATTCCCTCTGAGTTGGTATGCATGTAAGAACTAAACAATTGTCCTATGCATCCACAGAATTAAATCTGGAGCAATGTGCAATCTTGCCAGTGAAGCACTCCATCATAGTCAGAGCTGCGAGAGGGTGAAGGGAATGGTCTCTCCTTCCTCCAAGTCCAAAACAGGGAGTTTCTCTTCATCCAATGAGAGTAAAGCCTGAATTTCCTGCAAAGGAAAACAGCCTATGGTCTGGAGAGCCAGGACATTTTCTTCCTGTGTAGGGAACCAGGGTAGAGTGCATCACAGGATAAGGTTCAGACCTTGTCTCAGGCACCAGGCCAAAACCTGACACATGCATTGCTAGTGATGGAAACAGATAAAATTCCAGCTCAGGACAGAACAATCTGGGAGACGTGAGGGAGAAAAATGTACTGATTTCAGAGTTTTTTAGTAGCTCTCAAAACCAAGGCTGGTCCTCACTTGACCTAGAACAAATGGGGAATGCAGAGAGGAAGGAGGCTCTGAGACAAAAGGAAAGAGCGGCCAGGGCCATCAGGACACATGCTTGGATTACGTCAGTAAATTATCCAGAAAAACATTCGTCCTTGCTGAGTCACCATGGCTGACAAAGTGCTCTCATCTAAGTTCCAGGAGAAATGGGGCTGGCTGTCATACTTGCTTAATTTAGAAACACGAATGCACCTCCTTGGTGAGACTGAGTCCACTCCTGGTTCTCTTGCAGGCACCACCATGCTCTGTCCCCTGGCAGAAGACTCTGCCCACCTCTCTGCCACAGATACCAGTCCACCCACCTCTGGCCTAGGTACCCCCTGTGGTCACAGCTCCTGACAGAGGAAAGAGGATATCCTGAAGGAAACTTCGGTCTGGCTTCAGGTACTTCATGTCTGAAAGAAAGATCCTGGCACTGGCCCTAAGGAGTATGGGGGGTGAAGCCCTCTCCTTTTTCTTTGGGGAGCCTCCAGTCTAACTGAATTCAGCCAGCATGCAAGGTGGTGCTCCACATCCTCAGGGGCAAGAAACAAAACCAACCACTCCTACCTGCAAAAGTTTCACTACCTATCAGAGAGGAAGCTGTGTGGTTTCTCTCAGGACACTCAGATCTCGTAGAAGGGACGGGATGCACCCACATTATATGAGTTTTCTAGATTTAAAAATAAATTTAAATGCTATTCAAATCATTTGTTTTGCTTAGGTAATGCTAGACTTTTGAGAACAAAATTCTGAATAAATCTTTTTTATCTAAAGCAATTCAAGAAGTGATGGGACGGAGAAAGCGAGGGGGAGACTTTTTTTCAATACACATGACAGTGTCAAACTGGTACAGAAATCTTCTGCAACCGACGAGTGCCAACATCCAAGTTATATTCTCGGCAACAAAAACCCTACATAGTGTTGTTTTTCTTATACTCATCTTCCACGTTAAGAGAAAAAAATACTGTCTGTAAAGGAAGGTCTGAAGAGACAAATTATCTTTAACGTTTTATCTTCAATGTTTGTGGCTGATGAAAAAGGTCAGGGGGACAGTGAGAGCTCCAAGAGATAAGTTCTCTTGGGGGGCTGCAAGTTCAAATCTACCACAGATGAAGGCAAAACCAATAGGAATAATTTTGTTAGTGTTTTGGTTCTTTTTAATTTGATTTTATTTAAAAAAGAATTATTATTGACACAACATATTATTTCCCCAAAATAGCATTATTATAAAATTCCCAGTTTCAGCTAGCAATTATTACATATATAGTTGAAACATTTTCACAGACATTATTTTATCTATCATTACTATAGTTCTTTGAGAAAGATTGTATCAAACTTGCTTGTAGTTGAGGAAGAGTAATTCTTGCTTATTGGTTACTTAGATTTCTGTGTTTCCATAAAATTTTAAACAGTAAAGCTTGGAAAATCCCAGATTTAATGAGGAGAGAACCAGAACAGAACCATTTGGAGCCTCTGAAAAAACTCATCCATTTCTTCTTGGGCAGCTGAGCTCAGGTACTCTACCACTTGGTGGCAGCATACGTAAACTGCCAGAAGGGTATGTACAACAAAGTCAGTCTCCACAAAACTGAAGTGTCATAACATAGAGTGTCAGTATAAAATATATGCTTGAAAACATATGCAACCCCAAAAATCAGTGAAGGGCACAATGATAAGAGAGAAACAGAAAACACAGTGAAAATGATATGTAATGAAGTAAAGAGAAACAGCCCCAAATCTGGATCCCACTAAGTGAAAAACACAGCCTTTTCCCCCAATGCTAGGCTGTCTCTTCAGCAGCATCTATATTCAGCAAACTCCCTTATTTTCAATATTCCAGACAAATGAATCCCAGCTAAATTTAACTCATCCTGATTACCTAGCATGAACTCCAGAAACACCTGAATGCATTGGATCTTATTTCACCCGACACTGAAGTTGACCTAATCAAGGTGACACCAGACACTTCAGCTTCCTAATCATCCTGTCTTGGTGAGCGATAGACCTCTCTTTTAGCCAGTAGCCCAAAAGAGAAATTAAATGACCACACCTAGGCTTTCCAGGCTCACTCAGCATTTCTGCCCAAAGGCCTCACTATCTCCATAAAACAGATAACGACATCAGTTTCGATAAACACAAAAGAGGTTAACCACTTTAAGCCATGCCAGGAACTGACTATACAACCAGCCAAGGAGCTGAAACACATACAGAGGCAAAACTAAAAAATCACCAAGGGCAAAAAATAACCAAGCCCTTTTTAGATTTCATATCAGATCCTAACTTTGATGTGTGCTCCCTATTAAGGGGCCATATTAGTTTAGGAAAGTAAAAGGAATCCTTGCCCAGGAGACACCATAAAGCAAGCCCTGTGACCAATCCCTTCAGTCTTTCCAAAGTCAGGATCAGGTTTAGGTACACAATATATGGCCCTAAGTTAGGGTCATTGATGACGGTGATAAGAATGTTTGTACAGTGGTGCCTGAGCAATGATAAGCAAATAAATTTAGGGAAATGCAAAGAATAGGAAATCTCATTAGAAAACAGTATGGAGATTTCTCAAAGAGTAAAAATAAAACTAACCATGTGATCTAGCAATTCCATGGTTGGGAATATGGCCAAAAGAAAGGAAATCATAAGGGAGTACTAATCAGCCATTAAAAATAATGAAATCTTGTCATTTGCATGACCATGGATGGAACCAAAGGCCATTTTGTTAAGTGAAATAAACCAGGCACAGAAAGACAAATATTGCAAGTGATACTGGAGTATAAATTGGTAAATTCAGAAATAAATTTGGTGATTTGTCCCAAATTTTAAAAAAAGGACCATAAAATAAGTAATCTGATGAAAACATGGGCAAAAGATTTGAATAGACATTTCTCAAAAGAAGATATACAAAATGGCTAATAGGTACATGAAAAAATATTCAACAGCACTAATCATCAGTGAAATGCAAATTGAAACCACAATAAGATTTCATCTCACCTCAATTAGAATGGCTATTATATTTAAAACAAAAAAACAGAAAATAACAGATGCTGAGGAGGATGCAGAGAAAGGGGAACACTCATACACTGTTGGTGGGAATGTAAGTTAGTACAGCAGCTATGGAAAACAGTACAGAGGTTTCTAAATAATAATAATAATAATAATAAAACTACCATATGATCCAGCAATCCTACTGCTGGGTATATAGCCAAAAGAAAGGAAACCTGTATATTAAAAAGATATCCATATTCCCATGTTTACTGCAGCACTATTCACAATAGCCAATATATGAAATCAACCTTAGTGTCCATCAACAGATGAATAGATAAAGAAAATGTGGTATAAATACACAACACAGTACTCTTCAGCCATAAAAAGAATGAAATCTTATCATTTGCAGCAACATTGATGGAGCTGAAGGACACTATGTTCAGTGAAATAAGCTAGGTACAGAAAGGCAAATATTGCATGTTCTCATTCATATGTGGGAGCTAGAAAAACACTAAGCTCACAGTGGTAGTAAATACAATGATAATTACCAGAGGATAAGAAGAGAAGGGAGAAGGAATAAAAGAGGGTGATTAATGGGTACAAAAATCCAGTTATATGGAAAGAATAAGATCTAGTGTTTAGTAGATCTAGTGTACAGTAGAGTGACTCTAGTTAACAAGAATTTATAGTATATTTCAAAATTGCTGTAACAGAAGATTTGGAATGTTTCCAACAAAAATAAATGATAAATGTTTGAGATGATGGAATCTCAATGCCTCTGATTTGATCACTACACATTGTATATATCTATCAAAATATTATATGCACCCTATAAATATGTACATTATGTATCAATTTTTAAAAAGCAAAATAAAAATAAATTATATGTGCAAAAACTTTAAAAATCCATGATTGTTACAGATCTATCCCAAAGAAATCACTTAAGATGTAGACAGAGGTTTATATATGAAGATTTTTACTGAGGATTACTTATAACACTGAACTTCTGGAAATGACTTAGATGTCTAATGATAGGATTAATTAAAATATGACACATCCCAAGACACACTATTACATATGAAAAGTTTTTAATGTTATGAAAATATTCCTATAGTATAATGCTAAATGGAATAAAGCAAGCAGCAAAACTGAGGAAACAATATAGTTCAATTCTGTATTTAAAAAGCTCTAGGCCAGGCGCGGTGGCTCACGCCTGTAATCCCAGCACTTTGGGAAGCTGAGATGGGTGGATCACTTGAGGTCAGGAGTTTGAGACCAGTCTGGCCAACAAAGTGAAACCCCATCTTTACTAAAAAATATAAAAATTAGCTGGATGTGGTGGTAGGCACCTGTAATCCTAGCTACTCAGGAGGCTGAGGCAAGAGGATCACTTGAACTCAGGAGGCAGAAGTTGCAGTGAGCCAAGATCACACCATTGTACTCCAGCCTGGCTGACAAGAATGAAGCTTCATCTCAAAAAAAAAAAAAAGCTCTAAAAAAGACAGGAAGGAAGTATGTCAATATATTGTTATTATCTCTAGGTGGTACCATTACAAGAGCTTCAAAAAACTTTAAAAATATTTTTTCTGCACTTATTTTCTCCAGTAAAAGAAATATCTTTCTGATTTAAAAATATAGGCCAAAACTTTGTCACACTGTTAGGCACATATATTCATTCATTCATTATGCATTAGAAGCCAAGCGCTACTGACCTATGGCTGTAACTGCTATTACTACTAGCTTTAATCTTAAACTTAAGCATAACCCTAACCCTAACTTTTAAAAAGCAGTGCTAGGAACAATGAAGGACAAGTGACAAAACAAGGTACCTACTTTCAAGCAAGGGAAGGGAAAGAAGCTACCACTTGTCATCAGCCCCTTCTGTGAGCTAAATAATGGGCTAGGCACTTCATATATGTTATCTCATGGACTCCTCACTACCATTGTGTTGGGTAATATCTTTATGCCTGTTTTACAGGTAAGGAAATTTTTAGCAAGCACGTACATTTCACCTCCCAGAGGGGAGAATTCTAGGATTCATTCTCCCTGTACTAAAATACTCTGCATAATTTCCAGGTGTCATTTTCCCTGGAGTTCATTCTTTCTCTGCTATATAGTTCCATTACCACCAAGTCAATGCTGATGCCCGAAGTCCCTTCTGAGAGTACACACAGAAGATGCATGTAAAGGAGACACAATACCCTCACTTATTAGGAATTCTTTTGTCCAGTGCTGGGTGGGTCCTTGATTTACTGCTAAAGGCACTTACTGGTTCCTGGAATAACCAGGGCTGCTTCTCATAGTTACTTCATGACCAAGTGGTTTCCGCTTCTGATTGCTCCAGTTATTGTTCTCCAGGGAATCGCAAACGTGTCTCTCTGCATTTGAAGCATGATAGCCAGCTCTTCCCCACTCCCTACAACCTGTTCCTGTTCAGAGTGTTTCCATGAGCCCCTGTAGCCCCTTAGCCCCACATGGACTGTGCAGGCCCCACAGACCTGCCAAGTCCTACAGTGGTGGCATGGCCATGGAAGTAAAGGAGCCTCAAAATGTGCATTAACTAAACACTAATTCCAGAACTGTGCTTCTGACACCAGAGCACTGCCAATATAGAAACAGGCAGGTGGGTGAAGGAAACATCTCAGACTCAAGGAAAACGAACAAGATGACCATCACTAGAATACAATAGAGACTACCCCCACCAATCTAGGCATTAAGTTCTTGGTCTCTGCTATTGATAGTCTTTTAATCCCTTTAAATAGTTTCTATGCTTTTGTTTTCTCCCTACATCTCTTGTTATAATTTGGTAACTAAATCATGGTTGACTGTCACCCACAGATGAGCATAAATGAGAGTTAACGCATTTAAAACTGAACACAAACACCTGGGGGAGGAACTGTGAAGGACTCCCTCACCCCACCACCCTGACCACCCCCATTGTCCTGCATATCCACAGCCGCCATGGTTGCCTTGGCCAGTAGAAGCCCAGGACTGAGGCAATTACCACCTGCATTTCTCACCTACAGCAACCTTCACACTTAGGTTCCAAAGAGAAGCTTCAGGAAACCAAGTTTGAAGCATAGTGGTCCCTGCCCACCATGGTAAGATCTGTGGGTTGGCACCCTCCCCTACCGCCCTCTTTCATTGTCCCTCTGTTCCAAGTTCAGTCTTAGCCCATCCTTCAGAGTTCACCTTCTTACCCTCCCCCAATCAGTCCTCTCACTCTGCCACCACTACCACTTCCTTCACTTTGGCCTTCTCTTCACTGGATAAAAGCTTAGGCTCTGATGCTAGACCATCTGGCTCCAAATCATACTGGCTGTGTGCCAGTAGGCAAATACTTCATCTCTCTGAGTCTCAGTTTCCCTTTATGTAAAAGAGAAATAATAACAATTCCCATCTCAAAATGTTGTGAGAATTAAGTTAATGAATGTAAAATACTTATAACAGTGCCTAAAATTGAGTAATAAATGCTAATTGTCATTATTACTATCTTTAACCCAAATTATTGCAACTGTTTCCTCATTTCCTAGCTTTCTCCTCCATTCCGTCTTCCACTCAAGTTGCCAGAGTGAATCTTCTAAAATGCAATTTTAATTGTCATTATCCTGCTGAAAAGCTCTTCAATGGCTTTTGTATTGCTATTAGTAAAACTTCTTAACTGGACTCATGGAATTCTACATGCCTCTCTGCCCTATTCTCTGCCATTCTCCCAAAAGACTATGTGTTTCTACATCTTGAGTTTCTGGAACTTAACCTGACACAACTTTACCTCCTTTGCCCACCCCCAGCCTTCCTCTGAGCCCCTACCTCTGCCTGGCCCACCCCTAACCCTTTGTATACTTTTAGCAAAATTCTTCTTCTTTTTTTTTTTTTTTTTTTTTTTTTTT
>NW_016107883.1:1301413-1319593 GCF_001604975.1 Cebus imitator | reverse complement strand
ACCTCAGGTGATCTGCCTGCCTGGGCCTCCAAAGTGCCTGGATTACAGGCGTGAGTCACCACGCCCGGCCGCATTTTTAGCAAAATTCTCTTAGGGCTTCTAAATGCTGTTCACATCCCTTTTGAAGTTTCCCCACTCCCAGTCAACAGTGATGCTGTATGTTCCACATGCTGGGATGCCAGAGCTCTGGGTTCAATCCTCTATTTCAGCACTTAACTCGGGGTGCTACCCACAATTAGGCACTTGCCAGACTCCCTCAGACCAGAGAAGGAGACACAAGCTAATGTTTGTGGAATCTATTGTGTGCCTGGCACTATGTAAAGATTTTATATACTTGACCTTACTTAATACCAATAATTAACAAATTGAAAAGAATTTTACTTGTTCTTTGATATTTATATCAATTATGATATCTAAAGTACTGAGAAAAGTCATCATTATTAATTTTCCTTATTTCAGTTAACTAAGAGAAACTTCTCAAGAGATACTTTGGCACTGTATTAATCTATTAATAATTTGGTTTGGAGTCCTCAGAGTCAAAACATAAGCTTCTTTTTCACTCAAAATTATGTTTAAAGATCCATCCATGTTGTTGCATATCACAAGGGTTCAAAAATGCTAGTCACAGTAAACTACGTAATGTACAATACCATTCTCATAAAGCTCAAAAACGAGAAAACTAGTATTTTGTTTATGAAAATATGTGCTGAACTATACCTCCCCAAAAGCAAGAGAAGGTTAAACATAAAACCCAGGACAGTGTTAGTTTGCAGGAAATTAGGGAAGTCAGACTGGGGAGGAACCCTAGGTAGCATCAAGGATAGAGGTGATGTTCTGCTTCTCAAATTGGAGGGCAGGCTCTCAAGTGCTCACTTTATTATTGTGCTTCATAATCTTTATATACACTGTATCTATTCCCTCATATGTAGCAAATATTGCTATCTCTATATGTTCATATATATATAGTTGATATTAACATTATTACTATTACTGACCTCCTTTAGGGGAAAGACTAACAATTGCTGAGCATCTGGGTGCTAGAGAGATACTGCTAGATAATTCCTCACAATACCCTTATAAGATAGATGTTCTTTTCCCAAATTAGACTATTAAACTCAGAAATGGTGAATAACATGCCCAAGGTCTCCCTCTGTGCCAAATATCTTCTATTTGCACCTCAAATTCATTCTGTATCTTCTCTTCACTGCCCAGTGCCCTGCAAAGCTGACCTACGTGGACTGCATCAATGGGCTCCCCCGTCATCTGGCTTCTCAGTGCATTCAGTCAATGATAATGACAGGCGATGAGAGAATGGGGAGAGAGTGGGGGCCAGGTACTGATTCCCCTGCTCCCCGTCACAGAGTCACCATGAGTTGGTGGCACCTTCCACTGAAGGCCACAGTTCCTGTCAGGCAGCCTCTCACATAGCTCTCTTCTCTCTTAGAAGTGGTCATGCTTCCCATCTGTGCTGTTTCCAGCCCTGCAATGCCTGAGGAATCCAAACCTTGCTGGTTTCCCCATTCCCTGCCCACAGCCTTATAAATTGTCTCTTGGTTAAAGTTTCCCAAATTACCCAGGTTGAGGAGCCACATGTTTCCTGACTGCAGAAAGGCAGAGCTGAGATCCGAAGCTCAGAGTTTTCCATCTAGACTAAGATGCCTCTTCACCCTTTGCTGCAAAAGCTGATATGACTATAGAAAGGTGATTACTAACAATTGCAATTACTACTGCAGCTTTATGTTTCTTAGCAGCATGGTAGAATGTGATTTGCCCTTCAGGGCTGGGGTAATATACAGCCAACAATAGGTACACTTAACTGGTATTGCTGAAAATGTGTATAAAATGTATCTTGTTTATACACATAAATTACAAACTGTTTATCCATAGGGTTTAAATTTAAAATGGGCAAAGAAATTAACAATGATCTTTAAAAGGTGTAAGTTTTAGGGAAATGTAACTGATAACAATGTGACCTAAATGTTCTCATTGGTCCTATTTTCTGGCCCTTCCATCAGCTGATCTCTCCCCTTCCTCCCCAAATCCTTCTTTTATTGATCCCAGAGCAAAGAGCAGGGTGCCAACAACACATCTCAACAGGCCCTTACAACAGAACACATTTGATGACAGTAGTTTGGATAGTTCAGGCTCTCTCATGCAGAAAATAGAGGGAGAAAATCCTTACAGTTTTTACCCCTCTTCTTTAAACTGTCTTCTTGGTTCTTTCTGCTTATGCCTATTTTCTGGTGGTGCTGCACAAGGACAGTGCTGGCCATAAGCCCAACTTATCTTTTGCTGAAATCAGTAGAACAAGAGAAAATGTTATCAAATAATAAGCCACAAGTAAAGGCACCTTGATTTAACTGACATTACAGAATAACTCATCCTAATTTCTTATCATCTTTCGTCTCCAATATGATACCCGCATTCCTTGGCAGAACACTCAGTATCTCAGTGGCACTGCTAAGAGCAGATTAAGTGTCAGATACATCAACTAGTGCCCTTAGGAGTCACAGAAAGAAGGTCGTGACAAAGCAGGCTAATAGTGATGATGAAGAGGAATGCATGCAATAAAAGTGACACAGAATTTCTTTACTAGATGTAGTACTTAGAAATTCCTATTTCAAGCAGTTCATCAACTCCCAAGAATCATAGTAGGTAGATTATCCACACTGTGGGCTAGGCCTGGACAGTTGTTTACTCTCAGGCTGGATTTTCTATCCTGCCTCTCAATTTCTAGGTACATTCATCAACTGATCATATCTGAGTATTTTCTTTCCACTCCTTTCATGTACAAGTAACTGCAAGCAGATAGCAGACCAGAACAAAAAAATGTTAGATAAGTGTAGGTGGATGACAGTAAAGATAACATGAGATTTCATCAAGATTCCTATCCAGAACTTGTCTCATAGCAGACACTCAGTAAACATTTGTTGAACTGAGTGGATGGAGTTATTGAAGAGTTGAATTAGAAGACTTTTAAGGTTTCTTCCTACCCTGTTATCTATGACTCCTCAGAAAGATGATGGAAGCCTGGAGTGACCTAGGAGATAGATGCCCAAACTCATCAGGAGCAAGACAGAGAAGTTAAAATGAAGGGACTCATCTCAGGCCAAGATGGACCTGAATGAATAAGACAGGACTGATTCAAACTGCTACACCCCAGTAGGATCCTTGGTCCTAGGTAATGCCCCAAAATTCCCACCTAGAGTCTAAGGGGACTAAGAAGTTCTCTTAGGATTTAAGGTATAGACAAAATCTTAAGTGAAATCCCAGACCTTAACTTACTTAGGATGTCTGAGAAGAGAGTGTGCATGTTGGTGGGGGTGGTAATACTCTGTTTGGAGGTCCTGGATTTTCTGATGTATTGTTTTTTCCAATGTCACAGAAACTTGGAATTAAGAAGTTATCTAAGCCTACCTCCAACACAGTAGAGGAAATTTTTCTACAGCTTCCCTAACAGAGGGTCATCTGGTCTCCAGGGACAGGAAGTTCACTTTCTCCAGAGGCAGCAGCAATGTTATTAGACAGCTCCCACGTGGGCAGGTTCTTTCTCCTGATTCTAATGTCTATCCATTGATGCAACAGACACCAGCCCTGTTTCCTCATTTGTGGGGCAGCACTCCTGACACCTGAAGTCAGGAATTGCTTCTTTTTTCCCTTCATCTTTACGCCTGCCAGCAAACATTCCTCATTCCTTCCACTGCAGAGACATAGATTGTGGGTGCCTTAATGTGCTGCTCCCTTGACAGCACTCTAACTGAGCTATGTCGCTTTTAAAATGAAGCTGGCCATATGAATGTGGCAGAGTTGAATGCAGTGGTCCAGATATGGCCTGGCCTACAGAGAGGAGAGTAAGACTACTTCTTCTTATTCATTTTTAAATTATCAACACTATCTGCTTAATCACCTATTCTAAAATGGTGCACCAAATGGCCGTTAAGTTGGCTGGTTCCTTAAATTCCAGGATCCTCTTTCACCACTCACTTGTCCTTATTTGTTTGTCTTCTGCTGGCTGGCTCATCTCCTATGCTACCAATGCACTCCCATCTTTGGGTGCCTTTTACTATTACTTGTTTGGCACTGGGTAGGGAGATACC
Source organism: Cebus imitator (assembly GCF_001604975.1). NCBI lineage: Eukaryota > Metazoa > Chordata > Mammalia > Primates > Cebidae > Cebus > Cebus imitator. The sequence goes on along the minus strand of NW_016107883.1, from coordinate 1,315,496 downwards.
CAGGTTTCCCCTAACTTTCTCAAAATGTCTGTTCCTGTTCACCACAAATCCTCAATCTACCTGGCATAGAGAAGTTCTAAATACTTGTTTGACTACATAATGAATAAATACATGAATAAATTAGCAGCAAATATTGGTTGGGTGCAGTGGCTCACACCTGTAACCCCAGCACTTTGGGAGGCTGAGGTGGGTGGATCACTTGAGGTCAAGAGTTTGAGACCAGCCTGGCCAACATGCTGAAACTCCATCTCTACTAAAAACAAAAAAATTAGCCAAGTATGGTGGTGGGCACCTGTAGTCCCAGCTACTCAGGAGGGCAAGACATGAGAATCACTTGAACCTGGGAGGCAGAGGTTGCAGTGAGCCGAGATTGTGCCATCGCACTCCAGCTTGGGCAACAGAACGAGATTCAGTCTTTAAAAAAAAAAAAGGCATCAAATGTCACTTACAGGCTTGATCACACCAGCCTGTAACAATCCGCCTCCAATAGGAGCCTGTCTTTTTAGCATCCTGGATCATGACCCAGATAAACAATTTCTTCTCATCAGTATCATCTACGGAATCTAACTATTCATTTTCATTGTTCCCCTTCTCTTCTAAAGCCATGGCTACACAGAAGAAAGTGGCAAATACTATCTGACTAGCTAAGTTATTTGATTTTCCTACCCAAAACTTCACCGTCTTTAGAACAATCCTGTTCTATCCAACAGCCATTATGTGTGACATGTGGCCAACAGAATTAGAAAGTGACTAATGGGCATGACTAGGTGGACTCTGTGGCCTGTCAGATGCTTACACTCTTCGTGAATGCGGGTCCCACGGGAGGCAGGGCAGCAGGCCTCACAGAACAGTTCTTCCCACTGGCAACAGGGTTCTTGCCTGCCCTATGAAGAGCCTTCCTGTTCTCAGGAACACAGACTGCAGTTATGTGACCACCTTCTGAGAAGCAGAGAGCCTGCATCTTTTGTGTTCCTTCAGTGATAATGTATTATTCCACCTTTTTCATGACCTTCCTCTCAGCCCCCCTTGGGTTTTGTTCCCCTTTGCCCCAGTGGAAATCTTTTCTTTTTAAATTGCTTCCAATCTGTTTTGTCCCACTCTTTGCTTAACAAGTCAGAATGAAGGAAAGTATTCTTCCAACTCTCCCTCTTTATTCTAAAGAAAAGATGAGCATGAATTAGCTGCAGGTATGTGATGAACATGCAAGAAAGAAAAATGTACCCTTTATATCATCTGGGATCCCAATTTCTTCTGTTTTCAAAAGAACTGAAAGTTCATCATGGGTCCCTATGAAAAATTCTATTGTAAATTGCTTCAGAAAATTCCAGGTTTTATGCCTGATAGTCACATACTTAGGAAAAGTGCTTTAAAAAACTGCTTAGCTCCTAGATGGCTAAATTGCTAAATTGCCTATATCAATCATGAGTTATTTAGTCCATCTCCTTGCCTCTGAGACAGATAAGAGTATTTCTTCTTTATAATGACCTCCAGAAGAAAAAAAAATCTTTCATCCTTACATTCATGGTCTCACATGCACTCAAAGTTTACAAGTTCTTCTTCAGATATAACCCAAATCCCTTTTACTGGAGCCTAAGACCTTTTTAGCTTTTTTCTGTTCCCAGTGGCTATCATAAAGAAAAAAAAAAAAAAACAGACACTATTCAGTATCTATTTGTTCACAGTCTTCTGCCTAAAGTTCTTCAGGGCTCACTGTTCCATTCAACATCTTTCCAAGCATGTGATGGCTGCTCTTAAAATCTCCTTTACCACCTGCCCATTACCCCCCAACCCTCCCTTCACACTCATTTCTTCTTTAGCAATCTGAGATGCAGTGCTTGCCTCACTTGACACCTGCTTCAAGAACTTAATCAGCATATTCAAAAATTATCCCAAGTCTTTCAACGAAGGCAAAGCTGGGTATATAGCTCCCTTCTGTAATTCACTAATTCTCCTATAAAATGCAAAGAGATAAGAGGAAGGTTTTGAAAATCCAAGGCACCATTTCTTATTTGCCACAACAAACATTTCACAGGCTTTGGCCCCACTAAGAGACAGAGAGTAATGCTGTTGCTGCTCAAGAACAAAGATGGTGAGACAGCACCAGGGCTGGACTCAGGAGGGTTGAGTTCTAGGCCAGGCTCTGCCACTGACGCTTGAGAACCACACACATCCCCTGTCAGCCCCTTTCCCTAAGCAGGACATGACACATATCTGCCTAGCTTGCTCCTGAGGGCTCTCCCAACTCTCAGATCCTGTGTTTCTCTGATCAAGTGAAGATCTCTTCTCTCCCTTCTCAAAATACATAAACTTTGTCTGTGGCATGTCTCCCATACCCACCTGTGGCCAGTACTACCTAGACCAGTGTTTCTCACACTTTTAAAAATTATCATCCTAGGCCCTGAAAGAGCCTTTTTAGATCTTTTTTCCCTAATCATCTTACCTAGTAAAAATTTAATACCACACATTTACTGTACATTGGTACAGTGTGTATACCTGTGCTTAATACATGAGAAAAATTCTTTTGCTATCCCCAAGAACCAATTTTCACTCTCTTTGGGGGCAACATCACTCCCACTAAAAATGCATGACCTAAATTAAGCTGAGTGTCTCCTCTAGCTGAGTGATACAAGCGGAGGTATTTACCCCAAACCCCAAAAGCCACAAATCTATCCACAAGCTAGAGGTTTTGAAAACAGTCTATTGCCAAACCAGAGTAAAATCAACCAGAGTTCCCATTTTACAAGGCAAAAAGCAGCTTCCTATCCCTACTTCTCAGGCCACACTGTCTCCCAGTGCAGGCCCAGTGCTGGTCCTCTTAGCCTGAGATCCTCCCCTCTATCTACAGTTGCCACTCCCAGCGCCCACCCCATTCACATGAATCCCGGCAGTAACAATGGGAATGATGGGAATGATGGGAATGAGGCAGACAATAGACAATAGTGTTCCAGGAATGGTTAGAATCCACTCCAAGGGTAGAAACCACCAGGGTCCCTGGCAGGGATAGAGGCTCCTTTCAACAATGGTATCAGCCCAGCTCCCCTCCCCCTCCTCTGCAGGCCATTCCCCTTCCCCTTACCTTGGCACGCTGGCCAAATATGTCACGAGTTTCCGCAGGTCTTCCTGTCTTATTCTGTCATGATTGCTGCGAGCAGGGAAGGTCAGGATGGGTCCGCCTCGCTTATCACGACCCCCTGCAAAGAGGAGGAAGAAAAGTGTGTTTAAGAAAACCAGCCACAAAGGAAAGCGACTGGGAGAAAAGAAATTGGTCTGAGTGCTGAACGAACAGACAGAAAGAGGGTATCCAGGGAAATCTGGTCACTGCTTAGGACAAGCTGTGGGGGTCTAGCTGTAGGTAGCACATATCATTGTGGGCAAGTCTTTTGGCTTCCCTGGTGCCTCATCTGTAAAAGGCAGATGAAAACAATACTGTGTACATTACAGAGTTGCTACAAGAAATGATGAGTTGGTACACGGGGATGCACTTGGAAAAGTAAAGCTCTCTACAAATATGAGATGATGATGAAAGTGGTGATAACTATTCTTATTGAGAAAACAAGCAGGTTAAAAGTGCTATGTTCTTTGGAAATTTACAGAGGTCTGTCTATAAAGAGAAGTAAATTAGAAGTAAATTAGTCTAGAAAGAGGTGAAAGGGCTTGTGATGAACTGACTACTATGGTGAGAAGACCTCAAAGCATCAATCCCAGGACAGCATTACTGGGAGGTTTTTAGATTCATAGAAAAAACATTAAGTATTTTCTACACAGCCAAAAAGTCACCCCTGCCTGTCTGCCTGAGGTGCCACCTGTCACTCCTGCTGGAGGAGCACATGAATCTTACCAGAAATCAGGATGTTCAAGGTCTTAATCACTGCAAATGCATATGTACATACTAGGATTACAAGTGTTTTCTAAATATCACATTTAAAATAACTGGAAGGAGTATACCAAAATGAAAATTGCTGTTGCTATTAGAAGGCCAGGATTTTAGACAGTTGCTTTTTCTTTCCTCTACTTTCCAAATACCCTATTCACTATTTATTGTATGATTTTAAAATTTAGTCACTAATGGACACTATGGCTGGGAAGGGAAACCAAGTTTCTCAGGGGTGTTAGGAAAAAAGTTAAAGTTAACTATGACCTTACAGGCCACTAAACACAGAAAACCACTATGTCATGATTACAGACTCCTCACACCGCATCTCAGGTAGCCACCTGACATATCCCAGAGTAGGACCACAAGGGGATCTAATGAAAAAGAGTGGAGAGGTGCGGCCTTCACCAGTGCTGGAAAACAAGGATCTCTTACACAGACAGCAGAGTCTCCCAGGGATCCTGCCCAAGTGTGGATTCATGAATAAGGTTTCCCTCTGATTACGGGATCCACAAGCCACAGAGATAGAGGGGAGGCTTAACAAAAAAATCAATCCAGAAAACCCTTGAGGAGGAAGTAAGGAAGCTGCAGGGAGAAAAGGATTACAGAAGATTATAGAAGGCCACTGTGAGATTCAGCCCTGATGAAGAAGTGTTTCAGTACCACCACCACTGCCCAGCGCCCCACACGGGGCAGATTCATACAGATTAACTCAGAGTTGGACCTTTCACACCATTAGCTCTGGTTCTTTGAAGCGATGACCACCCTTGTCTCATCTGCCTTGGAAATGATCCCCATCTCTCCATTGCCTTTCATATGAGGAAAAGGAAGCAAGAAGATTAAATGGAAGATCTCCCAAAAGCTAGGAGGTCCTCCCACACTCTCAATCTTCCCCTCTTGACTTCACCCCAAGCATTTTCACTCCGGCAGTTGGTTTGTTTGCTTGTTTTACAATAGCTGTTGGTTTTTTCCTGACCTTCCTTGGACATTTTACAAGTAGACAAGTAGAGCCTTGGAACCACAAGGAACCATAGCTCTGATTGGCAAAGGGTGGCTTGGATGGCTGGCTGATACTGTCCCTTCCAAGCTGGAGCCAGGACTGACTTTGAAGACATGAGTTGCAGGATGTAGCTGGGGAGGTTTCTAGATGGCTGGAAGATAGTTGCTTTTTCTTTCCTCTACTTTCCAAACTTCCTATTCACTATTTATTACATGACTTTGTGTGTGTGTGTGTGTGTGTGTGTGTGTGTGTGTGTGTGTGTGTGATGGATTCTTGCTCTGTCACCCAGGCTGGGGTACAATGGCACAATCTCGGCTCACTGCAACCTTTGCCTTCCAGGTTCAAGCGATTCTTTTGCCTAAGCCTCCCGAGTAGCTGGGATTACAGGCACGTGTCACCATGCCTGGCTATTTTTGTACTTTTAGTAGAGATGGGGTTTCATCATGTTGGTCAGGCTGATCTCGAACTCCTGACCTCGTGATCTGCCTGCCTCAGCCTCCCAAAGTGCTGGGATTATAGGTTTGAGCCACCGTGTCTGGCCTATTTATTATATGATTTTAAAATGCATTCATTAATCAACACTATGCTTAGAAAACAGAACCAAGATTCTGCTTTTTTTTTTTCTTTCTAATACTCCTGAGAAACTTGGTTCCACTTCCTAAGCATAGTGTCCATTAATGAATGTGCTTTAAAATTATATAATAAATAGTAAATAGGAAGTTTGGAAGGTTCACATGGGAGGGAAGGAAAGGTGAGAAGAGAAAGCCTGGGGAGTTCTAATTCCCCACATCCAGAAATGTATAAGGAGTCAACAGGAGGCAGCACAATGAAGCCATGTGATGTTGAGAAAGGAAAAGACATTGGCAGATTGTAGAACAAAGGAGGGGAATGAGCCTAGAGAAAGAAAATCTTTATGCTAGGAAGGGTAGGGACAACAATAGAGCAAGGCCTTAGGGCAGGCACAAGAGGAGGATCTAGCCCACGGTGGATGGGACTGCACCCTCTCTGAGACAGGCTGCAGAACTCCAAGAGGAAGGAGGAAATGGAGACAGGTGATGGAGAGGGAGGGGTTCAGCCTGCATGAGGGACATGGTTCTTTAGGTGGAACAGTAGGCAAGAGCTAGTCCAGGGTCAGGGTAGGCTCGGGGTACTGAGGAGAGAGAAATGAAGTCATGACTGGAGAACTTCTCTCAAGAATGACAGTAGGACGGGGTAGGACATGAGCTTCAGGGTTGCTGACAGGGTACTAGGGCACAGAGAAAGCTCTGTTGAAAGCTTTGGCCACAGTACCTGTGCCAGGCTCCAAGCTGAGTGAAGGCAGAACAGAACTAATGCACCATATAAATAGGGTATGCCCAGAGAGGTTGGGAGAGGTCCTGTTGGGTGAAGAGATCCCAGGGAAAAGGGAAAGGTGTTGATTTTGTTCCTCTCACATCCATCCTCCCCCAAATTATAAGAGGATATCAGAAAAGGTCAAAGTAAAGGACTAAAACCACAGACAGACATATCAAGGGTCAAGATCTCGGATGTGCATAAGCATCGTAGGGAGGTGAAGACCTTTGGTACCAAGGAGGCTGAGCAGCAATGAAGCTGTAGGATTTGATCAATAATTGACACAAAGGTCGAAATTACAGAGGACAATAAGCAGAGATGAAGAATAAGGACCCCTGATGAAGTCAGTATAACAATAGATCTGCAAGATGTTAATGGATACACATCACAGACACATACATTTTTAGGGAATGAGGTTATTCTATAGTTTGGAAAATGCCAGATTAAAAAAAGATAATAAAGTTCTTTACTGTAAGACTTCCCAGAGCTTAAAATGTTAATGTACTTAAATGGACATTGTAATTCTCCAAGAAAGAGAGCTACAATATCCAGAATTTCCCAAACTTCTTTGAGAGTAGAATCCCTTTTTCTTTGTAGAGGATCATACTGTGGAACTGTTCTTGGAAAACACTTCGAGAGATGCAGGTCCAGGGTACAAAAGATTGTGCCACAGCAACAGAGTTTCCCTGGGAACAGTGGAAACCAATGAGGAAAACACATTGGTGAGGGATAAGGAGGCAGAGAGGAATCATGAGGAGGTGTGTATGCACACAAAGATAACAGGGTGAAATGGATCCTACATGGGAAAGCTGGATAAAAGGGACAATGGGTGCTATGACTTAGTACAAAGGACGCCAGAGAGGCCAAGGGGAGCTCATGAGCTATGAATGACAGGGCAGAATGGGGCAGTGCTAGAACAATGGAGGCTCACTGAGAGACAGCCCCAGATCCTGCCGCACAGACGTGCACACGCCCACATGCAGAAGCTTCTGGGCTGCCCTGGATTATTACCGATGCCCGTTCCCATGGCAGCATGGCTCTCCTTTCGCCTAGCCAAACCTGGGTGCTAGCAGAGGAGGGCAGGCACAATTAACAAACAGCCTGTTTCTCCACTCACCACCTTCCTTGCAGTGCTTTCTTCTTCTCAGAAAGAAATCCAGCTGTTAAACTGCATTATTTAATTCTAGGTTTCTTTATTTTGTTTTATTTTTCTGTTTTATCTTTTATCTTTTAAAAGCTCAGGATGTAAGAGTTGGTTGGTTTGGGTTTGTTGTTGTTGTTCTTTGTTTTTTGTGTTTTTTTTTTAGATGCAACCAGTCATTATCTTCCCAGTATATTCAGTGTCCTTCTCAAACATGGAAGGGCAATGTTCCCTAATCCCAGAAGTTCCTGGCACCACAAGTGCAGATGCAGTTGAATAAGGCTTACCCCAGGCTGGCCGGCTTACGCTGGCAAATGGGGGAGAGCTATATGCCCCAGCCCCCCTCGTCCTGCTCAAGGAATTTTCTACCTGCCTCATTCCTGACTGCCTTCCTGGCCATGTTGCTTCTATGAGTTCCATTAGGACAAGCCCCTACCACTTGAGAAGGTTTTTTCTGGGGCTTTGCCCCAGGGTTCTGACTGAATTTATATGGGAAAAAATAAACCATGAACATCAAGCAAGGGTCTCCATGTCAGAGTGCACTGTGCATGCATATGCCCCAAATTGATGTGGAACAGGATAATGCTCAGAGGAATGCATTAGATCCAGGAAGGTCTCCTGGAGGAGGCAATGTAGGAACTGACTCTGGAAAGAGAAGAGAGGCTCAACCTGGCAGACGATGTAGAGAAGGCACTGCAGAGGGAAAGAAGTGTCAGGCATGAGGGAAACAGGAGGATTGGCAGGATATCGAGGGGACAGGAAGAACATCACGTTAACTAAAGGCCATAAAAAGAAAGAAGAAAAAATAAGATTGGGCTCCCAGAAGGCTGTGGGCCACATCCTTGGGAGCCCAGGCTATGGGGATCAGCAGAAATCAGAGGCCTGGCATTGCTCAGTGGCCCCTAGGACTTCTGCACAAGGTCTTCCCCTATGCTTAGCAAGCAATCAGAATCCAAGTTTACAAAGGTTTTGGAGGTTGTCTTACTTACTCTCCCCGTACCCATATCACTGCTGCATAATGCTGCCAAGGAGTTTTTCCGCCTGTGTTGCAACATCTTAAGTGACAGGGGCTCATTACCTTGTAAGATATACTATCCCCTAATGGGAAGAGGCAGCTGCCAGGTCACTCTCATCTAACAGCAATGACAATAATAAATTCCTATTGCTACTACTGCTAATAAAATTATCATAATATAGAATACAATTAGTCCATACAAAGTCTTCTGCGCATTCCCATTGCATGCCTGCCCTCACTGCCCACATCTACACTCTGAATCATCGGGTTCTTGCTTTTTCTCTGATGAGGAGTGAGACAGTTGCTCCTTAGCTTCCCCTTTCCTTTATCCCTCCCCGCCTCGTCTTCTCTCTATTTTGGCTGTCACCCAACAGCCAGACCAACAGTGCCTGTGGATGAACTTCTGCTCTACAGGACTGGACTAGCTCTTGCTCTGTGACTCCACTGCTACTCCTTGTAGATAATCAAAATCACCCAAAAATTAAGGTTTGGTCCATGAGGTATAAGCATGTGGAATGTTTCTCAAAATACAATCTTTGGCTACTAACACTGTCTACCCCAGCCCCTGCCTCAGACCTTATCCGAAATTCTGATCCAGAAGACTTAGCATGGAGCCCTGGAACAGGTACCCAGAGTGATTCTGGCATATCTTATTGTTTGAGAATGGCTGCCTTAGGGGCTATGGCCAGTCTTTGGCTTCAATTATATCAGGGGTCACCAGGCTTTTTCCTTTAAGGGTCAGATAGTAAATATTTCAGGCTCATGGGCCAAATGGTCTCTGTAATAGCTACTAAATTCTGTTGCTGTAGTGAGAAGGCGGCCATCAAAACTACCTGTAGTAGGTTAAATAATAGCCCACAAACATATCATGGCAAAGACTTCGCAAATATCATTAAGTTAACGGTCCTGAGATAGGGCAATCATTCTAGATTATCTAGGTAGGCCCTAAATGTAGTCACAGGTATTCTTAAAAGAGGGAGGCAAAGAAAGATTTGACACAGATGCAAGAGGAGAAGGCAATTTGATCCTGAGGGTAAAGATAGGAGTGATGTAGCCACAAGCCAAGGAATGTCTGCAGTCATGGAAGCCGGGAGAAGAACGGAACCAATTTTCTCTTAGAACTTCTGGAAGCACAGCCCTGCTGACCCCGAGATTTAAGCCCCTGAAACTGACTTCTGGCTTCTAGAACTGTGCAATAATAAGTTTCTGTTGTTGTAAGCCACCAAGCTTATGGAAATTTGCTGCAGTACCAACGGGAAACTAATACACGCTATAAACAAATAAACATCGCTATATACCAGTAAAATTTTGCTTACAAAATCTGGTGGATTGCCCATGAGCTACGGATTGCTGACCCCCTAATGAGACATTAAGAGGTTCAGGTGCACAAGATGTATGGGAGAGAGAAGTCAGATATAAATATTTGGAAGTCATTATTCAGAAAAAACAAAAACCAAACATCTAAACAGGAACCCTCACTTGAATTCCCTTTGCCAGGACAGAGAGATAAGGAGGAGACAAAAACTCTAAAAAAATCTGTCCTTGATCCATGCAGAAATGAGCTCAAAACCTCAGGAATGTGCCAAGTGCACAGATTCTCCAGTTGGAGCAATTCTCACAGGGGCCTCATCAGCTCCTGCAGGGCCAGGGGGCTGAAACGGGGTGGGGTTTGGGGAATGTCCCTGTGGTTCTGATTGTCCTTTAGAACACCCAGCTGGGGCCAGAGCCCTCTTTTCTCTCTCTCTCTGCCTCAGCAGAAAGGAAGCAGCTGCCCCAAGCATAGCTTCCACCCTTACTTCTCCCTTACTAACAAAGAAGTGAGCCTAAACAAATGTGCACACACACAACTTCTCTAGATCCTTTACAAAGGAAAGTCCCACAAATACTCACCAGACACGAAGGCCACTTTTTCCTTTAGGATAGGAAGGACATCAGAAGCTTTCAAACCATCATTCCGAAAAGACCCTGTGGGACAACAAACCAGAAGGAATCAGGGTGAGAGGAGCCAGCTGGCTGAATCGCAGGGTCCCATACTCAGCCTCCCAAGCCCATCATCAGTCAACAGGTCCTGCCTTGTCCAGGTCCTACAGCCCAGCCTGATGGACCAGGAGAGGGTCCACAACAAAAGGGATACTTCCACATGATCCCAGCCATGGGGGTAATCAGGGCAGCAATTCCCTGGTCCTTCTCGAGGAGAGGACAGTCTAAGTCACCCTCCCTGCACAGACAAACTTCCATGCCCTGGGGGGCAAAAACAACAACCCTGTTGCTATTGAACAACTTGAAGAAGGGGGCCTTTTTAAAAATCATGTTTGTACCTCTAGTGCCTAGCACAGTGTCTGGAACACACTCAGCACTCAGTAAATATCTGTTGAATTAGTGAATTGATATCAAGATGGACTACAAAGTTCTAAATAATCCTTGTCTTTCCTCCAAGTGGCACAGCAACTATTAGTCTTCATTTTACAAACAGGGAAAGTAAATCACAAGACTCTTACAAATGGAAGCATAGTTGATAACAATACTCCTCTCACCACTTCTTCCTCCTCCCCTCAATGTCATCAACATCAGTCCACAACAGACATGAGATGGGGAGACACAAATCTCCTGGGAAGGAAATGCACTACCTTGTTTAACTCGTTCCCTTTCTAAATCTTGCTTCTCAGTTGGAAAGTCCTTTCTATGTTCTAGCTGAGTTCCTGTTAGGGGGCTAGGGGCAGAAGCTTGGGGCTCACAAAGAATGGAAACTAAAGATGTCCCTGGAGGAAGAGTAGTCTCAAGAGGGAAAGGACAATCCAGCCCAGTGTGAGATGTGTGGGAAGTCAGAACCCAGCTTCCACATAAAAGAACCCTAGGCTAGCCCACTGTACCCCTATCATTTAACCTAAGAACCCCACAAGGACTCTCAGGGAAAGCCACCCACACTCGCAGCCCTTCAAACTTAATTGGGGTCTCTGTTAAGTATCACCACCAGGGACATGACACAGATAGACCCCAGAAGGCGAGCAGTTGTATGTCAGCTCAGGGGGACAGAACCAGAGACCACGGATACCTGCACTGGTTCCTTTCTCCACTTGGCTTATACCCTTGGGGTCCAAATCTGACAATTTACAGAGGAAAGCAACATGCTGGGCAGGACAATCCCATTCAGTCCTTCAATCTCTAAAGATTGGCTGTTTCAAGAAGCCCATCTGGAAATTTTGGCAGCAAAATTCCAGGCCAGGCATAAGATCACTGGCCTAGGGAAGTGACATGAGCCAATTGCAAACTCAACCAAGGAGGAAGAGACATGTGTTCCCAGAATGCCAGTTTCCATGATCAGAAGTCATACCCTAAACCTAAAACAAATTTCCTAAGTGTCTCTGACCATTTTGCCCATTTCTTCTCTTTCATTTTTCACCAAATGAAGACTACAGGTCTTTTTATGCATCAGTTGCTTATCTTTACTAGCTCACAGAGAACCAGCTACAAGGCTCACTTTGAGAAGACCTTGAGCAACAGAAAAAAATCACACCATAAAAAAAAAATACTCTATCTTCAAAGCCTAAAAGCATTATTCTGAACTTTCTATCCTTAGTTTCTACAGATATTTATACCCTAATTTTATCTTCTCCACAGAAAAACAATTAAGTTTCACTAATAGAGACTAATTAGGATCAATATAAATTATTACAGAATTTACAAATGGATACATAAAGTATTTTTTCATCCTTATGCAACAAGGAGACATTTCAGCTTCCTTGGCAATCTATTAGGCTTTATCTCTTAGACAAAGATCTTGTGAAAAATGATACTTCTATATCAAAATACATTATTTTCCTTTGTGAAATATATCTTTCTATACATTGATTTTTAAAACATTTTCCTCTATATTACCATGCACTCTACTAATTTCTATAGAAAAAAAATGTTATATGAAAGTTAAATTTCAGTCCCGTCTTCTTTCAGATTATTTACGAGTTCAAAAATAGCAAGGCCCAAACTAATGAGATTTACTATATAAAAAGAGTCCACATAACCCTCTTCTCTACTAAACTCTTGTCCTATTTTTTTCTACTGCTCTTCCTCTTGTTCCCTACTATGTTTCAGTATACAAGGGAGTCCTAATTCTAAATAGCCCTAAGACCTTAAGGAAGAGTTTAAAATTTGCTGTAATGGAAGCAAAAGGTTCCCCATTCTATCTCCTCCCCATTCCCACCCTTGGAAAGGAAGAGGAAGCTCCCAGTCTCATCCGTCACACCCACTCATTGTGCCCCATCTCTTCCTTCTCCTCACCAGGGCCCAGGAGCTGAGAAAAGGTATGCAGCTTGTCCATGCAGCTTGCAGTCATGGGCTCCAGTAAACGTCAATACATTGGGTTGGGCTGTTCTAAGATTCCTAGAGCTTTCACTTCCCAAGCCAGGGTCCTCTCCAACCCTGTAGAGGCCACTGCTGGGCCTGGTTGTGTGTCCACCATAAGAAAACCTAAAGTGTCCAGATTTACAAAATCCATAACTAGGGGACAAGTCTTTCTAATAACAACAAACATTTTCACATTATAAAAGGGTTTGCTCCACAGTCTATTCAAATAAAAGTCCCCTCAGTGATTTGAATTAGTTTTTCATGTCTCAAAAATTAAATTACAAATAACTTTCCAATGATGTATGTATTATGCAAAGCCAAGTAGAACTAATTAGCCCAGCAGCTCAGAAATTGGTGACCTTGCATATAAAACCTATTTGCACTGGCTAAAGATCCTACGTATCATATCAATTCCCCCAGGGCCCTTGTGAAACCAGCTGTTGGAATATGTAATAAAGGAGAAGTTCATTGAATGCCAACTCAAACAGGACAAATGAAATAGCAACATGTTTTCACTATCAGGTACATGTCTTATTTGACTCATGGTAAATAAATATTTGATGAAAGAATAAATAAATGAATAAAATGTTGACCCTTCCTAAAACAACTTATACAAGGTTAGTGACTTCATCTGTCACACGAAGCACTGGTGATCTGAGTAGATGCCCTCCAGCATACTACTCAGCTCTAATACTCTGAGACTTTCTAAACCTTTCTTCATATTTTTTGGCCTTTAAGAGCCTCAGGTTATCAGATCAACATGCTTTAAAAAGAAGTACTGGGAATAAATTCCCTAACAAGATTCATTGCACCTTGGGAAGATAAAACAATTCACTGGCTTCCTGGCGCATTCCCCTACCCTGCTCAGAATCAGTTTATAGATGCTCAGGGGCAGATCACCCCATTTTGCAGGTAGCCCAAAATTCTAAAATGGGACAATAGTGATGGAAGAACTTCCATGAGGCTTAACCTCTTGAAGAAGGCAAGCTTACCTTGCCATTGCTATTTCTGATATAAGGTATATTTGATAGAACTATTACAAAATAAACTGTAGACCTAGCTTGTGCAACCTGTGGCCCGCAGGCCTCATACAGCCCAGGACAGCTTTGAATGCAGCCCAACACAAATTCATAAACTTTCTTAAAACATTATGAGATTTTTTTTGCAATTTTTTTTTTAGCTCGTCAGCTGTCATTAGTGTTAGTGTATTTTCTGTGTGGTCCAAGACAATTCTTTTTCTTCTAATGTGGCCCAGGAAAGCCAAAAGACTGGACACCCTGCTCTAGACCAATCATAGACCTATTTCCAACTTGGGGAAAAAAAAATGCCTATTGAAACAGTCTTGCTACCTCTAAAGAAGGCCTGAAAAGACAAAAAAAAAAA
>NW_016107883.1:1298399-1300232 GCF_001604975.1 Cebus imitator | reverse complement strand
AAAAAAAAAAAAAGAGCTTCTTAAAAATGAGTCCTAAAGCCTTGCTGCTCAAGGTAATAAGCATGCACCTAGAACCTTGCTGGAAATGCAAAAATCTCAAGTTCCACCCCAGACTTACAGAGAGCTTGCATTTTAACAAGAAACCCAGGTAAGGCCAGGCATGGTAGCCTATAATTCCAGCACTTTGGGAGGCTAAGGCAAGCAAGACAACTTGAGGCAAGGAGTTTGAGACCAGCAAGGGCAACATGATGAAACCCTATCTGTACAAAAAAAATACAATAAAAATTAGCCAGGCATGGTGGCATGCATCTGTAGTCCCGGCCACTCAGGTGGCTGAGGTGGGAGGACTGATTGAACCAGGGAGGTTGAGGCTGCAGTGAGCTGTGATTATGCCACCGCAATCCAGCCTGGGTGACAGAGCAAGACCCTGTCTCAACCCCTCCCCCGCCAAAAAAAACCAAAAAAAAAAAAAAACCCAGGTGATTCATATGCACATTACACTTCGGGAAGGTGTACTAAAGCATGTCTTTCCATTCCAGAGTTGCCTCACAGGCAGAAGATGGAGAAAAGCATCCTGTAGCATGGCCTAAACAAGACCTCTAAATCTCATCTAACACTGCGCATCACCTCTCTGGCTCCCACCATGGGAAGACCCCTCTCCACTGCCCAGAGATTCCAGAGATTCAGCCATTATCCTATAATCTATTACTCAAATTCAGCTCTGGAATAAAAAGGCTATCTGGAAGGTAGATAATTTCCCCCTCCAGGGCATTAAAACTAGACCACATCTTACTTTTTGGTGCCAGAGTGTTTCTGAATAACACCTGTCCAAGCTTCTCAGGTAGTTTAAACCATTCCTTCATACATCAGATGTTTTAATTTCACCACAAATCTTCCTTCCTATCCTCAGAGCTTTACCTTCTCTAACTATTCTTGGTACCATAAATACTGTCACTAATAATATTTACAGACCGAGAGGCCATCTCTAAGACAGCCCTGGAGGACAGAGAAGCCAGTCAATTTATGCTTCTTTATCCCACCTCCACCCCCACCCACAGGTATAAAGCCCTGAACACTGGATAATGCTGGACAAGAAACAGGAAGGAGGGGTGCTCCCACCTGGGCAGCTCTGCATCTGAGAACACAGTGCCCATCTCAGGCAATTCTCTCCCTTGGAGAGGAAACCAATTTCTGGTCTCTGAGAGTTTCCAGCCTAGTAAAATACCCAGTGTCAATTTACTCCTGATACCAGGAAGCTACCAGACTGTATGTATGTATGTATATACATAAAAGTGAAGACTCTGAGATTCTGATCAAAACTCTCCCACCTTGCCCCCAATCTGATCATCCTATATCCACTATGTCTTAATTATTGGTGCCATCATCCATGGAGCTAACCGAACAGAAATCTGGGAAGCATCCTAGACTCCTCCCCCTCCTCCATCACATATATTGATTCAGCTGCTCAGTTCTGTTGATCCTACCTCTTAAATCTCTCTCTAATGTGTCATTTCCTCTGTGCAATTTCCCTGGCCTCCTCATCAAGCTGAGCTGTCTTCAGTTGTACTTCATACTCCATCACTCCTGAATGGCATTTATGTGTTTTCATTTACTCCCCATTAACTGATCCTGATGCCTTGAGGGTAGGGACCATGTAATATTCCTTGTTCTACCCCAGAACCTAGCACAGTGCCTGTCTTTGTAGGGGCATGGATGAACCTGGAAACCATCATTCTCAGCAAACAGACAGAAGAGCAGAAGATCAAACACTGCATGTTCTCACTCATAGGCAGGTGTTGAACAATGAGAACACATGGACACAGGGAGGGGAGC
>NW_016107883.1:1266099-1298324 GCF_001604975.1 Cebus imitator | reverse complement strand
GGGACGGTGGGGGGTGGGGAGCTGGGGAGAGATAGCAAGGGGAGAAATGCCAGATGTAGGTGATGGGGAGGAAGGCAGCAAATCACACTGCCACGTGTGTACCTATGCAACAATTTTGCATGTTCTTCACATGTACCCCAAAACCTAAAATGCAATAAAATAAATAAATTGGGGAAAATAAATAAATAAATATTGTTCCATTGCAAAAAAAAAAAAAGAAATATTGAAACTGACCACACACGGGCAGAGAGGACAGAGAATGGCAAGATGAGGTGATCTACCAGGTCAGTCTCCCCAGAGAAGATGATCTTCGAACCAGATTGTAAGTAAGGGAAGAGGCAAGGGATGGTGGAAAGCAGTACATGCCAAGGCAGAGAAGGAGGGGCAAACAAACTGTATGCCATGGGTAAAGAGATTTTACTCAATGAACAGAAAAGCAGAGTTAGGGGGTGATGAAAAGGAGTGCATGGAGGAGGATAGGCTCTGTGGTCTGATTCCCAACAGGGTGGATGCCTGGAAAGTCATCAGCAAAGATGGCACTGCAAGTGCCATTGGAGACTCAGAGAGCCAGGTCTGTGCTACAGCAAGGGGCAGAGCTGGGTGGAATCTGGCTGGTTCCAGAAGAAGGCTGTGGCTTCTAAACAGGGCTTGGCCCAGCAGGCTCTGATCCCAACCTCCAGGTCACGTTTTGCTTTATCATTGAGGATGGGGGAAGTTGGGACTTGGCCCCTACTGAGGCTAGTGGTAGAACAGCAGATAGGAGCACTGGAACTTTGTCTCTTTTGATCTTCTCCCTAAGTCCCTTCCTGCCCAAGAGAGGCAGGAAGCATGTTTGTGGGTAACCTCCTGGAAACTGCTGGGACAGTAGCAGGCTGACAGTTTAAGACCCCATGAAAGTACAATATGAAACTGAATCATAAAGGAAAGTGACAAGGTCCTGCTCTCTTCTGTGCAGAAAATAGATGGGTGAAGCCCTTAGGAGAAGACACTGTCTGTGAAACTGGGGTTGGTAGAGAACCCATTAGATGCAAGATTTTCATTCTCTCTTATCTCATCCCTTCCTTTCCCACATTAACATAAGAGAAAGAGATAGAGGGGGCAAGAATGGAAGAAAACAGTAAGAAAAAGGGATAAGAGCAAGAAATAAAAAGGTGGAGAGAAAGATACACACACACACACACACACACACACACGAGAGAGAGAGAGAGAGAGAGAGAGAGAGAGAGAAATGGAGGCGAATGTTCCTGTCTCCTCTTTACAGACTCTAATGAGCTACTAAGTAAACTGTTGAAAAATTCTTCCAGTGACTATAAATATGTTCCTTAGAGTTCTCCTTAAAACGACTACCACTGGTCCTGTGTGGTGGCTCATGCCTGTAATCCCAGCACTTCGGGAGGCAGAGGTGGGTGGATCCTGAAGTCAGGAGTTCGAGACCAGTCTGGCCAACATAGTGAAACCCCGTCTCTACTAAAAATACAAAAATTAGCCAGGCGTAGTGGTGCGCACCTGTAATCCTAGTTACTTGGGAGGCTGAGGCAGGATAATCACTTGAACCTGGGAGGCAGAGGTTGCAGTGAGCCAAGATCACATCAATGCACTCCAACCTGGAGTGAGACTCCATCTCAACAAACAAACAAACAACAAAACAGAGCTACCACGAAGACAGGAAGTGTGTTCTTAGAGGAAGGAATGAACCTGGCAGAGAGAGAGAGACTGGGCAGCTTTATGTCAGCAACCAAACACACAGCACAGTGTAGAGACCCACATACCTCTCCCCAACCTAGGAATCTGCCTGTGCACAATGGGGCCAACACCCCACAGTCATCCTTCACCACTGTCACCCACAAACATCAAATAGACCAAGGAGCATCCCCCTCCTTAGGTGGCAGTTACGCAGGAGGGATGGTGCGGCAGAGTTCTCCTTGGCCATGGGATTTCTAAGCAAAGGACACCCAGGAGCCTCTGCTAACCTGACTTCAACACAAAAGGGCAGAAAACAATGTGTTGTTCTTTTGGCAATTGCTAAATACTGAGCTTTTCTAAGAAAACTGACCAGGTCTCCTGTAACATGAGGTAGCAACCAGGGACCTGGCTGATAACCAGGTTGGGCAGCCTTTATACTGGAGAAAAGCAATGTCTACCTTCTCTTGATTCTGATATGCATTTGAACTTCATTTTCATAAATGACCATATTCTGCCTTGCACTATAGTGAGCTGGACAGCTTCCTTAGGGTTCCTGCCCTAACTGCTCCATCACCATCTGAGCTGGATTCACTTGTCTGCCTCTGTATATCACTGGCATGTACTTCCCCGTTCTGCCATTATCCACCACTGCATCTGGCTACCTCACTAGACTCTAAGTTCGTTGAGGGACTCGATGCTTCTCTCAATAGTTTTAGTGCTTCGTATACAGCTGGCACTTAATGAGTGACCCAGAGGCAGAGTCTTTCACATCCCAAGTGTCATGGTACCTTCTGGATAAAAGGTGTTTAGTAACTGCCATTTCTCTTCCTCCCATGGTCCTTCTTTGTGCTTATTTCTGCCTCCATCTTCATCTTTCTTCCCCTCTCACATGAACTCTAATTGAGGCCAATTTCAATACTAACTTTCTAAAGTCAATATTAGCTATAAAGTCTTGGCTAATGGGCTACCTTTGAGGAACAGAAATTTGTAACACTTTCCATTGCTAAATTAGCTCCATTAAAGATCACTAATAATTAGCACTTCAAACATATGGGTAACGCCTCTCTAAGCCCAGCTAATGAGCAAACCATTTCTGTTTATTCTTCACAAGATTTAATATTAGCTCGAGTTGAGACCTCAGCTGCAATACACACAGGCTTATTCTCTCTTCCTCCCTCCCTCCCCAGAAAAGTTGACTTCTTGAGCGTAATGCAGACACAAGAAAATGGCCACTTCAGAAATGATTCTTTCCACCCACTGTGTTTGTTTTGAAGCTGATTCTTTTCTAACTCACCAGGTTATCTAAAGTGCTCATACATCACAGGTAGTAGCGATAGTGGTGGATTTATTGTCTTTTTTGTTACTTTAAGCACTGCTCTTGGATGGGCCCTCAAATTACACAGAACATTAGCTTGTCAGTGATGAATATGATCCAACTGTTGAACATTAACTGTGTATTTGCTATCATATTTGGAGAGAGTTACGGAGATGTCCATGGGCAGAAGGTGTGCGCTGTGCAAGTGGAGACATAGAAAAGCTTTGCTCCTTGGGACTCTCATCTCAGTCCCTCCTCCTTTTTCCCCAGCACCAATATCATTAATATTAATACTTAATTTAATCAGGGCATAAAGACTAATTAAACATGAAATTACTGATTTGAAAAGCCAGGTTTGGGCTATATCATTATGGAAGGCATCTAAATATGATATTGTCCAGCACCTCTTGGATGCCTCTCCCCTCACCTACCTCTACAACCCCCATGTGGGTGACAGTAAAGTAGCAATGGCTGACCACAGAGTTTAGGCCAAAGGACCCTCACAGGCAGCTCCTGGAGCAGACCCTCTCACCTCAGCCCACAGCTTCTCCCCACTCCCACTTGCACTCTTCCTGAATCTACAACCATGCCACTCCTGCTCCAGGGTCCTCCACCATGACCATCAGTGAGCAACGTCACAGGGATACACTGGCACAGACTAGGCAGAGGTCCACCAGATACATGGAACAACTAGGACCAACGTAACAACCAGGTTTGCAGAACTGCAGGTGCGGTCTGACAGCTGAGAAGGACACATCCAAAGGTCATCTCACTGAATAAACTAGCAAACTAAAGCACCCTCTCCCACTGCCAGGACATATGTGCCACTGTCCTTGGTCCTGAACTAGTGTGTGGCTACTTGGAGTGGCTGATGTCCATGCTGTCTTAGGATATGTCAACCATAAGAGAAAGAGGCAGAGATGAAAGAGATGTTAAGATATATCAGGGAGATAAAGAAATGTGAAGACACATTGGAGGGATATTCATACACAGAGATTACAGAAGAGAGGTTTGTTTAGTATTATTCTGCAAGGGGTTTGCAGAACACCACCAAACAAACCTCTGCCCTTGCTGTAGCACAGACCTAGCTATCTGAGTCTCCAATGGCACTTGCAGTGGCAAATTACTGCAGTAACCAAGAAACAAAGGTCTGTGTACCTACCCCTCCACACACACACACAAACAGCATAAGCCCTGTATGTCCTCTGATACAATGCTCATGTTTCTAGATAAATTGGCTTAACTGTATCTGATTGGTTAGCCATGAAAAGATTCCTGGAGTTTTAAGGAATTTTTGAGTCCCTACTTAAGTTATTGCCTTGGGTATCCAAACATATACAATTCAATTCAATAAACATTTATTGAGCACCTATGTGTCAGGCAAAGTTACAATCACTGTGGGTACAAAGGCAAACAATATAGAGTCCCTGACCTTAAGGGACTTTTATTTTAAGGAAATAGTCAGACAGATAGACATGTAATTTCAATATCATTCAAGAAATATAATACAGAAGTGTACATAGAGGACAAACATTCAGATAATCCCAAAGAGATACTAAAATTCCAGCTCTAAGGAAGTCTCTAAAACATGAAAAAGCAGTAACTAGAACAGAGGCAAAGGGTTATGGAATCATCACCCAGGTCCTTGATTGGACCAGACAGGTGGTGAGTCTCTGGTGGGTCTACAAGAGAGGAGAGTAACTAAGCACAATGGAGCTTTCCCGTGACCTAGACCCTATTCATAATAACAAAGAGATGAGTTAATGTTTGTTGAAAGATAAACAACAAAGCTTCCCCTATAGTCCTAGCATAACCAGGGCCCAGCATAAGCTAGAAAATTTGCCATGATCAGGAAAAAGTTTGACTCCTGAAGTCTGCTATTTCTTTAGAAAGAAGCAAAGCAATGTTAAGTACCAAATAGGAAACAAGAAGTGATCTGAATATCTCATGGAGCTATATTCCTTCTCCAGAATTCTGGAGGGAAGACTGGGTAATCCTCAACTCTACTCACCTGAGGACAGACTAGGTTATACTTTTCACCTGATAAACCAAAGCAGGCCTATAAATCCTGCCTCAAAATGTATGTGGTGGGGGAAAGCCATGAATCTCATGAAACTGTATGCAAATCATTTGCATATTCACCCATATGTGTCTATTTTTCTGGGAGACAATCTGTTTAAGTCCAGTTGTCAACAACTGGCTTTCAAAGGGATCTATGATGCCCTAAATCATTGAGAACCACTAACCTAGGGAAGTCACAGTGAGATTCTACAAGTTATCTTGGATTCTAACCACTAGACCCTATTATTTAGGCTCTGCCTCTCTCACAGCCTACTTTATGACACTCCTAGTTTAGCTGGAACCCAATACCATGGTTGAGCTGGCAGAGAAAGAAAATGAAATGATTTTGATTCCTTACTGAGATGAATGGAAACTGTGACAGAGGGTAGAAGGTGAAGGCTGTGTGAAGGATCCTGTGCTGTAAGAATAGGCTTTATCAGAGGTGATTCTCTCTTATTACGTAGCTACCAAAAGCTGGAAGAACTAAGGTTAGTTGAACAGAAAATGAGTTTTGTAGACACCAAGGCAGTACATTTACAGTACACCTTCCAAACTGATGACACCCCTGCCATTGGAGGGATGACAACTTGACCCCAGATCCTTCCTCGATTCATGACGCTGTGTCAAGGTTAGAGCCAGCAGAAAGTGTCTGCAAACATGTTTAACAAGATCTGCTGGAGCCTGGATAATGGCAGGATAAGGGTTCTGGAGTATTACTAGTGAGGGAGGCACCACAGGACATGCCTGGCCATTACTTGCTCAACATGCTGTCTTCTACTTAAGACAGCAAGCTCTCCCAGGACAGGCATGTCTTGAGAAGAAGGTCACAGCCCTGAGTCAAGCACAGGCTTTGGACAGAAGTCTGACTCCCACCTCCAGTACTTACTAGCTGTGTGTCCTTAGACAGCTTAACCTCTCTGGGTCTGTTTCTTTATATGAGATAAGAATACCTACACTTTATAAGCTGTTGTAATGATTAAGGGAGAAAAACTGAAAAACCAGATACCTAGCTGATATTAAGTAAACATAATGCTCACTCTTCTCTGCTCACTCTTCTCTATTCAGCTTGATATCTTCTTCATGGGGCCCGACACATGGTAGATGTTCAATAATAAGTGCTGATTATATGAATGAGTGAGCAAGTGAATGACTAAGTGAATGCAGTAAACTCAGAAAACAGCAGCTAAAAACTGCCTCCTCAACTTCCCACTGCACACCTGTAAGCCACACGGCTCACACCCATCTGTGTGGTTCCTTTGAATTTTTGTTTCCCTCTGCTACCCAATCTGGGCTATTTGGCGAGCATTACAACTACTCCTGCTCCCCTAGCCAGGTGCCCCAGATGTAAAGGAAAGCCTCCTGTTACCGAAGGAAGACCAGCTGCCCAGCTGATTGTGCGTTTGTCCCTCCTCCTGTGGCCAGTGGACTATGGTCATGGGCATCTCTGTGACTACAGGTGCCAGCAGCTGGCAGGGCTTGTTCCTTCTTCTTACAATTCCTCTTCTCCCTGCCCTTATGAGACTGGGTTCTACACAAAGATCTAGAGGTCCAGGTGGCATTTCTGAGAAGTATGCCTGCTGAAAACACATCCTGATAGTGGGGCCACCGTCTGAGATGAAGAAGCCCCCACATCTACCTGTAGGCAGCCTTCAGAGCCCCATGGGGAGAGGCCTGGGGAGAGTCAGATGCCTGTTCGTCTGTTTCTTAGTTGGCCTTGAGTTGTCAGGCGGTTGTAGGTAGGGGGAGTTCACAGAGAAAAAAAAGCTAGAGAGGTTACTTTACCCTTAACACACAGAGTGAGGTGTGAAGGCACAGGAAAGTGGTGAATACAAATCTAAGTGAGTTGGATCCTAAAATCTGCTTGCTACATGTAGAATAAATGTCCCCAGTGTTGCTTAGATTCTCAGTTCCATGCTCTCTGAAACGATTTTCTCACCAATTCCCCAGCACTCAGAATTTTCTCCCAGTAATCTTAGCAGAAGACCTCTAGGAGAGAGGCTGGGATACCTGCTCTTTCAGCTCCCTGGAAAAGAGGAGTCCTTGCCATGACTACAGAGCCATGAAAATGTCTTGTCCATGGATCAATGTGCATGTGTACTCAGAACATAGCCTATATGCTAAGATTAGAATAATTTTTAGTTAGGGAGCAAAGAGTTTTGTGATAGCTTTATATATTTCAAAAAATCAGAAACAACCTCAAATGTTCAACCTCATGGAATTGCTTAAATAAACCATGGTAAAACTTGATATACTCATTAAATGTGACACTATAGAAGTATAATACCCTTTGGGAGGCCAAGGTAGGTGGATCTCAAGGTCAAGAGTTCAAGGCCAGCCTGGCCACCTCTACTGAAAATACAAAAATTAGCTGGGCGTGGTGGCAGGCGCCTGTAATCCCAGCTACTCAGGAGGCTGAGATGGATGAACCTGGGAGGCGGAGGTTGCAATGAGCT
This sequence comes from Cebus imitator, assembly GCF_001604975.1. Classification (NCBI taxonomy): domain Eukaryota; kingdom Metazoa; phylum Chordata; class Mammalia; order Primates; family Cebidae; genus Cebus; species Cebus imitator. Next base: position 1,290,812 of record NW_016107883.1, on the reverse strand, counting down.
GAGATCGCACCATTGTACTCCAGCCTGGACGACAGAGCAAGACTCCACATCAAAAAAAAAAAAAAATAATAAGTATAATACCTTGGGGAATTTCTTGGTGTATTGTTAAGTGTGAAAAAGATTATAAAACAGTTATGTACAACCATGTCTCAATTGTACATATAGTGTCTGTGTTTATATGTGTATAAAAACCATATATGTGTGTGTATATATATATATATATGTGTGTGTGTATATATATATAATATATTATATATATTATATATATAATATATTATATATATATTATATATATATACACATACATACACAGCAGTTATCTCTGAAAATTTGGGTTACAGATTTTGTTAATGTTTCTTTAATTTTTTCTATGTTAGATTTTTCGTATTTATTATTGAAATAATTGGAAAAGAGCAAATTCCCTCCTTTGTATACTGATCCTTCATATCTAGAATATTTGCAAAATATTCATACACTTAACAATAAATTTAATAATTAGTTTAATAATTAGGTTGTGGTAATGGTAACAAGCCAAATAGCATTTTAAGAGCAGCCTTATTTAAAGTTTAGGACAACTGTGTTACACAGCTGTTCACTCTGCAATGTGATCCTGTGGCAAATAAAAAATGGCTACCATTAATCACAGATAAAGTTGTCTTATGACTAAAAGAACCGAAGTCCAAATGAGCTCTAAAAGAAAACTCCATTTTTTAGTAGGTATAATTTTCCAAGCATGCAAATAGGGTTTATCCCTTTGAAATGCAAGCTATAAAGGAAGATTCATATAAAATAAAATTCAAATAAAACCAATACATTGTAGGATTAAAAAGCTAAACATTATAGCAGATATCTGTTGAATGAATCTCTAAGTACCTGCTATGTGCAAAGGGATTTTCAACTAGATTTTTACCTAGAAAAACAAATAGATGAAAATAATTAAAAATTTTTTTAACAAGATAAATGGGTTAGACTTGCCCTACCAGATGTGAAAGTATATATTTTTTAAACTCAAATTATTAAAAGGTGGAGCAGACACAATAATTAACGTAAAATGAATGGAGCCTGAAACATAGCCCTAATACAGATCTGGCATATTTTAAAATCTAATGCATGGTAAGGAAAGAACCTAAAGCAATTCAGAAAAGATAAAGTAGACAGTAGATGGCACTGGCAAAACTGAGTATTTGGAAAATAAAAATCAAGTTAATCCTGACAACTGCATATCATACACCAAAATAAAATAAATTTTAGACAGATTAGAGTCCAAATCTTTAAAATGACATTTTTTTTAAAAAAAAAACCTTAAGAGAAAACGTGCATAGTCATTTAACTAATCCCTGAATAAGAAAGAGCTCTCAAGGCACAAAAGTCTTTAAAGAAATCACAAAGAAAAATATTGAAGGTTTTGTTTATGTAGAATTTAAACTATATGTCAGATTATAAAGGCAAATGACAAGCTGGGAAACGTGTATAACAAATATGACAGAGAAAAAAGTACTCAAAAACTTTTGAAAAATTATTCAAAAAATGGGCAAAGAACATAAATATACATTTAAAAAAAGAGGGAAAATGGATAATAAACATAAGAAAAAGTAGTCCATCTAATTATTAATAAAGAAAATGCAAACCAAACAATGAGATGTTTTTAAATCCATTAAATTTGCAAAGATTTTGAGAAGGCAATAATCATCAATGCCAGCAAGGGTTCAGCATTAATTACCTCTTCCTGCCAATAACCCTGTTAGTGCAAGTAAAATTGCTTCAGCCTTTTCAGAAAGTAATGTGGTAATAATGCAGTGATCTAGTGATACCCCTTCTGGATGTCTATGTGAAGGAACTAAGGAAAAATGAGGACAGATATTTGCAAACAAGGGGTTTCACATAACAGTTCTTAATGTGTCCCCAAACTGCAAACATCCTAAGTATCCAACAAAAAGGGCATAGTTAAAATAAACTTGAAATAGGTATAAATTAAATACAAATCAGCCACTATAATTTATATTTTTGAGTAGCTTTTAATTTCATGGAAGAATACTCACACTATGTAAAGTAAAAATTAGGATACTAATGATATACACACTATATAGGTTAGGTTAAATCATGAGATTGCTGAGACTCAACCTTTTTTTTTTTAGCCTTCTGAAATAGTGATTTAGACGTGATCCCACATATGAACATAATGTATTTCTAGGTTGTGAGATTATGTGGATATTTTTTTCTTTACATTTTTCTATAGTTTTCAAACTTTCTACAATAAATATGTATTAAAATTAATGTTGTAAAAGTATATAAAGACCATATTTTAAAAAATACTCCAAATTTAAAGCTATAAAACCACTTCTCTGGCTTCTCTTTTCTAGATTTTATAATCCTCTGCTTCTTTGGTCTCTTAATGCCCATGCCTTTCCTCACTTTTATCTGTTATTCTTTTTATTTGCATGTTTTATAATTCACTATTTGAGGTTAATCCCCCGAATAAGAAGGAGAACTCTAAAAAGGCTCTGATCTCAACTGTCAAATCTGTCTTCCTCCAAGAAGCCTTCCCAGGAAGGCACAAGAGTCATACAGTTTCTATCCCCAGATATGGCCTTATGTTTTTCTGTCAATAGAGGTACCACAGAAGGGGAAGGCAGGTAGCCTCCTCTCCACTTGTGTTGCCATCACTACTCTTAAATTGAGAGGCAAAGGAGAGCCCCAAGAAGCACTGAGAGAAGACATGTCACCAAGAGGTATATGTCTTCATCATGTACAGATGAAGACTCAACAAACATCCAAGTAGAATCTACAGCACGAGATGCTAGGTTGGGGTAACTGGGATTACTTCTCACCAGTGTACTGCTGGAGAGAGGCTGCTACTGCCCTCTCCTAAGCCCATGGGCCTGTACCTTTTACCTATGAGCCTACTGTGGGACCAGTGAATTGACTGATAGAATTAATGTTTAGAGCTAATAGATCCGCAATGAACATTCTGTTTATTTTCTGTAGGCTATGGACATATTTCTGTATATGTTCACATATTGTACTATAAAATAAATCATGTTACTATTTCAATTTTGAGCCATTTTTCTTATAGCAAAAAAGTTATCTCTTCCTTTGAAATGGCCTATTCAACATCTGGAAGATTCATCAATGTCCAACTCAAAAAAGTGTAACTTAGCATCACCATTCCTTAGTTTTCCCATCTGCAAAATGTAAGTAACAACTCATAAGTCTATCATGAGAATTAGCTGAGACTATGTGTGTACCTTGTGACTGGTAGATGGCAGGTGTCCAGTAAGTGTTAGGTGATAGAGTGAATGAATGAATCAGTGAAATGTCTGAACTGTGTGATTTGCCACTGGGCTCAGCTGTACAAACCTGGGAACAGCCAAACTGCAGAAACCATTTACAATTCAAGACACAATCATCCACATGCTGTCAGCTCCTGAAATTGTAGACATAATAACTTAGAGAAAATGTGCTGCCTCCAGAGAGCATGCTTTGCAAATTCAGACTACAGCAAAGGTGAGAACATTATAGTTCCCACAGGAAAAAAATTTCTTCAACTCTAAAATTTTATAACTCTGTGTTGTGCAAATGGAAAGAGTAGTCAAAATCTATTAATTTCTAGCTTTGTAGCTGTAGGATTAAAATCTTTCCATTAAAATCTCTGTGTAGATTTGGAAGCATTCACCAACCAACCGGGACCCATGGATGCTTGAGGGATTGTTCCATGCTAATAACATTGCTGATGGGGGAAAGGGCACTGGATCAGGAATCTGAAGACCTCAGTTCACTTTGTGTTCTTTTCTTATTTCTCCACCGCTTTCTGGCCTCCATTTCCAACACCAGTAAAATAAACAAGCTAGACAAGATGATGGCTGAGGTTGTCACTTCCCCAGCTGTTTCATTCCCTAAATCTGCTTTGCCGTAGAAGAGATAATGGCCTGCCAAAAGTTAGAGAAAGGAGCATCCCAGAGGAGAAATGAGAACCTCAGGGATAAGAATCATGCTGGGGAAATACCATATTTAATGAATTGCAAAATGTATCATTAGTTTATTTGCCATTTAAAAAGAAAAAAACTACTGCCAATTAAACTACTGCACACCATAAACTATAAGATGCATCCTAACTTCAGAGATGGCAAAATGTAGAAAGAAAAAGAGCACCTTAGAATCAGTAAGTATGGGAACTAGTATTTACTGGGTGCCTTGTCATATTCTAGGCACTGAGCTAAGTGCTTTATACATACTATTTCATTTAACTCTAAAACAACCCTGTGAAAAAAATGAACATATTGGGAAGACCAGTATTTTATAGAGGAAAAACTGAGATACAGTGAGGGTTTACATAACCTGCTTAAGGTGATTTAGTAGGGAGAAGAGGTAAGATTTGAACCTACAACTATTTCACTCCAAACTCCATCTTCTTAACCCTTTACTCTCTGAAGAAACACGGGCATTTGATACCAAATGAAAATGAGTTATTTCATGGTTGTAAGACTAAAATACTAAAACTGTCAGAACATACACTAAAGGAACTTACTAGGATGAAATACTTTGAACTAGAGGAACCCTGGAGATGATGTAATACAAGCACATACTTTATAGACAAGGAAACTAAATTCCAGAGGGATAATATAATTTGCCCAAGGTTATGTAGCCAGTTAATGCAAAAGTTCATATTCTAGAATTTTGCTAGGTCATAAGATTAAGTTTGCAAGTCTGGAATTTCCAGAATCTACTCATTCCTTTCTTTTTTTTTTTTTTTTTTTATACAGGGTCTCGCTCTGTTGCCCAGACCTAAGTGCAGTGGTGAGATCTCAGCTCACTGTCATCTCTGCCTCCCAGCTTCATGTGATTCTCATGCCTCAGCTTCCCCAGTCCTAGTAGCTGGGATCACAGGTGCACGCCACCACTGCCCAGCTCATGTTTTGTATTTTTAGCAGAGATGGAGTTTTGCCGTGTTCCCCAGGCTGGTCTTGAACTCCTGAGCTCAGACAATCTGCCCACCTTGGCCTCCCAAAGTGCTGCAATTACAGGCGTGAGCCACCATGCTGGGCCCAGATATGATTTCTAATCTGTCTAGTTCTAAGAACCCAGCATGTTTACCATTCTGTTCCTGTGGACTCATAAGTACAATAAGACTAATAACACCAACCTCATAGAGAGACAATGTAGATAAAGTCCCTATAAATAATCAAATGCAGCTATTATAAGCATGACTGTTGAAGGAGTTTAGGGCTTTTACTATCCCCTCATTTTTCCTGACTATTGGTTATCATTATTATTACATTATTTTCAGACAGGGTCTTACTCTGTCACCCAGACTAGAGTACACTGACATGATCATGGCTCACCACAGCCTTGATCTGCTGAGCTCAAGCAATCCTCCCACATCAACTTCCCAAGTAGCTGGGACTATAAGCAGGCACCACCACACCCAACTAATTTTTTAAAATTTTTATAGAGATGAGGCCTCCCTATGTTGCCCAAATTGGTCTCAAACTCCTGGGTTCAAGTGGTCCTCCTGATTTAGCCTCCCAAAGTGCTGAGATTACAGGTATGAGCCACTGCACCTGGCTGGCTATTGGTTCTTATATAAATCAATCTATTTTGCATGTTCTCATCTGAAGTGCATTTTATTGGCTAGAGGCAGTGGAAGCAGGAGAACAGGGTTTCTTCATCTCCCTTTATAACAGACCATTTTCCCCAAGCAGAGAGCTAAAACCCTGCTCTATCACAACTGTTCACAAGCTCACTTTAGTTGTTAGCTTTAGTCGAGCTATCTGCCCTTCCATTAACTCTTTAAACAAGGCCTTTAAAAATCAAGATTCTTGAAGAAGTCCCTTTCCTTTCATAATTCATCCTGCTTGTCTTAAAGGGAAAGCCAACCTTTTTCCAAGGCATGCACAGCACTCCAGACTTCACAGCATTTGAAGCTCAAGGTCAAAGCAATTTATGTTCAACCTTCCAGCCATTAGGGGCTGAGTGCCAGTACAGGAAAAGTCCCTTCCTACCATTATAGGGACCTTTGTGCTTCTAGTTACATACGTGTGTGTTAGAAGACAATGTGTGATAATTATGGTTCAGGCTGCCAGGAGAAAGTGTGGGTCCTCAAGCTGAGATGGAAAGCACCAAAGAAGCTGCATGGCCAGGATGTGGGCTGACTTAATAGTCCTACTTTCCATTTTAAAGACACTGAACTTGTGGGAAACGCATGAGCCCAAACTGACAGTTAACAATGTCTGTGGAAAGCCCAGATGGTAAAGCCAGCAGGCAGACCAAGGTACCCCTGCCCCACTGGCAATCACTTACCTCACAGAACACAAGCTTTGTAAATCAAGCAAAACAAGAAGTCACTTTTCAGCTTCTGCCTTCCCAAGGCCTGCTTAGCTGTTGTTTTGTTCTTGCTACTTTTGTGGGATTTTGTGGTAGATGCTTGCTACCATTAATTAAGGGCCACTTCCTAAGTGCTTTATATGTCTTATGTTGTTTAATTCTCTCAACTACCCTAAGGGGTACATATTGTTTCCCACATTTTATGGGTGAAAAACTGAGGATTAAAGGAAGCAAATAATGAGCCAAGGTCACAGAGCTAGGAAAGAATAAAGTCAGGATTTGGATTTGGGTCTATCCTATTCCAAAGCCTGTACATGAAGCCTCATACATATAGATCTGTCTCATCTAGCTCCCAAGTCACCCTGGACAGGGCATATCCAGAACTTCAGTCTCTCTAGGGTTGGGATGTAGCCATGTTTGGTGCAGCCTCAAACACAGTATTTGATATACTTGGGATGAACCTGCAGGCCCCAAGTTTCTAGACAATTACAAGACAGACAGTTACAGGACATAGGCTTCTCACTCAGTTTCCTGCTGAGCCCTGTAATTAGCACCTTACAGCTAGCACTGTGTTCTGAAATCCCACCTATTTAGGGCCTTGCCCATCCCTTGCCATGCCCCTTTCCTGGCAGGGGAAGAGGGGAAGGATGTCTCTGTGCTGCTAGTCATGGCCTGGGGCCTGCCAGGAATGCAGTGATGGCCCAGTAGTGTAGGACCACAGACTAGTCTGACCTTGAGCATCTCCCCCAACTTGCAAACTCTGGTGACTCTCCCTTGCAGAACTCCTCACCTTGGATAATGACACTGGCCTGAGGGAAACTTGTTGTTGTGATGTTCCAGTGGGTGTCCAGTATTTCACTGCTGATGCTTGCCTCTCCAGCTAGCCCAATAGTCCTTTCACTCTCAGGCCAGATATTCTACCAACCCCTCAGAAAGTAACATCAATGGTGTTCTGAGGTGGGAAATCAGTTTTCTTCATGTAGGCAAGTGACTAAAACAATCCACAGGAGACTGTCTGAGGCATTTTAGACAACAATAAGTGGCTAAATGGAAATGAAAAGTCCCATGAAATTCCCCATCCCAGTGACTGTTAATGATGTGGTCATTATAAACACAACAGCAAATATTATTACCAATTTCACGTGTTGACTAAAACCAGCTGATATATTCAGTAAAGCACTCCAGTCCTGGAAAGTCGTGAGAACTCATGTAATACTGTAAGTCCAACTTAGATTAAATCTTAGTCTAACAATGAGAATGAAGCTGTATTTCTCAACATGTAACACTACCCAGAAAACTTTATGCAATAAGCACAAAAAGTCTTCTCTGGTGACCTGGACTGACCTATATCCATAGTGGTGATGATTTCCACCAATCCATATAAGATTGGTGCAGAGATTGGCCAGATGCTTACGAAGCTCATTCCCTCTTCTGAGGCACACGACTGTTACATTTCCCAACCTCCCTTTCAGTTAGGAGCAGTTGTATGACTGAGCTCTGGTCAATGGAAGGTGAGCAGAAGTATCATATGCCACTTCCAAAACTGGCTCACAAAATCATGCCACTTGTATGTCCTCCACACTCTCTCTTCTCCTCCATCCTCCGATGGCTGGGTGCAAAGCATCCAGTGAAGGACTGCAAGGCCCTATAAGCAAAGCCACTGAATGGAAAGGTTGAGTCCTAGGTTGTCACCAACCAGGAACACCTGCAGGAGACTATGACATGAGCGAGAAATAAGCTTTTATTATATGATCTCTAATATTTACTGGTTATTACAGCCATTAATCTATGCTGACCAATAAGCAGAGACTCTCTTAATATCAGCATAGCAAACTGTGAAGACTGAAGAAATTACTTTCCACCTCTATCTCAAAATCTTATGTCAGGTGTTAATGTATTTTATAAAGGATACACATGGTTTCTTTAAAAGCAATAAGAATATGTCAGTGATCTAGGTACAAAAACTGCAGGAGAACTCAAAGAGAAACAGAATAATGAGCACAGGGGAGGGGAAAACTTGGAAGAATTTAGATACCAGCTGCCAGGGATTTGACAGGCCCTCCATTCTTCTCCCTAAGAGTTCCTCCACTCTCACACCTCTTACAAACACATGTGAGTATCAAGTAAATTTTAGGGAATGATATGAACATAAGGTATGATACTATTATTATTCTGATTCCCAAATGTAAATCGTTGGCCTTGTTTCTCACCCAATCTATCTCCAGTTGCATCTCCAACCTCCAGTAGGCATTTCCATTAAATGGTACCCAAAGTTCAAAACTCACGCCATCTTCTACTCTGTGTCTCTAAATGTGTCTGCATTTCAGGGAGGCAAAGAATTATTTGCTTCATACCACATGGGAGGACCATTACAGCAATTGAAATCCTCTCATATTCTTTTATGAGATAGATATTATTGTCTACATTTCATAGATGTGAAAACTGAGGCTCATAGAAGTCAAATGATTTGCCCAAAGTCACATGGCTGTTTAGGAGCTGTGAGAACGACTTTCATTTGTGTAAAATATCATACCTAATTGGAGTGCTCCCTAAAACATTTATCTACACCTGGTGGTGTGCTAGAGGCTGCTCGTTCTGGTTCCTGAGAACCAGCTGTAATTTTCAGAATTTTTGCCAACTCTTTGTTAAACTGGTTGGTAGCTTGAAATCTGCTATGATAGGAGAAAAATTACACAATAGAAATCAGCAAATGTTACAAACACCACAACCAGAGCTTTTATTCTTCCCTGGAAACATTACTAGCATGTCACTGACTATGTCTTCCTATTTGGACCAGTATGTCAAGGCAACAAAAAATGTCCTGATACTCTTCTGTTGGAATTTCAGTACCAATAATAAGGAAATAACTCCTGGATTGTAGACTTTGCAAACAAAAACTTGAAAGAGTAAAAGCAAATGTTACAAGACGCAAAGGAATTAGGAAGAAGTATGTCTCCCTTAACACAGCTCAACCTCTGACAGTTCCATGAGGAGTTCTCCTAGTAAGCTGATAAGAAATAATTTGGAAGGATAATACTAGTTTTAGGTGGGGAGACAGTTAAATTCTGGAGCAGTATGGAGGACAGCTTTGGAAAGAAAGGCCTTAGATATTTAGTTTTTAAACTAAGAGGTGGGGGAGGCATCACAGGTCCCTTGAGGTAAATTCTAAAACAGGGATTATTATTATTTTTTTTTTTACAAAAAGAAGAAGAACGTGCAGTTAGCACATTAATGCAACAGCACAGATAATCCAAAGCTGAAGATAAAAATCACATGATGAATTCCAAAGCCAAAGATAAATGACTGGAATTTTTTCTTTGATCTACGTAAGATTTACCTTCTTGAATCAAAGTGCATCTTAATTAGATGAGTATGCACCAATCCAATATCTGCGGAAAGGAGCATAGAAGCTTATGGGAGTGGTTAGAGGCAGTCAGCCTGCATTCGTTTCTTTTTCTTTTAAAGTAAACATTCCACATGTGGAGAATAATCCCCATGTGAAAAATAAAGAAATCAGTGTTTTAATTTGTAGCCCACAGCAGTTTGTTTCTAAACCTGGCTTATCATCAGATTGGTTTAGAAGATTTTTAAAAATAAAAAAACTTGGTGTTACATTTATATTTAGATTCAATGAGTCTAAGGAATTCTGTCTACCAGAACCAAACAGACTCATAAAAGCGTAAGAGCAAAACAATAATTGCTGCAACTAAAGGATCCTATGAAGAAACCTACATAAGGTTGACCAGCCAGAGAACAAGAAAACACTTAGAACAGGGGATTCCCATTTTTTGAAGAGGTTGCAATTACAGTAGCCCCTCAGTAAACACAGCAGTTTAGTTCTAGGACCTCCGCATATATCAAAATCTGAGAATACTCATATCCTTCAGTTGACCATGTGGAACTCACATATTTGAAAAGACAGCCCTCCATAAACAAGAGTTTCACATCCCTCAAATACTGTACTTTCAATTTGCATTTGAAAATTGCAAATGCAATTGAAAAAAATTCATGTATAAGTGGACCCATGCAATTCAACCCCATGTTGTTCACATAGATCTGGCAGGACTCTGCATGTAAGGCAGAAAGACTAACTGCCATTTACTAGCTACCTTTGGAGGGCAATTACTTAATGTCACCAAGTCTTAGAATCCTCATCTATAAAATGGGAAGACTTCTGAATTGGTAGGTTACTGGAAGACAGAAAGCACCTATCATAATTCCTGGCACAGAGGAGGTCATTGTTAGTTATTGCCCTATTATTATTATCATTATTATTTTTCTTTATCACTCTGCCTTGGAAACATTACCCCAAGCCAATATACATAAAGCTATGAAAGCTGCTCTCTGGGTCCCTCCAACCTCTCTCTTCCAGCAGAAGCCCATGGCAGGCTCCTGACCCAAAACCAGCCTCCTGGTTCCTTTGGTCTTAATTTCCATTCCTGACAAATGGGCACAATCAAATCGAACCTGTCTTGGCCAGAAATGCTAATGAAGAGCCCAAGAGAATGTGTTAATGAGAAGGCTGACACTCAGCTCAGGGATAATGAGCCAGCCTGTCACTGTCCCTGGGAGCTTTCCCTCCCTGGTCAGGGAGAATGTTGGTGCCCCAAACTGCTGCACTGAGCTTCAGCTAATTGGAAGTTTGATGACAGATGACACCAGGTTTCTGGGAAACAAATGATCTCTCCAGCCTCAGAGTTCTGCAGTGAGGAGGAGGGAGGGGTGGGAACTTCCCCAGAGTACTGCAACCAAGGTTCCTGGGGGCAGCACATAAAACATTAATGGAACTCGAGCCACCCCAGAACTATCAGGGAGGAAAGGAGACAAGCAAAGCTACGAGTGGAGAGTGCTGATGGCCCAGCCCGCCAGCTGGCACGACACACTGCAAATGAGATGCAGCCAGCCAGAAGGGCAGCAGGACAGCCTCCGAGGACCACAGCCACATTGAGAGCTCCAGAGACTCTAGAAGATTCTCAGGAATTAAGGGAACCACACTTAGTCCTCTCCAGAGGGGAAGAAGTATGTCTTGAAGAAAAGGTGATAAAGCAAAAGTGTGGGGGAAGGGCCCTCATTGTATCTGTTGTAAGAAATAATCACAGGAAAGACAAGCAAATACCACACATGAAGGAGGCAGGCTTGTAAAAAGGGTAAGGGTAGATGGATAGCCCCACAGAAGGTGAAGGAGAAGAGACCAGGAGAAGGAAGAGGGAGGGTTCAAAGAAAATTAGGTTACCCAACTTCTCATTAAAAAACTAGGATGGGCTATGTGGTGGCTCATACCAGGCAGATCACTTGAACCTATGAGTTTGAGACCAGCCTGGGCAACATGGTGAAACACCCATTTCTACAAAAAATATAAAAATTGGCTAGGCATGATGGCACGCACCTGTAGTCCCAGCTACTTGGGAGGCCGAGGTGGGAAAATCTCTTGAGCCTGGGAGGTTGAGGCTGCAGTGAGTGTGACTGCACCACTACAATCCAGCCTGGGTGACAGAGTGAGACCCAGTCTCAAAAAAACAAAACAAACAAAAAAACTAAGGTGAAGTGCCTGCCACTTCTCTACACAAAGAGGGGGCTTTCCAGATCTTCATGCTGATGTTTTTCCTAATGTAAAATTTCCAAATCACTTCCATGCCAAGCACATAGAATTTCATACTTGCAAGCTGAGCTAGCTCTGAGGCTGCTATGCTTTCCCCTGCAGGTGAAGGTAGGTAGAAGACAGGAAGAAGTGGGATTGATTAGATTTGACAGGAAGTGCTTCCCACTCCGCCCCAGCATCTGGCCCAGCCTGGCCCCATCACAGGGCTCCAGCTGGCCCCAAACTGCTGAGTGCATGAGCCCCATTTTTCAGCAGCTGCTGCTCACAGCTCAAAGGGCCAAACCTAGCTAGAGATATAGATGTGGCCCAAGTAAAAGCCACTTCTCCCCCAAGACAGAAACCAGTCCCTTGACTGCATTTATTAATTTAATTTATAAGTCCTCAAAAGTTAAACATTCTCAAAAAGCAAACACTGCCAGGTCTATCATTTGTTTATGCTCAGTGTCCTCCATTAGATTAGGAGCAACCAGGGGGAAGATCTGTACATTTCCCTTCCCACAAGGAGCTCTGGAAGGATGAAGATCACATCCATCAACTTGTACAGACCCCAGCATAGCCATCATACACCAGGACTTTATAAATGTTTTTTGATGAGAACAGCATTTGAAATTCTTTTATTACCCCAAAGAATTCTATTTCAGGAAGGGGAAATTTCTGAATACTAGTGATGTTTTCTTTTTTTCTAAGAAAAAAACATATACAAAGCTCCAGTCCTCCAGGGAAAGTGCCAAGACACTGGAGTGACCAGGAGCTCAGCCAGATGGAGTCAAGGAAAGTCATTGTTCCTCCTGCAAGGAAGGATGGCCTGTACCATGCAGTGTCTCCACCACCCTCTGAGACCAAGTTCAGCTGGGACTTCCCAGGCTTCAGAATCCTACATTAGGATTTGGCAGAGAGTCACACAGAAAGCTCTGCAATAATGGCTAAAACAAGTAAGGTGCTTATTTGTCTTAAGTAAGAAGTTGGAGCTGGCATTCCAGAGCTGCCTCAATGTCATCTTATGCCACCATCTTTATACATAGCCTTTGTCTCTTGGTCACAAGTTGGCTGCAGAACCTCCTGGCATCATATTCCCATTCTAGGAAGGAAGGAGGGTGAAAAGCAAATAGCTGTTTCTTTGGATGGCTTTATCTTTATTTAGGAAAAGAAGATAATCCATTGGCTTGTGGCTGTATATCAATAGTCAGAATTGTGTCACATCTTCCTCAGTACTAAGGGAAGCTGGAAATTTAAGTATTTCACTCTCCATCCTTGATAACAAAGGAAGGAAAGAGAGATTTTTGGAATATTAAGTACACTAACCTGCATTATCTATGCCATACACACAGATTCACAAGTCAAATGAACACTTACACTACCCTCCCAAGAGGGATGGTACAAGGTGGCTCTTAATTTCTACTCTCTCAATGTGAAAAGCTGTGAAAAAACGTATCCCAGACTTAGGAAAGCCTCTCAGACTCCTAGATGTAACCCCTCCCATGTAACATGCTGAGTCACTTTTATGTGCATTCTCTCATGTATTGTTCACCACAACTCCCTAGGGCATGAGCTACAGAATGAAAGTTTCTGTCTCCCTGTCCCAAATTTATACGTTGAAATTCTAAATGTAATGGGATGGTATTTAAAGAGAGGTCTTTGGGAGATAATTAGGTCCCAAGGGCAAAGCCCTCATGAATGAGACTAGTGTCCTTTAAAAAAGACCCCAGAGAGCCCACTAGTCCCTGCTTGCCATGTCACACAGAAGGCATTGTTCATGAGGAACATGCCCTTGCCAGACACGGAATCTGCAGGCACCTTGATCTTGAACTTCCCAGCCTTCAGAACTGTGAGAAATAAAGGTTTGTTGTTTATAAGTCACTGAATCTACGGTCATTTTGTTATAGTAAGTTAAATGTACTAAGACAAGAAGTCATCTCCATTCCTACTCTTTGACTCTGTGGGTTTTTGTTTATAAGCCACAGTTTATGGTATTTTGTTATAACAGCCCAAATGAACTAAGACAGCAGGGATGATATTTCACTTTTAAGGAAAGGCTCAGAGAGAAGCTACTTATCAAGTTTTCCATGGCTTACTAGTGATAGAACCAGGTTCTGAACCCAGTTTTCTAGTGTCAGCCCAGTGCTCTTTTCATTACACCACCAGCCACCTTCTCACCCTGCACACCTGAGTTTTGCTGTCACTGCTGCAACCACCGCCCTTCCTGTTTATGATGCTAGTTTCCCATTTCAAAATTTAGACATATGCAGAAGAGGAGGATCAGTCATGGGGAATCTGGCAAATATCATAGAAGGTTAAAAAACCTTTTCAGGAACCTCTTGCTCTTGCCAACAGAACATGCATCTTGGTAGGATGCTCTATCAAAGCTCACCCACAAGAGGTACTAAAAAACCAAATCCAGTAATAGATGATGCCTTCCAGTGGTCATCTCATCTATCTTGCCTCGCTCCACCCACCTCAAACAGCCAAAACAGATCCTGACATTCTCTAAAGCTTCTACAATTGCCGGCTTGATGATGTTACTGTACAGGATCATATTGCTCAGGCTAGCCACATTCTCCTCCAATGGAGCACTTAGATCGCTGCATGGTAATTGCCTGGCCACTGTTCTGACTTCTGTACAAGATCCTTTACTCTTTAAGAAAAAAGAATTGCATCTAATTCAGTATTATTTTCTCAACATTTAGCATGATGCTTGGCACATGTAAGTTCTTAATAAAAATTATTTGAAAAAGTGAATGTAAGTCTTTCTTGTTAACATTTCTTTTTGCCCTCTCCAGAGTATAAAAAGAAACTAGCTTGTTACTCTCCTATGGGTGCCCAATTTAAGACTCCACAGATCACAGGGAGGACAAAATTTGGGCTATTCAACACAAATCCAGAAACTCTTTAGGATGCAAGAGTCCAAGAAGCCAGAAGCCTAGGGCATTGGGGAAGATCTTTCTGCATTTCTGGGGTGGGGTGGGTGTGGGAGAAGTTGAGGAGAATGGGCGCTGGAGCTCTGGCAGGTAGGATTCTTGGTGCAATAAAGCAGAGGAAAGGGAAATGGGAAGAAACCTAGCCCAGGAGCAGCAAGAGTGAATGCCAGGTATGCACTGCAGTATCAATGCTCCAACCTGGGTCCCCCACCCTGGAACTCAGTTTAGCAGTGAAACAGGTAGCCTGGGCTCAGCTTCAAAGTCTCCCTCCCTGTCTCTAGCTTTTCAGGCCTTTCCCATGTCTTACTTTGACCACTGGAGCCTGTCCCATCCTTGCCCCTGACTCTCTCCTAGCACTGACCCATCACACAATCCTTACCTCTGGCTTCCTGGTACTTCCAGATTCTGGCTGAGGCCCCATGATCCATTCCCAGGCTTTGCCCTGGATCCCTTATTCCTGCCCACTGAAGTTGGCAACCACTGCTGATGGAAGAAAGCAATGCAGGAGTCAAAGGAGCTTCTACAGCAGTGATTCCTAACCTCTCTGGAGTAAGTGACCCCTATGAGAATCTGACGAAAGCCACAGATTTTTGTCTTTGTAAATTGTATGTATACATACATGCACAAAATTTCCATGCAATTATAGAAGCTGAATAGACCTTCAAAAAAGCCCACTCATAAACCCAGAATAAGAATTCCTCATTAAGAGGAGGTCATGCACTTTTGTTTGAGGGCTGTTGCCCTCCCTTGGAGAAGCCCCTGGTAGCTCAGCCAGGCAACTCTCAGCTTGTCCTCCCCTCAGGGAAGCATTTGCAACAGTGAGAACACAAATTGTCTCTTTGAGCCCTCCCACATCAGAAGCCTTTAATGGAAACTATATTGAGCACTTACTGTGTGGCAAGCTGTGGAAAGGCAAAGAACTTCACAAGCATTTTCTGGAAATTTAATATTCACAATAAACTTAAGTTGCTATTATACCAATATCAGATGAGAAAAATCAGGCTTAAAGAAGTTAAGAAACTTGACTGTTACACAAATCATGAGTTACGGAGTGCAGGGTCAAACCCAGTGTTGTCCAAGGTCCATGCCTGCTTTTCTCAGCACCATACTCCAGAGACTTCCCAAGGTTAGGTGACTTCTAGGAGTAAGCAAAGGAAAGTTCCTCTTGCCATCCAAAATCTACCCTTCTTTCCCCATCTAGCACGAAGCTTTTAATTCCTCGATCAGAAATCTAGCTAAAAAGATAACTAATCTCTCATTGTTATGTGTCTGTTTCTGTGGGTCTGTATAAATGTGGTATTATTTTTTTAAAAAATCATACAGTGCCTGGAGAATTGCATATGAGTACAGAGAATGAATCCATGGAACTGTCACTTGAGTCACTAAGTGTGAGCCAGAAGAGAGCTGTAGGTAGCACTCTGGTGAAAACCATCGGAGAGTAGCTGAGGTGGAAACAGACAGAAAAGAACGTGCAGGGGAATATGTTTGGAGACATGATAAGGAAAATTAGCTGGCAAATAGAAGAAACATTTCTAGATAAACTGCAATGCAAGAAAAACAGATAGGAAGGCTCCCAATAAATTCCTTCCTATGCAAGGCAGTGTACGGTCGGGGTTCAGGGCAGAGAAGCCCTGCCTGTCACATCCCTGCTAAAAGGCTGGAGCAAGTGGCAGCCCATTGGAAACAGCATTTGAATGGCCTGTCTTTACAAGATGGCCATTGATCAGCTGGCATCATGGATGTTCAGAAAACTAAATAAAAAGTTACAATACAGAATACAGAGAAAAAGTTCAACATGAGTCTAGAGACGTTGAGGTTGGACTGGAGGATGAGCAGGGCAGAGAACATGCGGGGAAGTTCTTGACCACAACCAGAAAACTGCTCCAGCTAGAAAGATCAAGGCTGAGAATGAAGGCAAGATGTGATTTGGCAGACCCTGGAATCTATGAGACAAGATCAAATGAAGACAGGATAAACTAAGAGGAAGGAGAAGACTGTATTCTGGGTGTTTGTGTGTAAGTAGCATACAAGGCTTGCTTTCAGAGGCCAGAAGCAAGGGCTTGATTAGCAAGAGGGCTGCTCTTGAATAATGTACCTCCAGAAAGTGAGCTGCTTCTTCCCAGCATCATGGATGTTCAGAAAACTAAATAAAAAGTTACAATACAGAATACAGAGAAAAAGTTCAACATGAGTCTAAAGGTTATCATGTTCTTCCAAGATAGTAGAATGATACAAGGTAAATCTACTCAAGAAAATCATTATGGATGTATGCAAAGGGCAAACCACAAAGGCTTGCAATCTTTTTAAATTAAAAAAAAAATCCAAAATGTCCAACACTAAGAGAGTAGTGAAATAAATGATGGTAGCATAGCATAATTGTTGGCTGTGTGGGGTCTGAAATCAGAATGCTTAGGTTAAATCCCAGCTCTACCACTCAAGAATTGCGTGACTTTTAGAAAAAATTACTTCAATTCTTTAAGCCTCCATTTTCTCATCTGTAAATGAGCATAACAATAGCACCTGCCTCCTGGTATTATTACTTAGTACAGGGCTTGATATATTCCTGATAACTACAGAACAAGAAATCACTCAATAAACTTTCACTATTAGCATTGTTGCCATTATCAAGATGCAGCCATAAGACAGAATACTATTAAGTCATTAAAAATAATTTCCAGAAATGTAGTAACATTTAAAGATATTTATGTAGGGGGTGGGGAGTTGGGAAGAGATAGTATGGGGAGAAATGCTAGATATAGGTGATGGGGAGGAAGGCAGCAAATAACACTGCCATGTGTGTACCTATGCAACAATGTTGCATGTTCTTCACATGTACCCCAAAACCTAAAATGCAATTTTAAAAAAAAGATATTTATGAACAATGTGTTTAGGTTTTTAAAAAGATTATGAAGTGTGTAAGCTTTATTTTTGTCATATATATTTACATATGTTACATGTATGTGTGTTTAGATGATCAAGAAAACAAGATGAAGATTTAGAAATAAGTAGCCAAGGAGAATAGGGAATTACTTTTGCCCTCAGAAATGAGGAAAAGAAAGACCAACTTCAATACGGCCCAAAAAAGCTCTAAGGGAAATGTGTTCCTGAGGAATTTCTTTGATGTGAGCTTACAAAAAATTCCTGGCTATCACTGCTGCCCCTCCTCCACCCTGCCCTTCTTTTTTCTATCTGTGAACCAGGATCTGAGCCTCTCCAGTCTAGGAAATGGCAGCAGCAGTCCCCATTATTATTATAATACCAGCAGCAAGACTTCTCATGGAAAAGCACCTCACTATTTCCAGAGTCCTCACATACCTAACTGGCCTTTAAAACAACCTCAACAGTGAACCTGAAAAAGACCCCACCTGCATCTTGTCTCAGACTAAGACAGACAACCTAATAGTGGCCAGGAATTAAATGATAAATCAGGGATGCTTGCTTTGGCCACAATAATCAGAGGGGATCGCATACTTTGTGCAAACATCACTGAGGGGCAATTCTAGGGTTTCTCAATTAAGACAAGTGGGGTCATTGAAAACACCCTACTCCTTTCCCATTTATTCCCATTATTCAGGGTGGACAGTTGGGGAAAGAGTTACAAATCCTGAGGACAAAGCTGGTGATGAAAGATCCCTGGTGTTCTCTCTCTCCCTCTGCGAATTTCCTCCTCCTCCCAAAGCAAAAGAGCACTTTTGACAAGAACCAAAACAATTACGGAAGTGCACTAGAATGCAGGTGACTTGATGCAAGCGTCTGAAATTAGATCTCTGGCAGGTAGGCAGTCCTTTGCAGCCTTCAGCTGCTGTCCTTTTGTGCAGAAACATGGAAAAAGCACCCCATACTCAGCTGCTAAACTCAGCTCCTCATTGTTATCCAAACAATAGAGTCAAGAGGTAAATGAGAGTGGAGGCAAAGATAGGCTCTTGTGGAGCCCATTCTATGCTCAGGAATAAGGCGTCCAGGGGCATGGTTCAGTGAGGCTCTCATTTCAAGACCTTCCCATTTAAGGGCAGGCTGGACAAGACAGGTGATTCTACATGGCCCTTGAGGAAGGGAAGGAAAAGATTTCTTCCCTCCTCTCACCCTGCTGGCACTTGGGAGCCTCAGGAAGAAGTGCCACAGATGTGGACATGCTTTATTGGCTAATAGAAAGTCAGACCCAGCTCCCTAGGATCCTTTCCCCACCACTAACAAAGTAGTTGCACATGATCCATCCATCCTTTGATCCTTCCAACATAGGAGCTGGCAACCTATCAGTTTAGCAAAGGCAGCATCCCAAGAGGTAGGTCTTGTAGGAGGTCTTAAGAAAGACAAGTTCATCTGTGGAAGAAGGAATGAGGCCTTGTGAGGTCTGGCAAGCCCCCATCAGCTTGGCTAAGCTCCAGGAGAGTTCATTAATGTGGGGCTATAGTAAAAGTGCCCTCACACCCTCCGAGATAGTGTATGTGAATTCTCCGTCTTCATTACTTCTTTTCCCCAAATCTCTGCTGGCAGTAATAAGCCAACTTTGCAAACAGATTCCAAAGGTATCTGGGGACACAGACATTTGTACCAGCCTGGAATATTTACAAAAAATAATACATAAATGTTCTTATACTTGTCATTCTCCCAACCCCCATTCGTACCTTCACTGCCTTCTCTTCCTAAAACTCAGATCTACCAACACAGGGTCCTCAAATATGTGTCCTCAGCAAAAGTACTTCATTTCTCCTCAGCATGCAACTCTCTTCTCATGGAGCAGCAGATGAAGACCCACCCAGAAAAGGAACAGGGCCAAGCTGAAATCTGAGAAGCCACATCAATCCAAGGGCTCTGGCAGTACCTGGCATACAAGGAGCACTGGGAGAGGGCTCAGTGCCCTTGGGTTGAGCTGCACCAGGAGATATACCTTCAAATACTAACTCAGATACTAACTTCCCCTGTGTTAGTAGGGCAAGCCATTTATGCTTTCAGTGACATGAAAATGAAGTTTTAGCTACAGGTAATAATCAACAGCAAGTGTTTACATGGAAATTATTCACTTCCATCCTCACCTGGGGAAATGTTTAATCCTTGTGGGAAGAAATACGATTGAACTCTTCTGCCTATAGCATTTCATTCCGTGCAATAGGTAGTTATATCACTACCACCAAGAAACTAAAGCCTAGGGAGGCTCATAACTTGTCTATCATCAAACAACTAGTAGAGATGGCAGAGCCAGAATTAAGACCCAGGTATGCTTAAAAGCCTCCTAATCCTGGAATTCCTTCTCTCTCCTCCAGAGGTACCAGAATCCTGCCCATGGTTCACTTGCTATTCAGGTCACATCATAGGAAGAGACTTTTGGGGACAAGTCCAGCCCACATTGATCGCTCCCTCTTCTGCTTTTTTATTATACTCATTGTCTGGAGCACTCCACCTAGCAATTGATTTTTCAAAAACCTTCTCTTGCTCTCCAATTGCCTCATATGTGTTCTCTCGGCTTCCTAACCAGTCTCTGTCCCCAGATTGTTTCTTCTCTCAGTTCTCCCACCATACCAGGGTTACTGTAAACACTCAGTGAATATCTGTTGAGCAACTAGTTTGAGAGATACAGATGAAAAGCCTAGCTGGAACACTCTTTTTGGAGCACAGAACTTCGTAAGTCCAAATCCTCCCTAATTCTACCTTTTTAGTTCCTTTCACAAGTTAAAAATGATACTTATAAAGAGTTCTTTAAAAAATGGGAAAATGCTTATGATAAAATGTCAAGCTAAAAGAGACTGGATGCAAAAATAGATATACTTTGTGAGCTCAAACTGTGTAAAAATTGCAAAAAAAAAATTAGGGAAATTTTTTTTTTAAAAAGTAAAATAAAGACTGGAAGGGAATATACCAAAGGTTAAAGAGGGGTTGTCACTGGCAGGTTGGACTCTGAAAGATTTCTAGTTTTTCATTTAGTTTTGTGTCTTTCTTTTGGAAATGCCATAAGTGTCACTGTAAAGAAATTCCAGAATGAACATTGAACTTGATTCTATTTGTAGAAAGCATAGTGGGAGTGAACTTGGAAATGGGGAAGTGTATGTGGTTCATTAAATTAGGAGAAAATTTATTTATATATCAGGATCCACTCAGGAAAACAAAAACCATACTAGAAATTAAAAACATACTGAATTCAATGCAGGAAATAGCTTATCCAGATGATAGGAAGGCTAAGAAGAGAATAAGATGTAGAAAAAACCCAGAGATGACCAGGAACCAGGGTCATACCATGGAAGCTGGAACCAGGACAGTTGAACCTCATTTCCTCACCCAGAAAATGTGGGAGTCACAGAGGCTGAGGAAGGATACTCCATTTCCCACTTTCTTTACACTCTTCCATCTCCCAACAGTGTTTTCCACTGGCTAAACTCCACCAGCAGGCAACTTGCATGGAGCCTGGGAAATGCAGTCTGCAGGGGCTGGCACCTTACAAAATGGCAGGGCAGGAGAAGTTGGGACGGATCTGAAGGCAAACAGGCACAGGATCAACAGGAAGTGGGTAAACATGTGATCAAATACCAGATAGATCAGGTCAATAAAGAAAAGATGTACACATGCTGACAATTTTTGGAGAATGTAAGTTTTATGCATATATAATTAACTCGAGGCAAATAATGCCTAGTGTAATAGTTAACACATGATATCAGTATATTAGTTTGTTAGGGCTTCCATAACAAAATACCCCACAGACTATAGCTTGAACAACAGCATTTATTTTACACAGTTTTGGAAACTAGAAATCCAAGATGAAAAGGTGTCAGCAGGTTTGGTTTCTTCTGAGGCCTCTGGTTTGCAGATGGCTGGCCTCTTACGGTGTCTTTCTACAGTCCCTCCTCTGTGCACGCACATCAATGGTATTTCTTTGTATGTCCAATATCCTCTCTTTTATTTTTATTTTTCTGGGTACATAGTAGGTGTAAATATTTACGGGGTATGTGAGATATGTGGATATAGGCATGCAAGGTGCAATAAGTACATCACAGAGAATGGAGTATCCATCCCCCGAAGCATTTATCCTTTGAGTTACAAAAAATCAAATTATATTCTTTAAGTTACTTTAAAATGTACAATTGAGTTATTATTGGCTATAGTCACCCCCTGTGCTATCAATAGCAGCTGTTATTTATTCTATTTTTTTTTATACTCATTAACCATTCCCACCTCCCCTTCTTCTCAAACCCCTACTACCTTTCCCAGACTCTAGTAACTGTCCTTTTACTACTCTGTATGTTCATGAGTTCAATTGTTTTGATTTTAGATTGCACAAGTAAGTGAGAACATGGTATATTTGTCTTTCCGTGCCTGGCTTATTTCACTTAACATAATGACCTCCAGTTCCATTCACATAGTTGCAAATGACTAGGACATGAATCATATTGGATTAGGGCTCACTCTAATGACCTTATCTTAATCACCTCTTTAAAAGCCTCATCTCTAAATAAAGTTACATTTTGAGGTACTTGGGGTTAAGGCTTCAACATATGAATTTTAGGGGGGACAAAATTCAGCCTATACCAACTAGTATCTCCCAAGCTTCCCTGATGATAATAGTCCCGTAGGGTCACTTGTTGAATACACAGGTTCCCAGGCCCTTCACCTGGAGATATGGTTTGATCTGCCCAGACCTAGTGTTGTAGATTAAAAATGGCCACAAATTGTTCACTAGTCGTCCCATTAAGAGACAGAGTCTAATTCCCCTTCCCTTGGATCTAGATTGGCCATGGTGGTTTCATTAACCAATGGAATGTAGTAAAAGAGACATTCTGGGACTCCTGAAGTCTTGCAGCCTTTGCCCAGTGCTGCGGGAACATTCGCATTTGGGAAAGCCTGCCGCCACACAGGAAGTCTGGCTACCATAGGACTACAATGCTGTGAGGAAGCCCAAGCCAGCCATGTAGGGAGACCATACAAAAAGAGAGAAAAACAAAGAAAGAGAAACAGCCAGCCCAGCTGGTCCAGCCCAGGCATCAGATATGGTATTAAAAAAAACCATCTTAGACATTCAAGCCCCAGCAAACACATGTAGAGGGAGAAAAAGGAAGGCGGCTTGTCAAATTGCAGAAATATTAATATATTTGGTCTTTGTCCTACTTTCTGACATACAGCTCCTAAAACCTTTGGAATTTCTGAAGTGATAGTGTCTTTTGTATGCTAACAACATGACTGGTGGCTGGGGGCCCATAAGCAGCTTCAGGATGGGAGCTGGCCACTGGAAAGACCAAAGCATAATGAGAAGGTTGAAACTTTCAGCCCCATTCCACAACTTCAGAAGTGGGGCATGGAGAGGGGATAAAGGTTAAGTTGATCATCAATAACCAATGATTTAATCAATCATGCCTACATAATGAAGACTCCATAAAACGCCCAAAGGGAGTTTCCATTAAAAGCCTTAGGGAGCTTCTGGATAATGGAACATGTGGAGGTTCCTTAAAGGTGGCACATCCAGAAATGACACAGAAACTCTTTCCCATATGCCTTGCTCTATGCATCTCTTCCATCTGGCTGTTTCTCTGTATCCTAATAGTATCTTTTATCACAAACTGATAAACAGTATCTCCCTGAGTTATCTGAGCCACTCTAGCAAATTAAGTAAATCTGAAGAGAGGGTCATGGGAACCTCAATTGTTAGGTGGTTGGCCAGAGGCACAGGTTACAACCTGGGGCTGATGACTGGCATCTGAAGTTGCGGACTCTTACGGACTAAGCCCTTAGTCTGTGGAATCTAATGCTGCCTCCAGATAGATAATGTCAGAACTGAATTGAATTATAGGTCACCCAGTTGGTGTCTGCTGAAGAATTGATTGGTTGCGGGTGGGGAGAAATCCCCATACTTTTCTCTGTGTTGCATGGTCTGATCGTAGGAAAAGCTTTCATTTTCCTGTCTCTACTATAACCACAGACAGAACTAAAGCCCCCTACATATGGTCCTAGTATAACCTGTCCCACGCATGCCAACTGTTAGAGCCATCTCAGCTAAGGTGCCGAGCATCATGGAGCAAAGATAAGTCATCTTCACTGTGCCCTGTCTGAATTCTTGAGCCACAAAATTATGAGCATAATAAAATGGTGATTGCTTTATGCCACCATGACTTGGGGTCAGAAATAGATAAGTGAAACACCTAGCTAGTGTTCTGGCAGTCTCCAGAAGAAATCTGGTCAAACCCCAGCCTTAAGTAAGTCTGTGCGCCAAGTAATATGCCCACAGATGAATGCAGAATTAGTGATAGGAAGGAAGAAGGTAGGATCTCGAAGATAAATGATGGTGCTCAGACATGTGACTCCACTGGGGAGAACATCAGAGGCCCTGGAAGGGTTCAGGGGAACAGTGGGGGGCCAGCCATATGAAGCTTCCTGCTTTTTCCAGCTTCTGGGCTTCCACACAATTATTTGCCTATCCAAATGCCCTCTGTTCTTTCCTTCTCTTCTCTTCTGCATCCCAGTCCTTTGCTGTCTTTCAGCCCTGTTCAAGAGTTGCTTCCTGGAGTAAGTGGTATTTCACCTGGTTCTAATTAGTCTCATTTCGTATATTCTTCAGTGCCTGGACACAGAAAATGGAGAAATAATTGGCACTTGGGAAAGTACTTTGTGAACTGTAAAACTGTTTATAAATTCTTGCTTCTATGTTGCTTTTTTTTTTTAGATAGAGTTTTGCTCCTGTCACCCAGGCTGGAGCGCAATGGCATGATCTTGGCTCATTTCAGCCTCTGTCTTCAGGGTTCAAGCAATTCTCCTATCTCTGCCTCCTGAGGAGTTGGGATCACAGGTGTGCACCACCACCCCAGCTTTTTTTTTTTTTTTTTTTTTTTTTTTTTTTTTTTTTTTTAACTTTTTTTTTTTTTTTTTATTCCATGATGAGTGCATTTCAGAACTCACCCATT